>NC_067400.1:222185247-222507747 GCF_016432865.1 Antechinus flavipes
GCTTGACATTCAGAATTAAAAGATCTAAGTGGTGCTGTAAATTAAATTGGCTCCTTTTACACTAAGCCCAAAGCTGAAAAACTATGAGTGCCTGAGACTGATCACACATCATTTTCGAAAGTTCTGAACCCAAGGACTAATTCTTCAGGAGTCTCTAGTGACTTGAGCATTGATAGGAAAAGATAGATAACTTACATTTCCAGGTAACACAATATTGCTGAAAGGGCACTGAAGGAAATGTCTCAATAAAGAAAACTATGATGCAGAAAGAATAAAGATGTTCATTCCTCTTCATACCAAGGTCTCAATTCTGCCAAACAGCTGAAAGCTTTCCCCAGTGTGATTTCCCTGCTAGGCTTCTGCCTATATGGCTAAGAGCCACAAAGCCCATACATGATAACTTCCAGAAAAAGAAAAAGAAAATGCCCAATTCTATATGAAAACTGTTAGGAAAGGATAAGGGAAAATTCAATAGAGCTGTCAAAAGTTAATAAGGATTTAAAAAATGGTTTCTCTGGGTAATATGCTACTGCTCTATATACAAAATAATATAAATATATAATGTATCAAAATAGACAGGTATCTAAACTATGTGAATTGAAGCATGCCAGAAATAACTCCTCCCTTCCCTCCCTCCCCCAACTCCATCCAAAGACTGAGAAAAGCCTGATGGTTTACATTTACTGGTGCAGTCCCCTCCAACTTTGCTTATGATTATATAACAAAATAGCACCTTTCTTGAATAATCTTACCTTCTATTAAGGTGCTATTCATAACACCATAAACTATACATTTAGGTTGAATTAGGTTTTTGAGATTATCTATTTCAATTGCTTCATTTTCTATTTGAGTCAGCAGAGGCTCAGAGAGCTTAAAAAAAAAAAAAAGCTAAGGCTCTCTCGCTAAGATAATACTTTGTTATGTCTTTATGTGCCCTTTGCCTAGCATAGACAGTTAATGTTGCAGGAGATACAGTGTTGCCATAAACTTAGAAGATTTGAGTTCAAATTTGATTTTAGATACTTTTTTGCTGTGTGATCCCTGACAATGTCATTTAATCTCTATTTTCCTCAGTTTCTTGAACTGATAAATGGGAATAATATTAATAGTACCCAATGGGGTGCAGCTTTTAGGGGCCATGTGGCAGTACAGGCTATGGGAGTACTATAGTGCTATAAGCTGGCTACCAGATAACAATCTGTTGGTCAATAATAACAAAGCTTCTGAGACAATAATGAGGTGCATACCAGATCACTCTTCAATTCTACCCTAAGCCATAAAATTAGCATATCAGTGACATGAAGCACTAAATCACTCTGATTTTTTTCCTATAAATTTGTCTTCTTGCTCCTGGTCCTTGGCTAAATTCTTTTGAAACTTAGCCCACTTCAATTGGTGTTACAATTATAATAAACTTTTGATCTTGATTTGGAGATGGGTTCAAACCTGCAAATTCTTTTGGGATACCTTGTGACAGCAGTCTGAAACCCCAACTTTTGGAGTCTCCTTTGAACTGCAATAGTAACTACCTTGTTTTAAGGATCAAATGAAATAATATTTGTAAGAAATCACTTTGCACAGTACCTGACATATAGGGAGAACTATATAAATGCTTTTGCTTTCTCTTCACCTCACAGATTTTTCTCCCTTACAAGTATTATTAATTGAAATGATACAACTTGAATTTAGATTGAGAAGACTTAGTTTTAAATCTCAGAATACCTGTTTAAATTTTAGGAAATTACCCTATTTAGAACTCATTTTTCTCTCTTATACATGGGATGGTTGAAATAGATGACCCATAAGTTCCTTTTGATATCTAAATCTATGATCTTATGAATTGAAACACTATGCAGTATTACCTGGAAGATTTTCAAGTCTGTTCCCATAGCTCTTAAGCATGGATACATTTAGCAAATTGGCTTATTTCTACCTTTGAGCCTTAGCCCTAGTACAATTCTTGTTCAGCTATAAAGCATCAACAGGGTACAAATAGTAAAATCCAAATCCAGGGCAATATATTAATAAGGGACTGGGTGCATTTGGGGGCAAGGAAGTAGAATTACTCTCTTTCTGCCAGGTGAAGGAATCTGAAGGTGATGGAATTCTGCTACCAAGAATGAAGGGCATCTATATACAAGGATTAGAAAGAAGAGTGAAAGTACAAAATAAAGTCAATGTTGCTCACCATAAACGTTTTTGATTTGCAGCAAATTTTTAGAAAGAAAAGAGTCTAGAGCTTGTATTGTAACAAATTGTCACTGTCCATGGTAAGGATCATAGGAGAAAAGATGGCATGAGTCAACCACACATATAATATCCTATCCATAAATCTGTCATGAATACCAGCAAATTAGCACTGTGTCCACTGTGTACTCTTGAACTCTGTGTAATCCATGCCATGATTATTTTTGAGAAGAAAATGTATTAGGATGGAGTCATTGGAAGATTTTAATTTTTTCAAGCATTTAGTGGGTTGTCATGAATAAGATAAAGTTTGGTTTGACCCTAAAAGACAAAATTAGTAATAATGACTAGAAAAGGCAGAAAAAACAGTTTGGGGCTCAATGTAAGAAATAATGCCTATATTAGGGGTTCATAGTGAAATGCATTCTTTTTGTATTCTTTTTGTAGGTATGGATTAAACAAGATGACATCTGATATCATTTTTGGTCTTTTTTTTTTTTTACTTTATTTTATAAACAAGTTTTATAAGATTTTTATTACTACTTTTCCTTATCCATTCCTCCCCTCCTTCTTCCCTAAGATGGCAAGCAGGTTATACATGTACAATCATATTAAACATATTTCTACATTAACAATGTTATGAAAGAAGAATCAGAACAAAAGGAAAAAAAATAAGAAAGAAAAAACAAAAAAAAAAGTAAAAATTCAATCTGCATTCAGATTCCATAGTTCTTTCTCTGGCTATGGATAACAGTTTCCATTATAAGTCTTTTGGAGTTGAATTAGATGATTGTATTGCTGAAAAGAACAAAGTTTATCCAAGCTGATTATCCACACAATGATGTTATAACTATATATATAGTGTTCTCAGGTTCTGTTCATTTCACTCAACATTAGTTCATGTAAGTTTTTCCAGGTTTTTCTGAAATCCACCTGCTCATCATTTCTCATAGAATAATAGTATATCATAATCACAATGTTTTCATTCATTCCCCAATTGATGAGCATCCCCTCATTTTCCAATTCTTTGCTACTACAAAGAGAGTTACTATAAACATTTTTATACATGTGGATCATTTTTCCATTTTTTATAATCTCTTAGGGATACATAGTAATGATATTGCTGGATCAAAGGATATTTCCAGTTTTATAACCTTTTGAGCATAGTTCCAAATTACTCTCCAGAATGATTGAATCAGTTTACAAGTCCTCCAATAACACAATGTTCCAAATTTCTGACATCCTTTTCTTTATTTATCCTTTTCCTTTCTGTTATATTAGTCAATCTGATGAGTATGAGGTTGTTTTAATTTGCATTTTTATAATCCAAAACAATTTAGAGCTTTTGTATATGACTAATAAATGGCTCTATTTTCATCATCTGTAAATGCCTATTCATATCTTCTGGTGATTTATCAATTGGGGAATGACTTATATAACTTGTAAATGTTTCCCTTCTCCATAGAACTGACAAGCAAATTCTTCCTTGCTCTTCTAATTTGCTTATGGTATCACCATTTATGTTTATATATACCTTGGTATAGAATATGAGATGTTGGTCAATGCTTATTTCTGCCATACTATTTTCCAGTTTTCCCAGAATATTTTGGCAAATGGTGAGTTTTTAATCTCAATAGCTAGAGTCTTTGAGTTTATTGCTATTACTCTTAATGTGTAGATTCTGTGAGTAATCATGAGTATTTCCCATCAACTCAAAAATTTTGAGGTGGAAGAGTCATAAGAGATTATCAGGTCCAACCTCATTTTACAAGTAAGGAAAATGAGATCCAATGAAGTTAAGATAGACAGGAAATGTTATTTAAACTCATATCCTCTAACTGAAAAATCTCATGTCCTTTCTACAATACCATGTACCTTCTCTTTACCCCCCGCATACTACTTCTTTCTGTTTTCTATGTTCCCACTCAATTTTCTATTTAGTTCCTAGAGAATTAAAAGGGCACATAATGTGTATAAAGAATTTTTTTCCCCAAAATTTCAGAATCTCTAAGTTGGGTGGGACCTCTGATGACCAAATAGTCCAACTGTGACCTGCTCAGGAATTGCTCTTTGCTATCCCTAATGAAAAAATGCACAGCTTCCTCCTCATAGGGGAGCTTTTGTTAAGTGAAAGTAAAGCAATCATATTGTAAATGATGTAATCACATACAAAATTAAACAAAGTTCCTTCCTCTTGATATTAAATTTCAATATCTAAGCACTCTAGGAAACTTGATGGGATAGTACATACCACAACATATGTAGCCAGCCCACATAAAAACAATGGCTATATGAAGACTGTCAGGAATGACTCAGATAAAAATAATATAATACATATAAAAGCTCCCAAGAGGAAGTTCCCAATAGCTTCCTATATTTGATGAGAATCTTCTTGTGCAATCATTCTATCTGGGACCAAGAATCTTAAATCTTCACAGGATTGAGGGAAATTACACACCAGGACTCTGATGATGGCATGAATACTCTCCATATGAATATTCTTGATTTGATCATGTATTCTTGCTTCCAAAAACTATAGCTCTAGAAAGTAAGAATTCTGTGCTTCTCTCATTATTTCAATATTCAAAAGAGTTCAACACATGTCTCCCCTTTCTCAGACCATAGAACAACCCCTTTTCTGTTTCATAACCCTTTAAATAGTTGAAGACATACTTGCCTTCCCAAATCTTCTTTCTAAATAGCCTTAATTCCTTCTCCATCATACCAATTTTCAGACTTTTGAATTTACTTGGTCTAATCAACTTCCATATTATTTGGCACCAAGAACTAAACATAGTATACATATCCTTACCTTTAGTGCATATGAATCTCAATGCAGCCTAAAATCAATTTCTCTTTCTTGGTTTCCATAATACCCTGTTGACTTGTGTTGCGTCCTTTTAAATTAGACTTTTCAATTAAATTTCCACCCCAGGTGGAGTCCTCTAGAAACCTCACCTTTACCCATACAATCAGAAAACCAAGTTATTATGTCAGCTTCCCTCCTCCCTCAAGTTTTATTTTCCCTATTAAAACATCTGTCCATTGTGTAAATCTTTGGTAAATATCTTTTAGAATTAGCCCATTGGCTAACTACCTCATAGTGGGAACTTCTCATTCTATTGTGGGTTCATGCAGTTTCTCCCAGGAGTAAAAAAGTTAAAATTGCCCAAGAGAATCAA
Source organism: Antechinus flavipes (assembly GCF_016432865.1). Lineage (NCBI taxonomy): Eukaryota > Metazoa > Chordata > Mammalia > Dasyuromorphia > Dasyuridae > Antechinus > Antechinus flavipes. The sequence goes on from NC_067400.1 coordinate 222,190,617, forward strand.
GATTCCCAGATTGGAACAAAATTTCTCCAGCCATTTCCTAGATCAGAGACGGTCCTTCTCTGATGTTGACAGGACTTCCTGTGATGTAAACTATGGTGTCTATGTTAGCAAAGTTATCTCAATGCAAGGGGAACTTTATTATAAACATATTATGCAATTACTTTCGCTTTTCATTTCTGCATTCTAAATGCTTGCTGTATTGACAATTTGTCACTTTTGTATGATTTTAATAAAAAGATATCAACAGCCTAAGGTGGAGGGGACAATGGGCAGGCAAAAGACTGCAGAGATGTCACACAGCAGAAGTGGCAGATAGAAATTAAGGGCAGTTAGAACTACCATCGAGTATAGTTAGTGTCTCATGTTACAGAGCAATAAACCTGTCAGCTATTTTATATAAGGAGCCTGCAGAGAGTTCAGAGTAGCCAGTTTGCTGATAAGAGGAAGAGTTGGGATTCTAGCTACTCTTAAGGAACCTGACTTCCTGGTTCTTAGTGCTATTTGGTAATGAAAAGGCTAGACTTGTCTTTTTGTAAATTCTTCTGTTGCTATGAAATGAAACTGAGGGAGGAAAAGATAATATCTTCCAGGTCACACACCAACAGGTATCTTTTTTCTTGTTATAGCTAACTCTTTTGAGGTACTAAATCTCTTTTAGCGTTAATCCATCAGTCAATGGTGTAATCCCTTTCCCTTGCTAACTCTCCTTTTGGGGTTAGTCTACTAAACTCCTCTATGGATTTAGCCTGCCAGTCAATGGCAAACTCCTACCTCATGGTATGTTTCCTTTAATGTCTTCTTCCTTCTGGTTTACTATGAGTTGCACTAGGGAACTTGTCCTTCTCTCTGTTAATTGTTAATTGTTAAAATCTCTTTCCTTGCTTACTCCTGTGTGGTATCCACATAACAAATAGAAAAATTTTGTAATCTGGTTGCTTGTCATGGTTGCTCCGTATCTCTATATGCTGTTTTTTATAATATTTTTATAATTTATTGTTCCCCTGAATCCATTACATATTACCACTCCTGGTACCTATTTTACCTCTTTAACTTAACATCTATGAATTTGGGATAATCTAATAAAAAACTGTCAGCCTACATCATTTCAAATGGGAAGAGAGGGGAGAAAAAGAAAAGAAAGGAAAACAAAACAAAACAACATTGTTTCTTATGGACAATTGACTGTTGCACAGTTTTACCTGGGCTTCTTAATGGTTACCTTAAACACATGTTCAAAACTTAATTCATCTCTCCCTCTCCCTGCAAACAAAACAAAACATAGCAAAAATAAACTTGTCCCTTTTCTCACCTTCCATATTTCTGTTATTCTTCTAGTTTTTTTCAGCCTAGGACCAATATTCATTCATGTTTCTTACATTATTTTTTATCTTTTTTTTATCATATTCTGCCTTGTCCCATAATTTATATCTGCATATTTTATGTAACCAATTAGGTTTATAAGCATTTTAAGAATATAAATTTCCATTTGCCTCTCTATATCTCCTATACCTCACATAGTGCTTTCCACATGTTAGATGCTTCATGAATACTGATTACAGTAAAGTAAAGGGAAAGAAAAAAAAAAAAACTGGATTTGAATTCAAAAGACCTGAGTTTGATGGTGTGTCCTTTACAGGTGAGTATGATAAGTGACAACTTCTCAGAATCATTAGAATAAATTTGTTCAAACCCTAGGTCTCAGTTTTACTTACCAGAAATCACCTGACTTATGAGAAACAGAGATTCAAACTCCTCCTCCCCTGAGTACTATTGTAAGATTTTGCACATCAAGCAGGAGTTATACCAAATAAGATTGTGAATTTTTTTTTATGATTTTGTATTGATTAATTTCTTTTTCCTTATTCTTTGTATCTGGGATAGTTTAGATTGTGAGCCTGTCCCCTGGTCACTGGGATAGAAGACTGGTGGTAAGTGGGAGATCTCCAGGTTAGGGGTATAAAACTTGGTGTCCTCCTTCTACAACTTGCCTCTCCTTGCCTCCTTGCTTGTTGGGAGAGAGACCCCCTTTCTCATGAGATCATAATAAAATTCCTTTTTGCTTTCACTTTGAGAAATTTCCTTGATTATTTGATTGATGGTCTTTGTCCCACACACAAGTAATTTAACTTCTATTTATTTCAACTTTCTCTAAAGGAAGCAGTTGATGGTGCTCAAAGATCATTGTGAAGAAAATGCTTTGTAAATGTTAAAGAATTATAAAAATTTGCATTTCTGGTATTTGTAATAAAGTATAACCTACCCACCAATAATTTTAACTGGGAACAATCTTTAAGAATAAAATTATCTTTTCCCAGAAGAATATGCTTTATTGGATAAAGTATGTGACTTTTTCTTTTTTCTTTTTATTTATTGCAGAAGCTATATATGTACATATATATGTATATCACACACACACACACACACACACACACACACACTCCAGCAAGCATGATGCTTAGACAAAACAGGTACGTAAATATTTGTTGACTAGTTGACTTGAAGAAACAGAAACTTATTTTATAAATGATTGTTAGATCTCTGGGCAGCCCACAAAAGTCAATTCAACCTATGATGTAGCTGAAATATTATATATTTTCAATGAAAAACCATGGAAAATATGGCTGCAATAGAACTGATTAAACAAAACAGAAAAACAATAAAATTAAATGAGAAATAATTTTTTATCTTAATGCTGGTGCTTGAAGAAAAACAGGTTTAATTAGAAAGGGATAAGGTGGTTTATGGGATTTTGTAGTGCCTAAAGGGATTTCTGGGTAATTTTAAGTTTATTATGACTGATTCCATTTCAGTTTTTTTCCTTGATACAAATAGGAGGCAAAATCGGTTACACTATGGCTCTCAATACAGGCCTGAATCTGTTTCATAAACTAAATTGAAATTCTTACTACTTCCCTTGCTGTTGATTTTTTTTTTTAATTCATTGGATGGACTGAAAAGGAAGTCACCAATGACCAATGGTGAGCTACACTATCTACTTTCTGTGGATCACATGACTTCGTGAAGCTTAGACCTAGGGTCTGACCTTTTCTGCCCTCGAGTCCTCTGAGAATAGGAATCATATGACTTCCTGAATTTTAGGCCTACAGTCCTAGAGCCTCTGAGAAATCTTCAACTGGTCCCATTAAGTAGGGATACACACATACATTTTCTCTTAGTTGCTTCTATAATGTTCAATGCAATGAGGAAGTTGAAAAAATATGTCTAGGTTAGGGAAAACTTTTTGGAGAACCCCAGATCCTTCCCATACTTCAAAAAGACTCACCTGAGTTTTATTCTTGGTCTATACATCACTTTAAACAAAAAGGAGACTCATTTACCTAAATATACCAGACCTACTAACATTCCTTTCATTTTTTAAAATATTCCCAATAATGTCATAATGAATCCCAATTAAGAACCTTGTACAATGTTACTAATTTAGGATCAACTGAGTGCTATTTTCCACCAGAATGCTGAACCAGCAGTTATTCTCAGCTTTACATAGGTGATCGCCATAGTATTATCATAGAAAAATCACTGGACTTGCAGTCAGGAGATCTATATTTAGATCCCAGTTCTAACATGTAATGTGTATGTCATGGGACAAATCACTCTAACACTCTGACCTTCAGTTTCTTCCTGTATACCATTAAAGTGAATGATGTAGAACATCAAATGATGGTAGGCATCAAAAATTGGGGTTCAGTCATGTGAAGAATTCACGGTGGCCATTCTCTTTGACAAAAGGTAGATTTATTTAGGGAAGAGGTTACAGGCAAAATGAAGGGACACAATAGACAATGGAAATGGTAAATATGAAATAGAGTGGGAGAGCATATACCAGTTACCTAGTAGAAAGGGAGCACCCCATAAGGTGTAGCCTTGTCCTTAACTGGCAAACTAAATCCTGAAAAGGCCTTAGCAACCTAAAAGAGTTAGTTAGCTATGAGAAGTGGGATTGGGAAGCAAAGTGGAGTTGAGGGAGAAACCATTTGGCATAGGGAAGAGTAAGGAAAAAGACACCATGAGGCAGAGTCGTCTGGGGGACTGACCCAAAGGAAGGTAACAGCCATGGGATGGCTCATAAATAGATTTTATAGGGAAAATTTAACTTCAGGGACATGACTGAGATTTTTGGCAGGACATGGCAAGGTGAGGCTACCCAAAACCTCTACAGAAGATGGGCTTCAGGGGGTTGACATAACTGGATGATTTCTCCAGAGGAAGGGACCACAGAGCTAAACTGATCTCTCCTAGTGCCTTCTCCCTGCTTGCCTCAGGGATCAATTCTTTAGTTTCTCTTTGTCCAACACACCATTCAGGACCTCAAATTGTTTTATATGTTCTTTAAATCTATAAGTGATCCTCTGGATCCCCCTCCCCCCAAAAAAAAAAAGAAAAGAAAAAAGAAGGAAGGAAGGAAGCAAAGAAGGAAAGAAAGATCAAATTGATAAAAGAAAATCACAAGATACATAGTGTTAAAGGACAAGAAATCTCAAATTTAAGAACATCAAATTTGAGAACATCTTGTATATGCAAATAACTACTCACTTCCTTTTAACTTTTAATAAGTCAACTATAGGTTAACAGCTAAGTTCATGGATTGATGGGAACATAAGCTGGGAACATCTGTCATTTCTACAACTGAAAGAAGAAAAAAAGAAGATGGAAAATATATCTATATATTCTAAAATATGAATATAAGTTTAAGTATATTGTATGTGTTTCTCTGTCTCTGCTTTCCAAATTTCTGAATATGTCTGTCTGTCTATATGTCTATCTGTGTGTGTGTGTGTGTATCTCTCTCTTTTTTCTAGATAGTCATTTGCATGTATAGGATATTCACAAATTGAGAAGTTCTTATTTTTTTTTTTAACAATATATAGCTTGTCATTTCTTTGCCCTTACCTTGATCCTTTTTAGATTATACTACTGGATAGTGTAAGAGTGTAATGACATGAAAATATAACACAAAGGATACTTTAAAATGTCACAGTATTTCCACTGGTTCCCTTTGTGACCAAAAAAAAAAAAAAATGTAAAGGAGCTATCTGAATCTTTTCCCCAGAGACTGATACTATCATCTGTAGTGTGTAGTCTTTCTACCAGTCTTCTTACCTGTGCTATTTTGACTTCCTATAAAGACCTGGATAATTTAAAAACATTCTATTTTATGGATCCAACATAATTTTCTTGAATCAGTCTTTATATTGTCTTTTCTTTTTAATTATACCAATGAGTCTCTCCAGAGTATCATATATAGTTTCAGATAGTCTTAGAGAATATGACAGTTCTCAAATAGTATAGATGAGGAAGCTCAGTGTGTGAAGTAATTTGCCCTATATTCCAAAAGTCAGGAATGATTTTAGAGAAGAGATTGTGACCTTATTAATATTAACAGTTGTATCAACCCCAAATATCACACCAGGTACCACTGTGAATCTAAAACTCTTCTTTCTTTATAGTTATTGATAAATGATAGTAAACATACTTGGCTTCCCACACACACACACTCCCTTGTCACAGTGGCATGGTTATGGTAGAGGAAGAAGAACAATCATATCTGATGCTGAACAATTCATGTATCCACCATATTAGGTCCTTTATCTTTTAGTTATCAAAACTCTTACTTCTTCCTGACCACAGACAAAAAGCAGAATTTAGGAATGGAGGAAGGAGGGAACATAATATTTGAACACACAAGTAAATTAGAAATCTCAGGGGGTTTTGTTTGATTTTTTTTTTCATGGAACTATAAACACTTTCTATTATAGTGTCAACTACTGGAAAAGTCTCTGGGCTAAAAATAATGAGACCAATGTCCTAATTCCAATTCTCTTAGTAATTGATTTTGTGACTGGGCTTTTAACTTAATATTTTTGGGACATAATTGCATCAATCTACTTATGGTATTATGGTGTATGTTTCATGAACAACAGACTGTTGCCTTTCTAAAATTTCAATTTAAGATACCCATTCACCTTAAATCAAGAATGAATAAGCAATATTGAAGTAGAAGTAATATGTACTCAAATACATACTATGGGCAGGTATTCTTTTCCCACTTGGCAGCTCATAGAAAACTTCACTTGAAAGACAGAGATTAGCTGCTTAAGTCTTTCATATGCTTACTGAGTAATAACTTAGCAACATGAGCTATAAGTCCTTTGGCTTTGATGACAATTATAAGATTTCCTAAAATTACTTAGTATTAATTCTTGGTCATTATAGTTAAAACATAGCTCACTCAAATCCCACATATTGGATTGGAACCAGGCAAGGAAGGTCTGGGCTCCTCAATGACTGGGATTTCATTGGCCAAGTTGCCCAATTAACACATCAGTAAATTATAGACTTTTGTTAACCTCATTATAATATTTAGAGAAATGCCTTGCTATTTTTTTATTAATAAAATAACTACTTTTTTTTTAGAAAGTATAGGTGATTCAGTTGCTTAGCTTTATTGATGACATATTAAAGATACATATATAAAAATCTACACTTTAGGGAGCTCCTTTTTGGGGCAACTAGATGGTGCAGTGAATAGAACACTGGCCCTGGAGTCAAAAGGTCCTGAATTCAAATCCAACCCCAGACACTTACTAGTTGTGAGACCCTGAGCAAGTCACTTAACCCCAATTGCCTTGCAAAAAATAAATAAATAGATAAAGATAAATAAATAAGCTTTTCAGGAAACATTTGACTCAGAAAAGCTGGATATATCCCTTTTATAGCTTTTATCCCAAATTTTTATCCCAAATTAGCTTAATATAAACATATTTATTCTGAACAGGGAAAAAGTCATTAACATAAATAACTAGAATCAGAGCAAGTAGCTTACTTCAGATATGTCTAGAGGTAATGCTTATATGCAACAACTATTTAAAATAAGGAATCCATTCACAAAGGATAAAAATAACATAATACAACAGCAGGTAATTTTCAGAATGTTAACTACAAAAATTTAATGGAAGTTACCTGGTAACCTATCTGAATGAGGACTATCATGGAGCAGAGCTTTTAGTTCAATTTGCAGACACACTAGTCAAATATCCCACCAAATCATACTTTCTTTGTATTTTCTGCCACTGTAAGTTTTCAGAATTTGCCATTTCATGGGTCCTTAAGAATTTTAGAAGAATTCTGGGCTCCAGCTATGGCAAGGGCAAGACAGTAGGTAAATCTATCAGGGCCCCCTTATATTCTCTTTCTTTCCTAGTCAGGTTTGAGAAAGGATCATGAAACCATTACTGTTAGAAAGAATGAAAACATTTCTAGAACTCTACTAATATTTTAGCAGGGAGGGTAGAGTTTAAATTGTCATTAAATATTTGAAAATGGGATTTTTTTTGTACTTCGTAGTGATAGATTTGAGGTATACATCCTAGAGTAGAAATATATATTCTTTAATACAATTGTAAGTAGCCTATTTTGAAAGCATTTATTTCTTCCATAATAAAAATGTCATCATTGTACTTGGGATATTTTTATTATTTCATCTACCTAAGTCACATCTAGAATATTATATAAAATTCTGAGCACCACATTTTAGAAGCTAGAATGCCTCCGGATGAATACAACTACTATGAGGAAATTCATTACCATGTCATATGAAATGTCTTGAAGTCAATGGGGATGACTGGTATTAAGAAAAGACTTTTTTCTCCTTTTTTCTAGTGAAAGGATCTCAAATTTAGGAGCTGCCTCAGAGATCATCTTGCCCAACCCTTAGCCAATCAGAAACCTCTACTGTAAGTAATAAGTAATTACATGTTATTGCAGAGGATTCTAAGCCTTCTGAGCAAGTATACTAAATTTGTGTACTATTCCAACTAATTAGTTTTCCCTATATCAAGTCAAAATATGTCTTGTAGCAATCTCCATTTCTTCTAGTTTTGTTTTCTAAGATCAAATAAAAAAGTGATATTCTTCTCCCTCAGGAAAATTATTTAACTCCTTAAAAGAAGCTATCATGTTTCCCTTAAGTCCTTACTTCTGCTGAAGAATCACAGTATTTTTTACTCAATCTTTATATATTTTGGTTTTGACTTTTTACCTTTATGCACTCTACCTTGCCAATAACCACCTGAAATGAATTTTCTTGTAATGGGCTGAGGCTTGAGTTGATGCACTGAGGTCCCAAGTACATGAGGCTAAATAGTAATTGGACCACACTCTATTAATATATAATCTTGGAGAAAGAATGGCCCCCGCCCACTCTTTGTGCAAGTCCTGATGTGTTGTATAGGAAATGATGATTTTGGTGGGTGGAGGCAGAGGGGTGGAAAAGGAAGGGGAAGGAGAGACTTTTGGGATTGCCATTGCCACGGTTGGCTCAGCTCACATCTCTCTCTGTTAGCTGATTTCCTGTTTATTTCTCAATTGTTATGATCGCGTATTTAAAATCAGCCGGAGTCAGGAACTCAGGTTAAGGGGAAAATCTTCAGTCTTTATTCAAATGAAGAGGTGAATAAAGATTGCGATAGCAAATATAGGCAAGAAAGATTGTGATAGCAATATGGGCAGCTGCGACAGGAAATCAGCTAACAGAGAAAGACGTGAGCTGAGCCAACCGTGGCAATGGCAATCCCAAAAGTCTCTCCTTCCCCTTCCTTTTCCATTCCCCTGCCTCCACCCACCAAAATCATCATTTCCTATACAACACATCAGGACTTGCACAAAGAGTGGGCGGGGCCATTCTTTCTCCAAGATTATATATTAATAGAGTGTGGTCCAATTACTATTTAGCCTCATGTGCTTGGGACCTCAGTGCATCAACTCAAGCCTCAGCCCATTACATTTTCTTTTTTTTTTTTATAATAACTTTTTATTGACAGAACCCATGCCAGGGTAATTTTTTACACCATTATTCCTTGCACTCACTTCTGTTCCAGTTTTTCCCCTCTAGATGGCAAGCAGTCCTATATATGTTAAATATGTCGCAGTATATCCTAGATACAATATATGTGTGCAGAACGGAACAGATCTCTTGTTGCACAAGGAGAATTGGATTCAGAAGGTAGAAATAACCCAGGAAGAAAAACAAAAATGTAAACAGTTTGCATTCATTTCCCAGTGTTGTTTCTTTGGGTATAGCTGCTTCTGTCCATCATTGATCAATTGAAACTGAGTTAGGTTTCTTTGTCAAAGAAATCCACTTCTATCAGAATACATCTTCATACAGTATCATTGTTGAAGTATATAATGCTCTCCTGGTTCTGCTCATTTTACTTAGCATCAATTCATGTAGGTCTCTCCCATCCTCTCTGTATTCATCCTGCTGGTCATTTCTTACAGAACAATAATATTCCATACCATTCATAAGCCACAATTTACCCAACCATTCTCCAATTGATGGACATCCATTCATTTTCCAGTTTCTAGCCACTACAAACAGGGCTGTCACAAACATTTTGGCACATACAAGTCCCTTTCCCTTCTTTAGTATCTCTTTTGGGTATAAGCCCGGTAGTATCACTGCTGGATCAAAAGGTATGCACAGTTTGATAACTTTTGGGGCACAATTCCAAATTGCTCTCCAGAATGGTTGGATTCGTTCACAACTCCACCAACAATGCATCAATGTCCCAGTTTTCCCACATCCTCTCCAACATTCATCATTATTTTTTCCTGTCATCTTAGCCAATCTGACAGGTGTATGGTGGTATCTCAGAGTTGTCTTAACTTGTATTTCTCTGATCAATAGTGATTTGGAACACTCTTTCATATGAGTGGAAATAGTTTCAATTTCATCATCTGAAAATTGTTCACATCCTTTGACCATTTATCAATTGGAGAATGGCTTGATTTCTTATAAATTAGAGTCAATTCTCTATATATTTTGGAAATGAGGCCTTTATCAGAACCTTTAACTGTGAAGATGTTTTCCCAGTTTGTTGCTTCCCTTCTAATCTTGTTTGCATTTGTTTTGTTTGTACAAAGGCTTTTTAATTTGATGTAATCAAAATTTTCTATTTTGTGATCAGTAATGGTCTCTAGTTTATCTTTGGTCACAAATTTCTTTCTTCTCCACAAGTCTGAGAGATAAACTATCCTATGTTCCTCTAATTTATTTATAATCTCGTTCTTTATGCCTAGATCATGGACCCATTTTGATCTTATCTTGGTATACGGTGTTAAATGTGGGTCCATGCCTAATTTCTGCCATACTAATTTCCAGTTATCCCAGCAGTTTTTGTCAAATAATGAATTCTTATCCCAAAAGTTAGGATCTTTGGGTTTGTCAAACACTAGATTGCTATAGTTCACTCTTCTGACTTGTGAACCTAACCTATTCCGCTGATCAACTAATCTATTTCTTAGCCAATACCAAATGGTTTTGGTGACTGCTGCTTTATAATATAGTTTTAGATCAGGTACAACTAGGCCACCCAAATTTGATTTTTTTTTTCATTAATTCCCTTGAGATTCTCAACCTTTTATTATTCCATATGAATTTTGTTGTTATTTTTTCTAGATTCTTAAAATATTTTCTTGGAAGTCTGATTGGTATAGCACTAAATAAATAGATTAGTTTAGGAAGTATTGTCATCTTTATTATATTCGCTCGGCCTATCCAAGAGCACTTAATATTTTTCCAATTATTTAAGTCTGACTTTATTTGTGGAAAGTTTTTTGTAATTTTGCTCATATAATTCCTGACTTTCCTTTGGTAGATAGATTCCCAAATGTTTTATGCTGTCAACAGTTATTTTGAATGGAATTTATCTTTGTATCTCTTGCTGTTGGATTTTGTTGGTGATGTATAAAAATGCTGAGGATTCATGAGGATTTATTTTGTATCCTGCAACTTTGCTAAAGTTATGAATTATTTCTGATTGCTTTTTAGTAGAATCTCTGAGATTCTCTAAGTATACCATCATATCATCTGCAAAGAGTGATAGTTTGGTTTTCTCATTGCCTACTCTAATTCCTTTAATCTCTTTCTCAACTCTTATCGCCAAGGCTAGTGTTTCTAATACAATATTGAATAATAATGGTGATAGTGGCAACCTTGCTTCACTCCAGATTTTACTTGGAAAGGTTCCAGTTTTCCCCATTGCATATGATGCTTACTGATGGTTTTAAGTATATGCTTCAGACTATTTTAAGGAAAAGTCCATTTATTCCTGTACTCTCAAGTGTTTTTATTAGGAATGAATGTTGGATTTTATCAAATGCTTTTTCTGCATTTATTGAGATGATCATATGGTTTTTGTTAGTTTGGTTATTGATATAGTTGATTATGCTAATAGTTTTCCTAATATTGGACCAGCCTTGCATTCCTGGTATAAATCCTACTTGGTCATACTGTATTATCCTGAGGATGATTTTCTGTAATCTTTTTACTAATATTTTATTTAAGTTTTTAGCATCAATATTCATTAGGGAGATTGGTCTATAATTTTCTTTCTCTGTTTTCAGCCTACCTGGTTTAGGTATCAGTATCATGTCTGTGTCATAAAAGGAGTTTGGTAGGACTCCTTCAATCCCTATTTTTTCAAATAGTTTATATAGCATTAGAGTTAATTGTTCTTTAAATGTTTGGTAGAATTCACATGTAAATCCATCTGGTCCTGGGGATTTTTTCTTAGGGAGTTGGTTAATAGCTTGCTCTATTTCTTTTTCTGAGATGGGACTGTTTAGGATATTTACTTCTTCCTCTGTTAGTTTGGGCAAGCTATATTTTGGGAGGTATTCTTCTATTTCATTTAAGTTGTCGAATTTATTGGCATAAAGTTGGGCAAAGTAACTCCTAATAATTGCTCTAATTTCCTCTTCATTAGTGGCAAGTTCTCCCTTTTCATTTTTAAGACTAACAATTTGATGTTCCTCTTTCCTTTTTTTAATCAGATTTACTAAGGGTTTGTCTATTTTGTTGGGTTTTTCATAGAACCAACTCAGTTTTATTAATTCAATAGTTTTTTTTTTTTTACTTTCAATTTTATTGATCTCTCCTTTTATTTTTAGAATTTCAAGTTTAGTGTTTGACTGGGGGGTTTTAATTTGTTCCTTTTCTAGCATTTTTAGTTGCAAGCCCAATTCATTGACCTTCTCTTTCTCTATTTTATGCAAATAGGCCTCTAGAGAGATGAAATTTCCCCTTATTACCACTTTGCCTGCATCCCACACATTTTGGTATGCTCTCTCATTATTGTCATTTTCTTGGGTGAAGTTATTCATTATGTCTATGATTTGCTGTTTCACCCAATCATTCTTTAGCATGAGATTATTTAGTTTCCAATTATTTTTGGTCTATTTTCCCCTGGCTTTTTGTTGAATGTAATTTTCATTGCATCATGGTCTGAAAAGGATGCATTTACTATTTCTGCCTTACTGCATTTGAGTTTGAGGTTTTTATTTCCTAATATATGGTCATTTTTGTATAGGTTCCATGAACTGCTGAAGAGAAAGTGTACTCCTTTCTGTCTCCATTTCGTTTTCTCCAGTGATCTATCATATCTAACTTTTCTAGTATTCTATTTACCTCTTTGACTTCCTTCTTATTTATTTTGTGGTTTGATTTATCTAATTCTGAGAGTGCAAGGTTGACATCTCCCACTATTATAGTTTTGCTGTCTATTTCTTCTTGCAGCTCTCTTAATTTCCCTTTTAAGAATTTAGATGCTACATCACTTGGTGCATATATGTTTAATATTGATATTGCTTCATTATCTATGCTACCCTTATAGTGCCCTTCCTTATCTCTTTTAATTAGATCAATTTTTGCTTTTGCTTGATCTGAGATCAGGATGGCTACTCCTGCTTTTTTGACTTCACCTGAAGCAGAGTAGATTTTGCTCCAACCTTTTACCTTTAACCTGCATGTATCTCCCTGCTTCAGGTGTGTTTCCTGTAAACAACATATTGTAGGATTCTGGCTTTTAATCCATTCTGCTAACCGCTTCCTATTTATGGGGGAGTTTACCCCATTAATATTTATGGTTAAAATTACCAATTCTGTATTACTTGCCATCTTGTTAACCCCTGTTTATGCTTTTCTCCCTTCTTTCTCCCTTACCCCACTTCCCAGTATTAAGCTTGTGAGCATCACTTGTTTCTCACAGCCCTCCCTTTTTAGTATTCCTCCCCCAACCTTAGAGTTCCTCCCCCTACCTTACCCCTTTCCCTCACAGTTTCTGTATTCCCTTCCACTTAGGTTATTCCTTTCCTTTTCACTTTTCCCTTCTCACTTTTCAATGAGGTGGGAGAAGTTTCACCATAAATTGAATGCTAAAATTTTTCTCTTAAAGCCACTTCTGAAGGCAGTAAGATACCCACTATATTCATGCCCCTCCAATTCTTTCTCTCACATATAATAGGTTTCCTTTGCCTCTTTGTGAGATGTAGTACCCACACTTTACCCTTTTTCTGGTCCAATGTCCTTTCCACCTCTAGTTTCTAGAACAAAGTATACATGTATTCTTTTTACATCTTTATAGCATAAATATAATTCCCAATATTTCTTTTTACCTTTTTAGGTTTCTTTTGAGTTCTACATTTGTAGATCAAACTTTTTGTTAAGTTCTGGTTTTTTCATGAAAAATAGATGAAATTCGCTTATTTGTTGAATGACCATCTTCTTCCCCGGAAAAAGATGCTCATTCTGGCTGGGTAGGTTATTTTAGGTTGCATACTGAGTTCCTTAGCCTTTTGGAATACCATATTCCAGGCCCTTCGATCTTTTAATGTGGATGCTGCTAGATCCTGGGTGATCCTTATTGTGGTTCCTCTATATTTGAATTGGGTTTTTCTAGCAGCTTGCAGTATTTTTTCCTTTGTCTGAGGGTTCTGGCATTTGACCACTATATTTCTTGGTGTTTTGATTTTAGGGTCCCTTTCAGTAGGTGATCAATGAATTCTTTCAATGTCTATTTTACCCTCTTTTTCTATGACTTCTGGGCAGTTCTCTTTGATAATTTCCTGGGAAATAGTGTCCAGGCTCTTTTTGTCATCATATTTTTCTGGGAGTCCAATAATTCTCAGATTGTCTCTCCTGGATCTATTTTCCAGATCTGTTATTTTCCCTAGAAGGTATTTCACATTATTTTCCATTGTTTAATTTTTTTTTTGGTTTTGTTTGACTGATTCTTGGTTCTCCTAGATTCATTCAATTCCATTTGTTTGATTCTGATTTTCAATGAAGTGTTTTCTTCACTCACTTTTTAAAAATCTTTTTCTAATTGTCCAATTGAGTTCTTTTGTTCTATGAAATTTTTTTCCATTTCGCCAATTTTATTTTTTAGAGAGCTATTTTCTGTTTCCAGTTCACTAATCCTATTTTTCAAGGATTTGATTTCTTTATCCACTCTGTCTTTAAATGAATGGGATGACTTCTCCAGCCTCTCTTGCCAAGCCTCCCTCTCCTTTTCCCATTTTTCTTCTAGCTCTCTTGTGAGAACCTTTTTAATTTCTTCTATGAGAGTCATCTGTGCTGAGGAACAGATGATCTCCTCCTTTGGGGATTCACCTGGTGACAGTCTGTTTTTAGTCTCCTCAGGGTTTAGAATCTGCTATCTATTCATATAGAAGCTGACAATGGTTAAGGTCCTTTTCAATTTTTTGCTCATTTTGTTAGAGAAGAATCAAAGACAAACTAGCAAAGAAAAAAAGGAAAAAAAAACCCAAATGGAATCTGCTTTTTGGGGGGGAGGGGCTGGGTGGTGTTACTGAGCTTCCTCTACAGACTAAGGGGCAGCATCCAGGCACTAGCAGGACTGTGCTGCGCCTGCGCTCTGAGACTCCAAGAGCGTGCCAGACACGGCAGGGGAGGGGTGGCCAGGTCCCGAGAGACTCCAGCTGTTCCAGGTTGTATTCTTCACCCCCCGGTGTTTTTAGCTTCTCTGTTGGGCTACTGACTTGCTTCCAGAGCAAAGTATCCAATCCTGTAGCAAAGCTCTTCCCGCAGAAATGGCTGAGATCACACCCCATCCCACTCGGGTCTGCTCGGCTGTGAGCTGTTTGCTGTGCTCCTGCTGCTTCCGCTGACTGCCCTCAGCCTGAGCCTGATCTAAAACCATCCCTGCCCTAGAGCAAAAACAGACCTTTCCTGGCAAATTTCAAGGATGTCTTCTCTTGTAACTATTTGTGGGTTTTTTTTTCAGTCAAGCATTAATTCACAGGCTTGTAATGAAATGGATTCTGAGAGAAAACACGGAGCTTACACAGCTGTGCGCCTCCTCTCTGCCATCTTGGCCAGAAGTTCCGAAATGTATTTTCAATAATACATGCGTTTGATGAGGGTAGAGAATGAACAAAAATATTATTAACTTCCTGGACCTACATAATATTTTATATTAATATATCATAATATTCATAATCTTTTTTTGGCATCATAGTATTGAGATATATTGATCTTGAACTCCTTTAAACTTCATGGATCTTTTAAAAATTCCTGTCTTCACATGAAAATTCCTGTCTTGCCACATTTTAGCAATCTCATATTTATAAAATGTATTTCTTTAGTTTGAATGGGGGACTTCATACCTATTCATATTATATTTCATTTTAGTAAATCTGACCCATAATTCTATTTTTTTAATTCTGATTCTATTGTGACAGCTGTCTTTAGCTACTAATAAATATTGTTAAATGGTGATTAAATAATAAATAATATTATTTATATGCATTCTAAAGATTGTGACATTAGAGAAGATATGCTTGGCCCTAAAGAACATAATAAGGAAAATGCAAAAAATAAATTACTGTTTTATCATTTTTATATTTTATAGGAAAATACAAAAAATGTGAAGTATGCTTTTCTTAAAAAGTTTCAGAAAGCATATTTGAGCTCAATATAAGGAAATATAAGAAAAAACTTTCCAACAATTAGGTCTCTATATCCAGGAATGGACCATTTAAAAGATGGTGAAATCCTTATCACTTAACTGGAAGCTAGATGAACAACTGCTACATTTTAGATGGAATTCATGTTTTAGGTCAAGATTTGATTGGACAACTTCTGATATAACTGCCAATTTCTGCAATTAAACTCAATATGCCTTGGATTTACCATCATATAAGACAGCACAATAAACTGCTACAAACACATTTAAGAAACCGCTGTATCTGGCATTTGAAATTCATTTTTTTCTTTATCATGATAATGAGTGAAAAGAATTCTTGTGCATTTTAGACACTCATAAATATTTTCTGAATTGAATTGACTCAATAGAATAAGGTAGATGGCACAGTGATAGAACATTTTATCTCAACCATCCAATTTGCAAACATAATTTTAAAAACAGAAATAGACAATGGAGGGCTACAAGAAAACAAACCTACTAGTTCCCTGTGAGAAGAAATGAGGATAAAGATGAATTCATGTAATAAAATCAATCAATTAATTGTGGATGTATGTATAGGAGAACTGCACATGTTTAACATATATTGGATTACTTGCCATCTAGGGGAGAGATTGGGAGGAAGAGAGAGAGGAAAAATATGGAGCACAAGGTTTTACAAGGATAAATGGTAAAAACTATCTCTGCATGTGTTTTGAAAATAAAAAGTTATATATATATATATATATATATATATATATATAATCAATCATTAAACACTTATTAAGCACTGTTTTGTCCCAGACATTGTAACAAGTAGTGGGCAAATACAATTCCTGCCCTCAAAAAATTACAAGTTAGTAGGGGAGGCAATATGCAAACAAATATATACAAAATAGCTTATGTACAGTTAAATAAGGTTAAATAAGAAATAGTTAACATAGACAAGATACCAGAAATAAGAGAGGTTGGGAAAAGTCTTCCTATTGAGAAAAAAAAAACAAAACAAAAAAAACAAAAAACAAAAAAAAAAACTGAATTTTGGTTGAGACTTAGAGGAAACTAGGAAAGTCAGTAGGCAGAGTTGAGGAGAGAGAGCATTCCAGGCATAGAAATCTCGCCCACAGTTGAGAGATGGAATTTCTTGTTTTAGAACAGCCATAAGGCCTGTATCATTGGATCAAAGAGACATTAGTTATAAGATATAAAAATGATGTGGTTTTGGCAACAAAATGATGTGGGTGATGGCATATGATGACAGGCACCAAAGTTGGAATTCAGTCATGTGAAGAATTTACAATACATCATTCTGTTTGGCAGGGAAGAAATTACAGACAAAATGAAGGGATACAACAGACACTAGGAATGGTAGGTATGAAGCAGAATGCGAGAGCATATGAAAGACAAGTTCCTCAATGAAATTCACAATTACCAGTAGAAAGGAAACACTCCATAAAGCTAGGGCATGTCCTTAGCTGGCAGGCTAAATTCTGAAAGAATTTAAGAGTTAGCTAAATTAAAATCAATCAATTATTTATTGATCTATTTATTATTAATTATTAAGTAGTTAATAAATAATTAATTTAAAACAATTAGTATTGAGGAGGATTAGTGAGGTTGGGAAGCATAATGAAGTTAGTTATGGCAGACTAATCCAAAGGAATGCAGCAGCCAGGGAATGGCCCAAAAATTTTATAGGGAAAATTTGGCCTCAGGGACATGGCTGGGGTTTCTGACAGAGCATGGCTAGGTGAGACTGCTGGAGACCTCTACAGAGGGTGGGACTTAGGGGCTTGACATTACTTAGATTTCTGACTGAGGATGATCTTCCCAGAGGGTAGAACCATGGAATTAAACTGATATCTATTACTACTTTCTCCCTGCCTGCCTCAATTCCTCTGCTAATTACACCCAACATTGAAGACTTCATCAAAAAGAATGGAAATGCAGGATGCAGCTAGATTATGAAAGTCTTTCAGTGCCAACCAGAACATTTTATACAGTTTATTGAGTAGGGGAATGACATGATTGGACCTATGCTGGAAGAAAATCACTTTTGTTGTTAGTAGAGGATGGACTGGAATAGGAACAGTCTTGAGGCAATTAGACACCAGCAGATTATTGCAGTAGTACAGATAAAGGGAGTGATCTGGATGAATCTCCAGCAATGGAGACTGAGAATTAATACTCAGTGAGATAGAATAAGAACAAGGAGAGAAGGGCAGCTAGAGGGAGAAGTAGATAAAGCAAGGATCCTGGAATCAGGAGGACCTGACTACAAATCTGGCCTTAGATATTTAACACTGTGTATCCCTGGACAAGTCACTTAACCCTAATTGCCTAAAAAAAAAAAAAAAAATCGAGAGAGTGATGTCATAAAAATCTAGAGGGAATGTCAATCTAGAGGAAGTAGCAAGAAGGAGAAGGTGATCAACAGTGGCAAAGGCTCTGGAGAGGTCAAGAAGACTGAAGATTTAGAAAGATGATTGAATTTGGCAACTAAAAAACTACTGATAATGTCAGAAAGCAGTTTTGGTGGAATGATAAAGCTGAAAGCTGGATTGTAAAAGAATAAAAAGAGAATGAGAAAAGAAAAGTGGACTTATTTTAGATAAGCAGTTTAGCAACAAAAGCAGAAAAAATATAGGAAAAAGCAAACAAGGAAAAATCAAGTAGGGAACAACTTTAGGGTTTTGGAGGGGAGGCATTGAGGATAGAAAAGAAACAGGTATGTTTGTAAACATTACGAAATAAGACAGCATAAACAAGAAGAGATTGAAAATAAGTAGGTAATGACTGAAATCTTCATTTTAATCAACTAAGCAATACTACTACTGAGTCAATATCACAAAAATGTCTAAGACCAGAAAGGTCCAAAATATTAATAGTAGGACTTTTTTTTATGAAAGCACAAAACTGGGGGGAGGGAGAGAGGGAAGGTGGTCCATTGATTAATAAATGACAAGGAAAATAATTAAGCTGTAGCCTCAAGTGTGCATTCCTGAGCAAGATGCCCTGACTTGCCACAGCGATAATAGTTGACTTCATTTATCTTGCTGCAGTTGATGACTACATGACCAATTTTACCACACCTATAGCATTTCATTTTGATGCAATCTTTCTGAATGGGCCCAAATGATGCCCAACTCCAAATAATGAGATGGATGTAGACACTAAATGATGGGGTTCGGTCATGTGAAGGATTCACAATGGTCATTCTGTTTGGCAAAAGATAGGTTTATTTAGGAGAAGAGGTGTCAGAATTGGGAGAGCATATAGTTAGCAAAGAAAAGAGCTTTAATTAATATAATTAATTCCACCATTTAATTAATGGTGAAAAAGACAATTTCTCTAGTGGAACTCCCAATTAACCAAAAGAAAGGGAAGCTGGCAAGCTAAATAGCAAGAGAGATTTAGTACCCTAAAGGAATTGTTTAGGGGAAAGAATAGAGGCATGGTGGGAGATGAGAGAAGAAACACCCCATGGCATGGGGGAGGGATGAGGGGAGACACATCACAAGGCAGAGTGTCCTGGTGGAGTAACCCAAAGGAGTTCAACTATTGACAGATATGTAGAGGAAATTTAACCTCAGGGATTTAACATAATTTGAATTTCTGACAGACAGAGCAAGGCAGAGCTGCCCATGACCTTTACAGAAGATGGGACTATGAGGCTAAACTAATTCCAATCAAGGTCCTTACCTGTTGCCCCAGGCAGCAATTCCATTAATAATCCAGTTTCTCTCTGCCAACCAAATCCAGTTACTCAGGACCTCATCATAATCACATATATTGTGTAATTTCTTATTATGAGGATTAGAGATAAAATGGGAAAATATGAATAAGTTGATGTTGTATGAAATAAGTAGGATCTGAAAAAAATTGTATGCATTTACTACAATAACAAAAAGACAAGGTACACTAAAAAACTAAATCTTAAGTCATTGGAAAAATGGGTATTGAATCTAAATAACATATAATCAAAAATGATTCTAATTTCTTAATAGTTAATTAGGACATTATGAAGGCAGAAACTTGCCAGCATTTTCAAGTGTAGCCATCTTATTTTTTATTTCTTTTTTTAATCTTTTTTTCTCTTGTTCTAAAAGAAGTATTCTATTCTGGAAGAATAAATGGAGTAGAGAGAATAATTAATATAAAACTTGAATAGCATCAGTAAAAACCTATTCTTTAAAAACTTGTGGAGGAACTAGGAAGAAAAAAAAGAAAAAGAAATTCCACCAATGTAGGCTGTGAAGCGATGGCTACTGACTGATATTAATCACAGTCATTTAAAGGCCAGTGGAGTCCTTAACTTACTTAAAATGAATTTTAGAGATATTTCTGTAAGTAGTATTCATCAGAACTATTTGTCTTTCTTTATTGTTTCTCTGTCAATTATTTTTATCATGAAAAATACAGAAATCTGTCTTCATATACAAAATATTTTCCCTGAGCTAAAATTTGAATTTTGAATGGAACCTGTTTTCAATTAAGTTGTTCTCAAATGAAGCGGAGCTAATACAACAGAAGTACATTCTGTTCATATTCAAACAATGTCTGATTAAAGAGAGAAAAATAAAAGGAGCAATACAGCTTTATCCATGAATTGAAATAGAGGACAGGATCTATAAGAATAATTAAATTAAATTAAATTTTTAAGTGAAGACTAGATCCACAATGTGTCGTTTGTTTTAGCTCAGAAAATTCCACTTTCTTTAATAAATTATGATTGACAAATAGAATTAAAAAAGAAAAAAGTGGACAAAAATGTTTACATTAAAACACATATCAGTTACATCTATTATGTGTCATATGTATTATTCTGGTCAAAAACAGATCAGTGATCTCCTCTTTCAGTTCATAAATTGGTACCCATGTGGAACATGCTTGAAAAGTTAAATGACTTCTCAATGATCAAACAGTGAGTATATATCAAAAATGGTACTCAGACTCGGGTTTTCCTTATTCTATGGTCAATCTTCTATACAATGTTCTCTTACATAAGTTAGACATTTAAATATTTGTTGAATTGAATAAAATTCTTCTCCTGACTCGAACTCTGACTTTCTGGACTTTGCTACTATATTTCAGATACAGTTTAACCCTAGAATTTTCCTCAGTGTTTGGAGCCTCCTCTTGTTAGAAAGCCTGCAATTTTCTCAGCCTGGAACATCCCCTTACTATCCCAGACCCTTTCTCTAATTGGTGAATTCCTCCTATGATATCCATGTTGGGGAAGGGCACAGAATGACCAATCTATTCCCGTTTAGGCTTTGCTTCTGGCTTGCCCAGATGTAGTAGCTGACACCATGCTCCTTTATTCCAACCCTACTGACCTCAGGATGCACACACACACACACACACACACACACACACACACACTTTTCAGATCCATTTTATGTGTTGTCTTCTATTAGTATATAAGTTTTTTGAAGGAGAGTATTGTCCTTTTTACTCATATTCCCATCTCTAGTACTTAGCACAGTGTCTTGAATGTAGCAAAAGCTTAATAAATGATTGCTGCCTGCCTTCAATTGAAATATTTATAAATATCCAGGTCTCAAGTAAATCAAAAAGACGAAACAACATGATTGGCCAAGATATTTTTATTTTAGCCTGAAGTACAATTGGTCTTTTTTATAGAATTACAATGTTATAAAGGTTTTCAAGAGATTATCTATAGTATAAATTGAGAAATGTAAAATATTATTATTCCTATTATTCAGTCAACTGAAGATAAAACAAGTGATTTATCCAGCATTACAATTCTATATGTTCCTTTGCTCTCAATTTCAACCTAATTGCTTCATTAGACAGCACTGACCAACCCTAACTCTTATAAATTCTCTCGCATTTCTTTTTCTGCTTCTCTTCTGTATGAATAATTCTTCTCAATCTTCTTGTTGGCTCACCATCCATATCACAGCTTCTAACTCTGAGTAGTCCCTATAATTCTATCACATGTTTTCTTATCCATCTATGTTACACTCGCTCTCTTGATAATCCCATAACGTCTAATGACTTTAACTATCACCTCTCTGAAGATGACTCAGAAATATCTTGCATAAAATTTTTCCCTCTCTTTAATCCCACATCAGCAATTGTTTATTGAACATTTCAAACTAGTTACCTCAGAGACTTCTCGACCTCAACATCTCTAAAATTGATCTCATGATTTTGCCATGCAAAATCTCCCATTTTTTCAATTTTTTCCCATTACTGTCTTTGTATACCATACACATCTCCATTACAATTATTTGATTTTGTGTTCTATCCCTGGAGGAGACCACTCTTTCTTTGAGGCTACTATTTTCCTTTGTATTTTTTCCTTTCAATACTTTGCACTCTCATGCACATGAATTGGTACTATATGGCTTAATCAAGTGAGTACTCTCATCAAAGATTCAACTCCGCAAAAGACAGTCCATCTATGCCTGATCACCCTATAAATCTTGAGCATTTCTTCCCATTGAATGAGCACAACTTGGTTACCATACGAGCTAAGTCATCTTCAAATGTCTTACACATAGGATGTGTCTAACATGCATGTTGAATGACATCAATAAACAAACCAAAAAGCATTTAATTTACTGAAGAAGAGTTCAGCTAACAAATAGCAAGTTCACAAACCTTACTGATAACTTTGAACAAAGACATAATTTGTAGAATCAATGTCTTTGTTGGAGATTATTGCCCTATATACTATCTGTCAAATGATGAGCATAATACTTTCTTGAGTCAAAATACTGAAGGTAAGGGGTTTGCAAACCACAATCCCTCACCCCAAATACTTTATAAGAATGGTAAAATGTTTATTTTCTGTAGGAGAGGGGGAGTCTAAGAAAATGATACAAATCTCAAGGTACAGGTAGAATGTAAATAATTAAACACATCTAAAGCTATAATTTTGTACTTAATTCTAAGAGTAATGGTTAGCCTTATCATTAACGTAGCTGCAAAGGATCTTAAGGGCTATCTCATCTAATATGAGTAGAAATCCTTTTGTAAAATCTCCACCAAGTGGTCATCCAATCTTTCTTGATGACTTTCATGATGAGGGAGTCTTGTTCTTTCCAAAGCATTCTACTACATTTTCTTACAGCTCCAAGAATAAAAAATTTCTGCCACATACCAAGTCTATATATAATTTTCTTTATAACTTCCATCCATCACTCAGTATTATACATTCTGAAACCAGAGAGAACAAGTCATCCACATGACTTTTTTTACTTAAGAAGATAACTTTCATGTACCCTATGAGTTCTTTTCTCTTTTCTCCAAGTTCAGCATCATTCTTAAATGAATAAAGAAGTAATATAGAACAAATACCTTGTTGGTCAATTAAATATTCTATTTTCCAACTGCTTGCCTTTGTAATTTTGTGGATGTAATCATCCTTCTGATCAGGAAAACTTGAAAATGTCTTTTCATGTCAAGAACAAAGAAAAACTTTCCTTCCAAATAACATTATTAGTATAAAAGAAATTGCCACAGTAGCACTTAAGTAACTTTGCTCTCACCAATTCAATAAGGTAGTTAATATAAGTGTTAGCCATTTGTGTCCCATTATGAGGTATTTGAAGCTTGGAGGAGTTAAATTGCCTAAATAAAATTGCATAGCTAATCTTTGTCATAAGATCCAGATCTTCTAACTTCAAGAGTAGAGTTTGTTCTCCTACCAAAGGCAGATTTTAAAAGCTGGTATAGGCTATATGTCTGAAAGGCCCATTCTTTTGTATTATTTTCAAATTCTTTTACTATTTGAAGTAGTTGACACATATTGACTCCTAAAGCATTCTGCCCCTATGACTTTACTGATTAGGAGTGAAGTTTCTATTCTTTCCCTAGGGTCAGAATGGGAAGGGATGAATGCTTTATTTCTCTTGGGTCAGTTGTAGCTACTGACTTGCTTAATTGCAAATTATGACCCTGTTCCCCTGAATTTAGTTTACATCTCCTATCAGAGTATCTTATACATAGTGTATATTCAATCAATACTTGTTGATTGATGGATTGATTTAATAATGAGAGGATGAAGAATGCCAGCTGGGGGAAGCCATTTGTCCCTGTGCCTCTTGGCAGTCATAGATTGATGGAAAGACTTCCCAGCTAAAGTCCTGCCAAGTCAAGCCAAGCATTTATTCAGCTCTCCCTAGACAGTGCTATTGTAGAAAAATGAGACTGATTTCCATTTAGCACATCTGAATATCAGGTGGGATAATTTGTATTAGTACCTCATAGGTGGATCAGTGATCCCAATGCCCTCAGGACCTATTCATATCCTTATTAGCTGGAACCAAAATGTAACTGAAAAAAGCTGCTATTATATTCTCTAAGGCTTCAACAAAAATTCAAAGACTCTCTCCCCCTAGAAATGACCAGAAATTTCCTTCTTGTTTTTTTCTACCATTCCATTCCCTTCCTCAAGTTAAATTTGTATATAGTCAAACTCTTTATCATTGATGGACAATTGTTCGCAGATAATTTTTAATCCCCAAATGTCTCTCCCTTATCAACCAGCTGTATTTTAAAGTTCCACAAGTTGATGAAAACTGTTGTGTATTTAAGAAAAAAAATCTTTGTTTTAACCAAAATGAAATCTAATTGAGGTTATCATGGCATAGTGGAAACAGCACTGGAATTGTTCCAAAAGAATCTCAGTTTAAATCTTGCTTTTGATACCTATATTTATTATAAATGTATGTACCAACAAAATTAAAAATAGTCTTATATATTTAATGGGATTGAATGATTATTAATTATTTTCCTTAAACTGTATTAGTGTTCACCATTTTCAGATTTCAGGATCTAAAATGTTCTTTTTAACATTTAACATCTAAAAATTTTGCTTGAGACAACTCCCTAGGATATATTTACTAAGTCATAAATGGGTTACAATATAAATTACTGTTACTTTCCACAGGAGATCTTCCCAGTATTTGCATAGTATTCATATTTGCATACAAGATGACAAAATTTACTAGAAGGAAATCATCATATCATCCTACATGGAATTTTTAAGGAACTTTTTAATCTTTCAAATTTTGTGATTACACAGAGTCTCATTGGCATGGACAATGAAGAAGTGAGTGTATTGGGGAAAAATACCTTTTAGATCTTGAAATGTATTCAAAAAGTTTAGTATTTGTAAATTTGAGAAAAATAATTTAAAATCATGTAATTGCATTAAATATCTAAGACTAGTAGTAATCTGGTTGTTGCCTTAAATTGATGTTAAATTACCTGCATTACTCTATTCAGTATCTAAATAGCCCTCCTGCTGTGAATCCTTTTTATCCAACTATTTGTTCAGATATGTAATCAGAGCAGATGCAATTAAACAAGACTTGGCTTATTTACTGCAGTAGTGAAACAGTTTGGATGTAATTTTGATGAGTTCATTAAAGGAGAAATGGTGGCCATAAGCTTTGAGCAGTGGAACTAAAGGGAATAAGAAATTAACAATGATTCTGACAGAAATACAGTACTGTACTATAATTCCATATTTCAAATATAACAAGAGAATGAGATCCAAGTTAATTATTCTTCTCTTTTAGCTCAATTCTTATTTGATTTAAAAGAAATTTTGATATTGATGGAGATCCTGAAAATATTTGTCAGTCAGGAGAAAAACAACAATAAAACAACTTACATACTTTCTTCTCTAAGTTGTACTTCTGACTATAGCCCTGAACTTTAGGCATCATTAATGTCCTCAACCCCTTATGCCTCTCTCTCTGATTGTCTGGTTTCTCTCCAAACCTCCACTTTAAAAAGAATACCCAAGTCATCTATGTCTTAATTCCTCTCCACACTGCACTTTTGACTTTTTTCCTTTTAGGTTTTCTCTGAGAAGGAACAATCATTCTGTCTCCTCTCCACCCTTTCCAACTTTCTTCTAATGTAAAATGTAAAATCCTTGAGGACAGGGATTGTCTTTTTTCTGCTTATATTTTATTTTCATCACTATGCCCAGAATGTAGTGTATAATAGTGCTTTTCAAATTCCCTTGATTAAACCATATACATACAATATAACTATTTTATTAACAAAAATATAAGAAAGCTAGTGGTGATCTCAATCAAACATTGAAATGAAAGAGGGAAACTTTGAAAGGGTACATCAAACTATATTAGGATTTTTAAAAATCCAAAGATTTCTCTTAAACCACAAATTATATCTTATTAAACAATGATTTTTGTCATGCCAAATTTGCCACAGATTAAATGCATGTGATTTGTTCCTTCCAAAATGTAATAGCATTATCACTAAAAGCAGCCATGTGTGAGGACAGTTGTGTTGTGCAGTCATAAATAAAGAGCAATTACTTTCCTGGCCTCTCATCTCTAGGTACTACTTTCTATTCTCACCTTTAAAGATTAGTTGAGGAGTAGGTAATAGTCATCATCCATTATTAAAATAAAAGTTGCCAAGTCACAAGCAGAGCCATAATCTATACCATTTTTCAAGTATATATTATAAATTTGTTTCTAGAGGAATAGCAAGAAGACTGGGCTGCAATTTTCCCCCTGGATATTTCAGTCCAATATCACAGAATGATCAAGAACTTTATAATTAATGGCAGTTTTACTGGACACACTTTGATAAGAAATGATGGCCTTGCCATTTACAAACATTAAGTTTTACAAGCTGGAAATGAAAGGTGGTCATAACAGGCCAGCAATCCACAGAGTGATGTGAACTGTAATTGTGTGATAAAATAATCTAGTGCTAGTAAAGCCAGAGAAATTCCATTATCATGTAGGATACCAAGAGTTGGTGATCAAGGTGAAATTAGCAAAAATTGTCTTCACTTTCCTGAAAGAGAGTATATTATCATTGCAATTATTGATATATAGAGTCTATATAGGTGATCTAATTTGGCAATCAAAATTATTATAAATTTTTGCTATTAGAATATGTTCCAAAAATTTCTGAAAATAATTCCTACAATTTCTTATATATCCATTAGTTAGATCTAGAAACTAAGATTGTCAGCTTTAATGGAAGTCACATATTTGAAGGATTTTTGTATACTTAATTTTCCATCAATAATGTATGATAAGGAGAAGAGAAAAAGTAACAGAAAACATGGTACACTTTGAGTATTTTTAATAGTTCTGACCTAGACCAATGATAAGCATAATTATGTTTGCTACCATAGGTATTTCTTTTTTCTTTTTTCACTTTGAAAAAAGCAAGGAAATTCACCAAAACTTTTAATTAACCAATTAATATTTTGGGTTTGTTTTTTGTTTTTTTGTTTTTGTTTTTGTTTTTTTTTGGTTAGGAAAAGAGAGAAAGAGTTTCTGGAATATGAGTAAAACCCAAGGCACACCTCATAAGAATCAAATTTGGTCTCTTAAAACCTAATTCCTAGCTCCGTGATGCTAGGCAACTCTGATTATCTGGCAAAAAACCCCAAAGAAACAAAGAAACAGAGAGTCAGAGAGAGAAAAAGAGATGTGGGGAGAGAGACAGAGATCTGTCCCAAAGGGTTCAGTTTTTTTCTTTTGCTCTTCATCCCCAGTATTTGACTCCAGGGAAATCTCAACAGTAATGATAATAACAATAATGCAGAATTGGAATTTATATGGTGCTTTAAGATAAAGTACTTTACAAATGTTATTTCATTTGACGTTCCCAACACAACACAATACAAAGTAAGATCTGCATTGTACAGATGAGGAAGATGAGGATGAAAAAAATTCAGTAACTTTTCCAGAGTCACATAGCTATATATCTGAAGTAGGATTCAAACTCAAACTTATTGTCCTATACAATATACAAGAAAGAAAAGTTTATTATGACTTATGAATGTTTCCAAATGTGTAACAAAATCCTTACCTCCTCCCCAATCATCAATTTATTAAGGATATTAGGTAAGGTCTGACCTTTACTTAAACTACCAAAAGAAATGCAGTAAATGAAAAGACTCACAAAAGTTTGAAAAGAAAAGAAAATTTCAGATACTGGGTCTTTGGGGCAGGAAGGAGGAATTGGAAAGAAGACAAAAAAGGGGAAAAAATGAGCACAGAAAAAGATTTCCCCAAAACTACATTCAGAAAATCAATGAGGCAACCAATAACTTGAGTTCTCTTGGACAGTCTAGGCACATCTTGTGCTACAAGTGGAGATCAATCAATCCATCAGTCAAGAGGAAGAAATCCCCTTCATACTTCTTGCTGAACTCAGGATCCAAAGGTTCAAGGTAGGAAAAAATATGCAAAAATAAGGGCTGAGGAATTTTACAATTCACTTTTTTGATAACATATAAACTACTCTGCTGGAAAGAGTCTGTTCCCCATGACTATCATAAAGGATCTTGGAGACAATCACAGACAGTGGAAACTGCTGAGCATGTTTTCTGTGCTTTCTTAGCAAAAAGTCTTAGCACATATTAATCTCTATGGAAAGTGTCTTTCAGACCAAGAAAGGTCCATACCCCATAATCTTATCAAATTGATTGGGGGTATTCATCAAATTAATCAGGATCTCCCCAGTCATTCCTCAATATTTAAAGGAAAACTGAGAGAATAGCGAGCAAGACCTGTATCCTGGAAATAAGACAAGCGAAAATATGGGTAAAAATTAAACTAAGACAATTTTGTGGGGGATCCCACACAAATTAGATGGGTTAGATGGGTTTTTTTGGAAGCAGATTCCTGAAATGGGAAGTAAGTGAAACTAGATGACCTCAGAGTTTTTTGTTTGTTTATTTTATCACCACCCAGATTCTAAGATTCTGTATTGGTTTCAACCTATTATCTTAAACCACAATTGTCTCAGACCTTACATATGAAGAATGCACTTTCTACATTATTTTTTTTTAAATTTTGGATATCACCTGAACCTCCCACAAGGTATGAATTAGAAAAAATAGATATATACTATGCATACTTTCTTAATAATTTTTAAAACAATGTGAGCAATATCATAGTAGAGTAACTCAATGACCATTCTTAAAGGCCAAAAGAACTAGCCAAAAGTCCTATTTCTTTCTTTTTTTTTCTTCTGAGTCAATTGGGGTTAAGTGACTTGCCCAAGGTCACACAGCCAGGAAGTGTTAAGTGTCTGAGGCCAAATTTGAACTCAGGTCTTCCTGATTTCAGGGCTGGTGCTCTATTCACCACACAAACTAGCTACCCCTCAAAAGTCCTATTTCTGACACAACTAACTGTCTAACCATGGATAAGTCACTTAAGTTCTAAATATCCAAGCAGTAGCTAGGGGGTGCATAGAGTGATAGAACTCCAAATATGAAGCCAGAAAGACCTGAGTTCAAATCCAACCTCAAATACTAGACTATGAATCTGGGCAAGTCATTTAACCATTTGCCTCAATTTTCTCATCCATAAAATGAACTGAAAAAGAAGTTGGCTAACTACTCCAGTATTTTTGCCAAGAAAATTCAAATAGATCAAGAACAGTCTGAAAAGATTGAATAACACCCAACAAACTCTTTAAGACTATAATTACCAGCAAGCTGGTGAGAGGAGATAGTTTTTTCAATATAGTGAGGTGGTTATACTGATTCATTCACAAGTTCAACCTCTCTCTGCCTCCCCTGCCAAAAAAACTTTACAGAACTCCATATATCTCATTTTTTCTACAACAACAACAATAAACATTATTTGTGAAATGTGTTATTTTGCAATGGTCTTATATTCATTTTAATGAAGTATAACTTTTTAAGTTATACTTCATAAGAATATCTTTCAATTTATATTTCAAAAACTTCTACTAAGTTCTAATCATCTAATATAAAGATTTTTTCATTATTATTCATATGGTTCTTATAGTTTGGATTTGGAAAAAAAATAGTACTACTAGTTCACATATTCAATTATCTTCATGAGAAGAAACAATAATTATTCAAAAGCTGTAATTGAGATAAAAGAATTTGCTTTGCAAAAAGTACAGCCCATTCTAGCTTCAAATATATTATGGTCCTTAAGTTTTTCTAGTAGAGCAACATTTTGAAAAAGCTTTTCTCATGTTTCCAGGTAAATAATTTATGAAAAGAGACCAGAATGTTCTCAGATCTCAATTGATTTTTAGTGAATGAATTTATTGCGCTTTCATAGAGAAAATCAAAGGCTTGATTCAATTCAAAAGCATTCAAGTGACTGCCATATGCAAATCACTATGATAAGTGTTTGAGAGAAAAAAACTAAAATGAAATATCTTGTCTATGGAGAGGACACAAAATATATGTGCATTAATAAGAAATTACAAACTAATTGTTTGCTATAGAATAAAACCAGATATAGTTTGCAAACCTATTTTTTAGAATAGGTAGAATATTTGTAAAATAAAACAGCGAACTCCTAAACAAGGAAATTTCCCCCAGCAAAACAAATCAGCACCTTCTCTGAAATTCACAGATTATTGTACAGTTGTCTCTGATTACTGAGTATTTAAAAGACTTCTCTAGTATCAAGTTTGACAAAGGCAGAATTTGAATTCAAATCTTCCTGGCTGCAACATTAGCTATCCATCCATTACACAAGAATTCCAAAATAATACAAAGTAATTTTAAAAAGGAGTTCTAATAACTGAGAGGTACCAGAAAGGCCTCATTTATAAAGTACCACCTGAGCTGTGTTTGGAAGGAAGCCAGGGAGTATAAGAGTCAGAGGTATGGAAGATATGGGACCACTTGCTCAAAGACTTTCCCATTTCTTAAACATCATTCTGTCCTTGCATATTATGTGAGCTGGCTAACTGAGTCATCTAACAATATCTCTTGCCCTAATGTAGAGAGATAAATCATATATACTACACTAGAATGAAGACAGAAAAGAAGCCATTTCCTAGGGTCTTTGAAATGAAATAACCATGTGTGCTAAAGACAATAAAGTAGGGATGGTAAAGCCACTTCTCTTAAAGAATAACAAGATGTCAGCTCTCCAGAGTATAGTCAAGGCATACCTTATTAATGTCAATCCCTTCGAACCAATCAATTCAACAAATATTTTACTGAGTGCTGACTTCATACTAAGTTGTTAAGGATACAAACAACACCCTGACCCTCAGGGAAATAATAATCCCATTAGGAAAATAAGATAAATATTGAGAAAGATAATAGAAGTAGAATACAAGAATGTATAAAGAAATGCTATAGTGTTGGCTAAGCAAGCACATAAGGAGGTGGCAATGTTTATTTTGCCATGCAGATTCTTTAAAATTTGAGCTCTGCATATTAGAAGACATTCTTATATGTGAGATATATATGTATGTATATGTGTGTATGTATGTATAGACAGATAACACATATGAATGATGGGATTCCTGTGTGCTAGCCAAATCCTAAATTAATATACAAAGCCCGCCAAATCAGAACTATGACTATCTCAAAGAGATTAACCTTATGATCCACAGAGGGAAAGTCTAATATTTGAAAAATATTATCTACCCTCATTCAAATGAATGTGCAGAGTCTCAGGTATATCATCAGTACATATAACTTGGTCATTCAGTGCAGATGTTCTGGGCCCAGAATCGATTAGGAGAGAGAGAGAGAGAGAGAGAGAGAGAGAGAGAGAGAGGAGCAGCGTAGTATTGGGAAAATTTTTGTAGTGCTTTCACTAATCCCAAACTGCTTCCTAACTCAAAAATTCATCATTTAAACAATAATTTTCTTCCAATGATGCTCCTTGGCTATAAGCCATAGAACACCACACTTTCAAAAGTAGCAAAATTGCAGATAATACCAAGGCACTGCAGAAATGCCCAGTTAGTTAAAGTGGACCTCATCCGGTTACCAATAATGACTTTGTTGGAGAATTTCTTGGCGTGAGTTTTTGGAAAGCCCAGGGAAAATCCCACTTACCAGTGGTCCTAAAGACTAGAGGTCAAATAAAATGAATACTCTGAAAAGAAAAGAAATTAGAGCAATAAGGAAGCTAGTCTGGTGGTAGCAGCTTTTTCTTAAAAGACTTTATTTAGCCTTGCTTTATGTAGCGTTTTAGGCCTACTTAGAATGCACAGTCAATCAGCAGCATTCTATGGTATTTAACTGAACCAAAAAGGGAAATCTGATTACTTAGGTTCCTGTGATGGGAGCTCGACAATTTGTTACCTTCCTTGCTCAGCCAGGCTGATGATAGTGCTTATATGCTGCCTTATAGTTCTATCAAACAGATGACTTTTTCTACTTTAAATCTGCAGTCCTTCCAGGATAAAATGATCACTCCTAATCTCATCACCATGCTGCTAAGTCATTATATTCAACATTTTGGGCCTCCTCTACTCTCTGATGGAATCTGAAGGATGAAGCAGTTAGTTATTTCCAAAGCTTTCCTTTACAAAAGGCAGAAATTGTATTTATAGCTTATTCCATTTTCTACCTGTAGTTCTGCTTGGTTTCAGCTCCATGGAACTAGATGTCCCTAAACTAAGTAGCCTCCCACAGACCTTTCTTGCTTCCTTTTTATAAGTAGTCTTCTCCTATCAGATTGTAAACTTCTGGAGGGCAAGGACTGTCTTTGTTTTGTTTTGTTTTGTTTTGTTTTCTTATTTGTATTATTAACACTTAGTACCATGCCTGGAACATAGTAGATGCTTTAAAAAGGCATATTGAATTGAAGTAGCTATAAGATACTTTCAGAGGAAAAAAACAAGTTTCCATTTCAGTTATGCAATATGTTTTTTAATTCTGTAACTTATCATTCCACTACTTTCATGTGGTCAGGCAACAAGCATTTATTAAGTGCTTACTATGTGCCAGTCATTATACAAAGATAGACAAAAATTGTCTTTGTTTTCAAGAAAATTGCCTTATAATGAAGAAGTTAACATAAGAATAACAAGGTATGTGCAGACAGAGTAGATAAAAGTTAATAAGAAAGAATAGATGAAAGATAATCCAGCAGGAGAAGATTTAGCAATTGGAAAGGACTCCTTCCAGAGGTTGGAATTCATTTGATTCTCAAAGGAACCAGACTAACTAAAATCAGAAGTAAGGGAGACTATATTCCAGGAATAGAATATAAGCAATACGAAGGGATGGGAATAGGAGCTGGAGTATTATGTAGAAGGAACAGTGCATTGCATTGCAAAGCATGTGCAGAGCAATATGAGACTAGAAAGATAGGGAGGGAACAAGTTATAAAGAGCTTTAAGTGACAAATAAAAGAATTTATGCTTAATGCTGAAGATAACAGGGAGCCACTGAAGCTTAAGGGAAGCAATTGTCGTAGTTAAAATGGTCAGACTACACTTTAGTGACATCACATTGTAATCTGATTGGAAGATCAATTAAATTCTGGAGAAACTGGAGGCAACAGAACAATTAGGAGGCTATTCCAACAGTTAAAAAAAAAATCCCATAAGGAAAATGACTTATGCTCCACATCTATTATTTGGTTGGAATAATATCTAAAACCCTCTCCTGTGCAAATTAGACTTGTTTTTCTTTATAAAGTATTGAAAAATTCCTCAAGACTTGGTTGATTCAAGTGACTAAAACCTGGATTGTTACATCATTGTATAAGATCAAAGAAGTGTGGTTTAGCCCATTTGCCAAAATGGTTTTACCAGTGCTGTCACTATCTATGCTACAGTTTCTTAAGGTCACAGGTGAGAATTGAGGAACAGGTAAACACTAAAGGGGAATGCCAAGTAGGGTTCAGTATACCCTCCCACCATGCTTGTCCTCCTAAAACCCATCAGTGAGTTAGGGGGAATACCATGGAAAGACTTCACTGGATACAACAAACATATGAGAATGATTTGTTCCAATGGTCCTGAAAGTAGGGTGTGTTAGCAGAAAGCAAGTGAAGAGTTGATCCCTGAGGCAGTCTGGTCCCACCCTCTGGGGAGCCCGTCCTGTCAGAAATCCAAGTTATGTTGGACCCCTGAGGCCCACCCTCTGTAGGGCTCTTGGGCAGCCTCACTTCCCTCAGTCCTGACAGAAATCCCAACCATGTCCCTGAGGTTACCTTTTCCCTATAAAATCTGGTTATGGCCATGCCATACTCCCTGCCCTCCTCTGAGTCAGTCATTCATGGCACTCTGCCTTGTGGTGTCTCTCCCCTTACCTCTCCCCTCTCATGCCATGAGTTTCTCCTAACACTGACATGTCCCATGGTGACTAGCCCCACTGATCCTCCTGATGGCTATCTAAATATCTGGGGGTGCTAAGTCCCTTTCAGGATTTAGCCTGTCAGCTAAGGGCATGTCCCATCCCTAGGAGGTATTTTTCCTACCTCCACTAGGGAGTTTGCCCTTTCCATCATTAATTATTAAAACTCTTTTCTATACTCTCCCAATTCTATTTTATATTTACCATTCCTGGTATCTATTGTATCCCTTCGTTTTGTCTGTGACCTGTTCCCCTAAATAAATCCAACTTTTGCCAAAGAGAATGTCCACTGTGAGTTCTTCCCATGACCGAGCCCCAACTTCTGTTGCTTGCCATCATCTGGTGTCTCCATGCGTCACAGCGGTCTTGAAGGCAATTGAAGCAGACTCAGTGGGAGACTTAGAACTTGATCAGAAATGAAAGATACCTAGGATATGTACTGCCTGCCAGGCCATCCCTGGTCATCCTGACTTTTGTCTTCCACTGGAATTCAATGACTCTGGAAGAGAGAGTGAAGCTGACAACTTTTTGCAACTCTGCTTCATCAACTCATTGGCAAGTCAAGCCTGTGGTGTTATTGATCTACTTCAAAAGCAAAGATAAACAACAAAGCAGCTACAAGGAGTTGGAGAGGCTCTGAGATACTTGACTGTGGATTGTGATAGGAGCTTGACTTAGATGAATCAATCAATGAGGTTGTCAAAATCTATCCCTGTTTAATATCTTCTTCTGTGGCTAAGTAAAACTTTTTTTTTTTTTTTAACTGCTGAATGACCTCTTAATGTCTCATTTTTCTGAATTACAAATGTTATCAAATTAAGCTTGGGAGAGCTATCTTTACCTGAATAAAATGAAGTACTGCTTTGTACAGTAAACCTAATGTACTCAAGACACTGAAAGCTATATATTGAAAATATAAATTTTAGCTTTTGAAAATGAGTCATGCTTTTCATTGTGGTTGTTGTTTGTTTCCCTGTTTTGTTTTGTTTTTTTTCTTTCTCATTTTTTTTCCCCTTTTGGTCTGATTTTTCTTGCACAACATGACAAATATAGAAATATGTTTAAAAGAATTACACATGCTTAATCTTTATCAGATTGCTTGCTGTATTAGGAAGGGGGGAAGGTAAGGGAGGAAGTGAAAAAAAATTGGAACACAAAGTTTTACAAAAATTAATGTTGAAAATTTGCTTAACATGTTTTTGGAAAAATAAAATACTACTGAAATAAAAAAAAAGAAAAGAAATCATAGATGAAAGATGTATTGATTACTAATAGAAACTTGAATATTGGGAGCACATTAATAATACACATAGAAAAAATACGAAGTTAAGCTAACCAGAGGTCTGAACTAGTATGTCAGTTCTAAAGTCCTTTTGAGTCACTTACTGTGCAACCTCATCTTCATCTTGGCAATTTTGTTCTCTTATATACCAACCCATCCCTGCACACATATATTGTAATGTTCTGGTTAGCTCTCTGGAAGTCCTCCAAATGGGCTTTGGATTCAGCAGCTTTGGATATCACCACAAGAATAGTCAGGAATAAAGTTCAAAGTCTTTATTATCTCCTTCACAGTCTGTGTCCTTTGCCTGGGGCCGGGCTAGCTTTCTGGGAGACCTTCAGATGGGCCTTGGTATTCTTAATGGAGGAATGCAGGAGGCAGGAGAGTCACCAAGATGATGGGAGATAGAATGTCTCTCTTCCAGTCCTTGTTGATCCTTATATACTCTATTACAAGTACATCATTATAGGTGTCAATCTTGTAGAACTGTACTAAGTACTAAGTACATGTAAACTAGAGAATCATTATCTTAATTCCACTGAGTTAACACCTTGTTTTAGGATTAAATGATTCATACTGAGTCTTAAGTATACCTTTTCAGAGTTCCTGCCCTCTATATTATATCTTTCTATCTCTTGCTCTGAAAACTATATTCAAGTTAGGATAAACATTGCCTCTGAAAAAGACATGTCAGTTCACTATCCTATTTTTCCTTTCACAATCTTGGTAATTTCTCAGACCACAGTTCCTTCCTTAACCATTACTAGATGTATATGTGTATGTGTGATATAAGTATATATATCACAGTCATAAAATTATGTATATACTTAGGCATATAAATATGCATGTTTATATATGTTTTATATATATGTTACATGTATGTTGCATATATTTCTATATTTATGTGACATTTATATGTGCTTTTGCATGGAGATAATATATACATACCTATTAGTATCATATATATGTGTGTATATATGTGTATTTATTCACTTACATACATATATATACATGTTTTCCTAGTATGTCACCTCCTAAAAGTGAAGAATATATTTGTATTTGTATTTTCAGCACTTAGCTTAGTATTTGGAATATATCAAGTATTTCTTAAACATTCATCAATTCATTCATTTTTTTTCTTTCAATCAGATGTAAACATAATAATGCTAAGAAATATGTATACAATAAGAACTGATAATACATTTTGCTAGGGGGTAATTAAAGTGTACCCTCAGAATTAATAAGTTGAGCTGTGTCTTTATAATTCAGATATGAAAAAATTATCTTCAACCTATATATTTAGAATACTTACTTTCTAATAAATTTAGAAAATTTAGTTCTTTCTGATAGCCTTTTAATGTTGTGATTAATGAACAGGAAAAAATAAAGCACTGAAGAATCATCATTGCTCTTGAGAGATAAATGTTTAAAACTATAAAGGTAAGCTGATCAAAGTAATATACTTTCCACATATGAAGTCATTTATTTTTAATTAAATTTCTATGACCTTCTATAAAGTAAAAGAAGTACTGTAGCAAATGGGCAAGAATTTAACTCTAAATATGGAGTTCTGTGATCAACAAACATTTAGCAAAATTTTCAGGAAGTAATACCATAAATTTTACTCTCTAAGAAAACTTAACCCAAGTGGCTTAGGGAGTATGACCATATGACCCTAATGTAGTAATTACTTAATAAATTACTTTAGAACTAAAAGTCACCTTAAAGACCATCTATGGAACTATAGCTTTTGAAAGATTAAAGGATATTTAGAGACCTTCTAAACCAACTTCTTCATTTGATACATGAGGAAATGGAGGCACAGAAAATTGATGTCATAGTCACAAATTCAATAAGTACTGAAGCCAAAACTCAAACTCAAATCTGCCAGACAAGAGAGTACAACTCCTCTCATTCATCTTCTCATTCTCCAACTGAATGTCTAGAAGCCTATCTATATTTTCTTTTGGATGAGATACCTAAAATCATAAAGGGGGAAAGAGATAAGTTTATTTACTAGTCAAACAGCTTTCAATAGTGGGCTAAATAAACTCTTTTCTTGTTCTCGTCTTGATTCTTTCCTGCTTACCTAGCTGTTCCTTTTCACATATTCTACATTCTTAACAAACTGGATAACCAGTTCTTTCATAAACTCAACACACCAGGTCCTAACCTTCTATTTTCACCCAAGCCATTTCCCATTCCCAGTATGCACAAGCTTTTAATTTCTCTCTCTCTCAGGATCCTTTTTCTTATTCAGTGTTCAACTCAGGTACTGTATCATCTGTGAAGTCTTTCCTGATCTTTCTAATTGTTAGAACTCTTTCTCTCATGAAATTATGTTTTGAATGGTACGTGGTTTACCCCATCTTTAGGGAAAACATAAACTCTTGGGAAAAAATGACATTTTTTCTTTTTATATTTTATTTCCAATCAAAAGCAAAAGTTCTCAAACCTAGTAGAACCTTAATAAAAACTTTTTTCTTTAAAAATTATATTTATATTTATACATACACACATATGTATGTATATGGACATACATCTTTATATGTCTTTTTGAGTATGTGATATATCATTGCTATGTTGTTGCTCTATGTCTAGAATTCTACTCTTAGACATTCTAAGAGTATATGTATGTCATACATATACATATGGCACAAATTTATGACAATTTCCTTTTGGCATATCAATAACTAAATCCTGAGAGTCAAGATAATCTGCTGCAATCTCAATTCCATTCTCATAGTTATGTGATTATATGAAAATTTTTATTCATAAAATGAAAATAGGATGATAACAGTGAGTAGTATTGAGGTTAGGATAAAAAAACTTAGAATGAAATCCTACCTTTTCATTTACTAGCTATATGAATCTGAAATAATCATTTAACTTCTATTTACATATTAATTCATGGAACAGTATAGATCTACATTTAGAGGAGGGAGTTCCCATCAGAAATGTTCCATGAAGACAAATTTCCAGGTCTTTTATGTATTTATAAATAACAAAACAATATATGAAAGGTTCATGATATAGTAAGGATTTTCTATATTCAAGAAATTCAATTTTCACTACTTTAGATCTTCCCATATTATATAATCAATCCAATATAATAAATACCTACATTTCACTTCTCCACAGCCTTCAATTATTCATTTTTATTAGTGATATTGAACATGCCTAAATAGATAAACACAAATGTCCAACATTTTATTTTCAGTTTGCTTTATGCCGTGATTGCCAGCAACATAATGAATCATTAAAGCAAAAACCAACAACTAGGTAACATTTAAGAACAGAAAGTAATTTGGTTCATTCATTCATCTATTCAATAGAATTTATTGCTAAATGAAAACCATTGTGACTCACCCCAATATGTTCTTATCTCAATGATGACAAATTTATGTTTGAATGTTGCAAAGTAAGAGAATATTAGAAAAAATAGCAAAGGATAACTAAAGAAAGAAAAACCATTACATGTGAAAATTCAGAATGGTAAAGTTAAGAAAAATTTAATTGACAAATTATTCTAAGCAAATTAAACTAACCCCACTTTTCTGGCATAAAACATTGTGATATAAGGAAGAAAAGTAATCCCCATTTCCCACAATCATCAATACTAACTAATTCTATACTAACTAGAAGACTTGGAGATTTTAGATGAAGAAATACACTGCCAAACTAGGGATATAGCTGGTGCCTACATAAGTAATGGTTGATAATTATAGTCTAGCTTGTTATGAGTTAGGGGAGGAAGCTAGCTTACAGTTTCATTGAAGTTGGTCAGTACATTGGTCAAAAAAAGATAACAAATTTGGGGTTTATTAAAGTCAAAGGCTATGAATCATGCAAGATAGCAAGTATTAGAAGCAGTGCAAGTCTGGGATGTTGGTTTTGAGGTTTCCAGAATCTGTAACAGGTCAAGATTCTGAAAGAGTATAATACCCTGATAATCCCTAAAATGAAAAAAGATTGGACAGCTTTTGGGAACAGACAGATTTGGAGTTCTAAGGATAAATTGTGAAAATCATTGAGAATTCATCTAATCACTTCAATTTATAGATGAGAAAATTACAA
Source organism: Antechinus flavipes (assembly GCF_016432865.1). Taxonomy (NCBI): domain Eukaryota; kingdom Metazoa; phylum Chordata; class Mammalia; order Dasyuromorphia; family Dasyuridae; genus Antechinus; species Antechinus flavipes. The sequence goes on from NC_067400.1 coordinate 222,229,849, forward strand.
TTCAAAAACATTTATTTCAGTGCTAGTTAATATCAGAGCCAATCTCACATTCAGTTCTCATGAAAGTTTCTTATTCTGGGACCTTATACAAAACCTCTTAACTTTTTGGGATCTCACTTTTCTCATGATTTAAATCAGTGGAATGGACTTACTGATCTCTAATTTTTCTTCTGTATCTAAGAGTCTGTTGTTCTATAGCTCAATACTTTTATTCTCAACTGAAAATGTGATTGTAAAGTAAATCTCACTATATTGATCCATGCTTGCCCTTATAAAATAAGAGGATCATCTTCACCCCTCCATGGCCTCTGTACTGGGCAAAATGGTCACATCTCCTGGACTGATAGGGATAAGGGAGAACTTTTCCCATGATAGGGATAGGTCAATTAAGCATATCTTATTTGTTATCTGATAAGTTATAATTTGAGATATATTTTTCTCACTCCATGTCTGAAATAGACTTCTTCATTTTCTCTTCTTAAAATTCCTTGTTTCCTTAAAAACTCAACTCTATTATCTACATAAAGGAGTTTTTCACCCTGAATTAACTCCAAAATTGTAATGGGGCAGTTAGGTGGTAGAGTGGATAAAATGCTGGGTCTGGGATCAGAAAAACGGGAGTTCAAATATAGCCTCAAACACTTACTAGCTGTGTAACTCGCGGGGCAAATCACTTAACTCTGTTTTTTCTCAGTTTCTTCATTTGTAAAATGAACTGGAGAAGAAAATGGCAAACCACTCCAGTGTCTTTTCCAAGAAAACCCCAAAAGAGGTCATAAAGAGGTAGACACACCTGAAAAACAATAAACTAACTTTTTTTGTATTTATTTTGTGTGTTTGTGTATATATATATATATATATATATATATATATATATATATACACACACACACACACACACACACACACACACACACACACACACACATATATAGAAATGGTGTCTCTAATTAGCATGTGAGTATCTTGTAGAAATAGATTATTTCATTTCGCATCTTTAATCCCAGCCTTGTTGAGTACATTTAATAAATACTAGTTGATTGTCTTGATTAGTTAGACTAGATAATTTTTCTCACTTTTTTTAAGCTGCTTTTTCTGTGACATCAACAAATACTTGAGTGCCTCTAAATAGCATAGCAAGTCACTGAGTAAAATTAGTTTTACATAGTTTATGCTTAAAGGATTTTATATTCTAAATATAAGCTAGTTTTCATATTCCATTTTGATTTCAAAATTGAGCTGAGAACAGAGCATATGAGAGGCACTTCCTGGGACTGTGTAAATAAACAGAATCAGAGGCATTGTCCACACTTGTACTGATAGAAATCAAATATTCAAGTTTAAAGTTTTGTATATGAAAATTGTTTAAAGCATATCTTTCTTGAAAAATCGAAGCAATCATGTCAAATAATGCTCATCAATAAGTCAGTTCTGATAGTAATGAAGCATTGATTACAATAGATTCATGATCAGAAATGAAGAACTAAGTGTATCTCCAAATCTTTGGTAAATATCTGATACATTCTGTCTAAAATCAAAATGAACCTGACCTCTGTTATAATCCATCTCTCAGTGAGTATATTTATCACCATTGTCCTGAAGGTGAAAGTGAAGGACAAATAAAAAAGTGTCAGATATGTTTTAATCAGAAAAGTTTTATTTTGGCTTGAAGCTCCCATTTCACCCTTTGAATATATGATGTCACTGCTGGTTTTATCTCCATTTCTAATGTTTCTTTGTTAAATGTATTGAGACTATTTATTAGACAAGAGAGTTTGATATGAAGAATTTCCTCAGGAATTCTCTCTTCATTTGTCCTAAATTGGATTAAATTTCATAAGTATTAAATCCATTGTTTTACAATCTTGTTTTTGAAAAGTTTGCAAACTTTGATACTAAATACAAAATTAAATCCATATTAAATCTCATTAAATTCACAGGAAACCATTGGTTTCTCATTGGTTATCTGGAACCATTCTGATCTTTACAACAGGCCTCTTCAAATGGATAATATTTTACAGCACCCTTGTTTTTTTCTGAAGGAAAGAACTGACTCATACGTTAAAGCTTTGGATGTCTCACCATGTTTCTTTAATACTGCATGACACAATTTAACACCACCCAGGCCTCTAGCATTCAACAAAATTGAATGCAACAGTGTTTGAAGTGACAGAATCCACTGATGTGTTCAGCAGTCCTCCAGATTTCGATGTGTCAAGAAGTTTTACTAAAGAATTGAAATGCCTTTAAAAAGAGAGAGAGAGAAAGAAAAGAAAAGCCTTTTGATTTTTAAATCTACACAGCTGGGATGTCAAAAAGAAATCATGGAGAAATAATCTACAACTCCCTGAGGATTCCTAAGATGAAAATCAGAGAAACTGTATAAACCAACTGGGAAAAAGAAGAGTATTAGAAAATGCTTTATTTTTACATTTTAAAATGTGAAATATTTATTATAATATACTAATCTTACACTTGTAGTTTTAATGTCCCCATGAATCTTTTGTCTTCTTTTAAACTCTGTCAGCTGATATTTTCATTTTACTGGTATTAATATTTGTAAAGTTTCTGGTAAGCTCAATAATTTATTAACAGTTTCAGGAAGATGTTTCCCACCAGTTGTGTCTAAGTCATCCATAAAAACAAAAGGAATAAATAGAAATATGAAATCCATATTTATTTCCATTCTATACCCCAAGCCAAAATAGCACATAACAAATGAGCAAAGAGACATCAGTTTACAATGGAGTGGGCTTGCTCATCTCTGTCAAACAGGTGCACAATCTTTAAAAATCATGTCTACCACCCAGAGGATGCCAAAATGTGCAGAAGAGAAAGATGAAAATACTGAATTCAAGGAGATAAATGATGCCTTCCGGGTGATACTGGACTGCTTTTGATCATGAGGAATTTCCAAAGTAGTCTCAGTCTTTCTCTCTATATCTCTTTGTCTATCAACACACACACACACACACACACACACACACACACACACACACACACACACACACAACTTACCCATTCTCTCTTTCTCTTTCTTTTGTACTTTCTCTCCTCAGCATGAAAGGATGCTTCTAACTTATCCTTACAGTTAATGAATGAACCAGACGGATGCCCTGCAGAGTCATGTGAAATTAATTAGGTTGAGGACTTGGGTAGTTTGCCTATGGAGTGCCTGGTATTCTGACATTTTAAAGCAGACTCTGTCTACAGCACAGCAATCCTGCTGTGCCATCCCCAAGTTCAACATTACAGGACATGTTAATCAAGTCACTGAATATAATCGTATTTCTTCTTTTCTAACTGTCATGGTTTTTTATTTTTGTTTATATATTTATTTTGCCTATAAAGAAAAGAAGAGATTTTTAGACAGCTTGATTTTATTTTTCCATAGGGCAACAGCTCCCTCTATTGTTTTGAGGTTTTATTTATCTTGGGGGTGGGGAGGGAATAATTTTTTTTTTTTTTTACATCCTGATGATTTACAGCAGAATTCTAGAAATTCCAGATTGAATATATAAATCACATTTGTTTATATTGATACAAGAATGATCTTTTTACTAATCATTCTCATTTTTGGCGAAGATATGGCAAAAGTGATTCTTTAGATTTTTGTTTTGTTTTGCTTTAATTTGAGAGGGATTTATGAACTAGGACTTAGGTGCTTTACAATTTCCATGTGGTACACTATATTTTCCCCTTCATATTATCACTGCCACATTTACATTTACATTTTAATATCCTGGAGGCAGCGTGGCATAGTTTAAATTTCAATAGAAAAGGAAACAAGATATCTGGGTTCTAGACTCAGATTTCCCATATAGCAAATCCTAATTTTTAAAATGAAGAGCACTAGATGGTTTCTAAGGTCTCTTTCTTAGGAATAACTAATATTTCATAGTGTACCTGTAGTCCCTGATACTGGAGATAGTGAAACTGATAGAAAGCTGGATTTCAGGAGTTGTTAGCTGTAGTAATCTAAGCTGGTCAGATGTCTGATTTGTTTGACACCAAAGAAGTAAGTCCCTGGGGAGTGGATGGTCACCAGACTAAGGAGAAGGAAATTGGTTTAGGTCAGGAAAACAGAGCAAGTTAAGAGATCAAGTCCATGAGTGGCAGCTGCACTTCAAGGACAGATAAATTAAAACAAGCCAGTTCTACTCTCCCAAGTCCACTTCCCCAAAATAAAGGAATTAGTATTTTAGTTCACATTTGTTGTTTTAGAAAACAGTTTGATAACCTGTGGCATATGTTTGTAATGGAATATTATTGTTTTTTGAAAAATGACGAGCAGAATGATTTCAGAAAAACCTGGAAAGATTTATATGAATTGATACATAGCGAAATGAACTGAATTACAAGGTTGTACACAGTAACTGCAATATTGTTCGATGAAGAATTTAAATGACTTAGCTATTCTAGCAAGACAATGATTCAAGACAATTCCAAAGAACTAATGGAGAAGCATACTATTCACCTTCAGAGAAAGAACTGACATTGAATCAATACAGACTGAAGCATGCTATTTTTCCATTTTCTTTCTTTCATTTTTCTTTTTTGAGTCTTTGTGTACAAATGGCCAATATAGAAACGTTTTACATAATTGCACATGTATAATCTATATCTGACTACTTATTATCTCAGGAGATAGGAGGGAAGAGGGAGGAAGGGGTAGAATTTAGAACTTAAACATTAAATAATGTTTTAAAGATGTGTGTGTGTGTGTGTGTGTGTGTGTGTGTGTGTGTGTGTGTGTTTGGATCAGCTCTTTTGCTTCTATTTATTGTTGTTCAACTGCTCACCTATTATTGCCATGGTTTCCTGATTTAAATAGAATTGATATTTAAGATTCTATAATATAAACTTCAAAAAAGTCCAATCACTAATCACTTACTATATATCTATTGTCCACTTATCTAATGATTCTAACATCTGTAAAAGATAATATTCATAACATAAAGGCTTTTTTATTTTCTTTAATGTAGATATAATTTCCACCAATGAGACTTGCATCCTTTCTATGCCCTAATTCACAATTTCAATGAACTTCTATGGCTGAAGAATTCATCTTGCAGCTACTTTAGAATGAAGCATTACCAAATGTCAATAGGCTGCTCCTCAGAAAACAGCCTATACTTGAGGCCTTTTTAAAACTTTTTTCATTCTGTTAAAACTGTGTTCAATATTTATACTAAGCTGGAGTAGATTTTTTAAAATCATGATCACCTCCAAACTATAATGAGACATTAAAAATGAACCTTGCAGATGTCATAGATGGTACAAAATACTATAAGAACTTAAAAAGATCCTCTAAACTAGATCAATGGAAAGCTTTGATGGCTGGAGGCTTTAATATGAATAGGCCCAGGGGAAATCTATGCTACATGAGATTCGGCTAAAGGACCTAGGCATTTTTCAAATGAAGAAGGGACAACTTAGGAGACTCAAAATAGTTGTCTTTGAAGTATTTAAAGGACTGCCATGTAGAGAACATATTAGGTCTGTTTGATATCCAGAAGAATGCAATGAATGGATGTTGATGAGAGGCAAATGTGAAGAATTAGAGCTATCTCAGCTATATGAAAGAGAAATGAATATACAATGGGTTCCCACTAACTAGAGGAGGTCTTCAAGATGTCTTAACAGATGGAAATGACCAGATCTACAGACACAGGTTTCATTGCAACATTCATCAGTTATTTATGTGCAATCAGATCATTGATTAAATTCTGCAAGTAGGTAGGCAATACAGTGCATAGAGAGTTGTACCTGGAGAGAAGAAAACGAGTTCAAAACTGGCCTTAGAGATTCATTAGCTATGTGACCCTAATAATATCACAATCTTGGCTGGTCTCAGTTTCTTTATCCATAAAGTGTCAAGATTAATAGTACCTAACTTCCAGGAGTTTTGTAAGAATTAAATGAGATAACTTATGTAAAGCATGTAACAAAAATTAAATAATTATATTAATGCTAGCTATTAATAACAAGAATTTAATAATTAGTTACTATGTGGAAGGCACTGTAGGGACTTATAAAGACAAAAATTATCAAGGAGCTTATATTTTGACAACAATAGACATAAAATATATCCAAAGTAATATAAAGCAGTTTTGGGAGGGAGGGAAGCACTAATTCCTGAAGGACTTTCTTCATATAGAAGATACAGATTTGTACTTTAAAGAAAATTAAGAATTCCCAGATTCTGTAATAATCTATGTAAAAATCTAATAGGGTCAAGATTAAGGATTATTAATTTATTGCCTATCTACTTCTTTTTGCATTTCAGATACATTTCCTTTAAGAACTTGGGTACTATATCATTTGATGTATTTTATTCAATATGAATGCTTCCTTATCTTATATGCATCTTTTCATAGTATTGATTATTTGAAATCTTAATTTCAAAAATTGCTTTTTTAGCCAAATCATACTAAATATAATTCCATTCCATCATTACAACTTTGACATTTTTTATGTTTTAAGATTATTTCTTATGTGTATTAAATTATTTGGTAATGTTTTCTAATCAAGTCTGTGATGTTTATAACATATAGATAAATTTAGCTCATTAAAATTCAAAGTTATAATTCTAAGTTTTTGTGTATATCCATTAAATCTTGCCTAATCATTTTATCTTATTTTTATGATATAATTACTACCCCCCACTCATTCTGAATTTGTTACTTTTCCAATAGTGAGCCATCCTTTGGGGCATCTTTTAAAAAAGAAAATTGAGCAAGACCAAATATCATATCAATTGTCTGGTAATACACACAACATTTTATATCCATAGTTCTCTAACTTTTCAAAAAAAAAAAAAGAAAAGAAAAGAAGTACATTTTTTGTAGTCATCTCCCATTGCAAAATTGAGTAATATAATTAGCATCATTTCTTTTTTGTTTACTAGTTCTTCCCATTTTCATTTTGCATAGTCATTGTATATATCATTTTCCTGGTTCTGTTCGATTCACTTTGCAACAGTTTTCTTAGTCAACTTATGTTTCCCTCCTTTATTCATATTTATTATTTTCTACAGTGCTCTAATATTATATTACATTAACAAATCACATTTTTGGTCATTTCATGACCCCTGGCAATCTACTTTGTTTGAACTTTTCTTTAAATATAAAAATGTTGCTTGTTATAATTTGAAATACCTAAGACCATTTTTTATTGTCTTAATAAGTGTATGTTTAGAAGTATGACTCGGGACCACCCCGAGTCCTTGGTCTTAGTGGAGGAGTGAAGAAGGCAGGAGACCCATGAGGCTGGTCAAAGATGGAGTTCTTTATTTCAAGTCCTCTCAGCCCTAAATACTTTAGTATGATTACATCACTACAGCACACTGAGCATGTGCCAGCTATAGAGCCATCACATCACCATATCACCACAGCACACTGAGCAAGTGCTAACTATAAGTACCCTGTTATTGATATGTAAATGCCTTTTTACTGTACATATCCCTTGCTTCAAGTAGAACAGGTGGAGATGCCCTCCTTGACTTCTCAGGAAGACGGAGAGCATTTAGGGGATATGGGAAGCCAAACTAGATATTGTCAGAAGGTTCCCTCTGGTCTGAAGGGGCTTATACCTTACCCAGGGCTCCCTCACTATCTGTGTGGCCCTCTACAAAGTAGTATCTCTGAGTTAGAAAATATAATTTTGTCATTTTTTAGCTCAATTCCAAATTATTTTCCAGAATGAATTTCCAGAATTCATAGTTCAATGAATTGTTAGCATAGTTATTTTTCTACGACTCCTCCAACATTACCTTTTAATAAACTGTGAATTTCTTCAGAAGACAAAATATATGTTGTTTTTGCATCTCTACTGCTTAACTGAATGCTTGGCACTTACTTGGAGCTTAAAAAACATTAGTTGATTAAGAATGAGCTGTACTAATTTGCTTAGTGTGAAGAAAATTCAGTTATTTGCATTTCCTTTACAATTAATGATGAGTAGCAATCTTTTATATAGTTATTAATATTATATTAATAAAATTAATATAGCAATTAATATTAATGATTAGAACTGCTTATTAATCCCTTTTTGTTTACTTTTTCATTAGAAAATGTCTCTTTGCCTCCTATATTTATATTAACTATCTTTATATTTTGGATTTCAGATCTTTAGCAAAAAGAATCTGACACAAAAAGTATTTTCCCAATTTATGCTATTTTTTATTATAATGCAATGATTCTATTTATGGAAAATCTTTTCAAGTTCATGAAATTTATGAAATGCACACGATTTTTAAAAAATCAGTTTCACTTCTTTTGATTAGCTCCATACCCAGTTTGCTTTAAAAATATTGTTATAAATATTCAAAACAATCTGGAAATGAATTGAGAAAATATGCTTTTCTTTGCAGTGATAGGGAACATGAGTATAAAATATCACATGTATTATTTTCTAATAAGATACAACTTTTAGTTAATTGAAAAATATTTTCATCTTACTCAGAAGATATTTATAACATTTTGCCTCTGAAAACTATAAATTTAAACTTAATAGTTAAAGTTTTTGAACTTATATTTTAATTAAAAAGATACATTTAAACTTAATAGTTAAAGTTTTTGAACTTATATTTTAATTAAAAAGATACATGGTCTCCCTTTTAGATGAGTTTTATTATTGGTATCATGTTTATGTCACTGTATTTTAAAATAATCTATAACAAACTATTTTTCCTTTTAATTAATTTTCATTACAAATATATTTTTCTCTTCATTATAACAAAAGTCAAGCAAAACAAACTCCTTCACTGGCTTTGTCCAAAGAGAAAGAGAAATAATATGAATTAAGATCTAGCTATATCAACTTTTAGCTTTGAAACATACTGATTGTATGATATAGGACAAGTTCCTTATCTTCTCAGGGCCCTCAGAATAACATTACAAAAAAATAAGTTAGACAGTACTTACATACTTGCATTGCTAGAGCTCCCTACATTAATACCACAGGTTTAAACATATTATTCTTTTTTAATTTAGAATTAATTGTATTCAATTTCTTTTGCTTGAAAGATTTTCATACCCTCTTCATTCTAATCCAGTCTTTCCATCTCTTTCCAGTATCAGATATTTGAATCTTATCCTTTAAAAAAATCTATACTAGATACTCTTATTTAATTAAGATATATCTTGTTTAACGGGAAAATGGGAAATAAATAAAAACAAAGGCTTTGACTCCGGTTAGCATAATTTCTTAAAGAAGTTTAGCAGTGTGAAACAATAGCTATAAGATCTTTCTTTGTATTATTATATGTTAAAATATTCATGTTCATTTATTCCACAGTATAGATGTATATGTACATATTATATTATGTCATATATACATTTATAATACATTATGCTTTGAGACATTATTATATTATATATATGCTATACAACATTATGTATGTTATATATGCTTTAATATGTCATATACTACTTAACCAGATATTACATGTACAACTTCTATAATATGCATTATAATCTATAATATATGTAGTATATAATATATACTAAGTATTTTATGTTATATAATATGTTGAGAATAATATATATGCAATATATATCATACCCTGGAATATGCTATACATATGTGTGAGTATGCACAGCAAATTACATTGTAAACTGCTCCTTTAGAGATAAGATAGTAAAAGAATAGAAGAAACCCTGGTAAATAGTCTTCTTCCTTGAGGATGTATTGACTCTCCTCAACATAGCTGTCAATCAGTGAATCATCTGTGCTTCTCTGGTACTAAATGATTTCTTGTCCCAAGCAGGGGACTTGAATAGGAAAACCTGTCCACAGTGCCATTATGAACAAAGGTACTTTTATTGATGTTCTATCCCCCATGAGAGCCTGGCAAGAGTCACTTCCAGGGACGAAAGAGGCAAAAAGAAACTCAAAAAATAAGAATTTATGTCTAGAAAGTATAGAATCCCCAGATAGATGATACATACCTATCACCCTGGTTTTTATGGAATTATTACTAATTGCTATATACTCCAAAAAGCAGGAAGTCTTCATTCTCCAATATTCTACCTACATATTTCAAAGGAATTCCAAAAGCAGAGGCAGAGCCTGGGTGGAAAATACATAAAAGAACTTATATTGAGGAAACGGGTTTGCAAAAGACATTCATTTCCAAATACACTATTTATGAGTGACCTCAATTCTTTCAACATTTCTAGTCTTAAATTTTACTTTTCTCCATATACTCTGTAATATAATTATACATCCTACTTGCTCTTCATCCCACAGGATACCACATCTTTAATACCTATGTCGTCATCTCCTGTGTGTGAAATGCTCTCCCCCTCCTCTTTTTCTTAGATTCCCTAATTTCAGTTAAGACTCAGTTCAAATTTACTTCTACTTATTAATGCATTCTCTGAGATAACCTTCTATCCAGACATGATATATGTTATATATGCTTAGTTATTTATATGATGTCTCTGCCATTACAACCTGAGTTCTTTAAGGACAGAGACTGGTTTTGGCGGGGGTTTTTTGTTACTTTGTTTGTTTTTTTGGTATCTCCAGTACTTAGTAATACATAAGCACTCAATAATATAAAGAATGCCTTCTATCCCATCATAATTATTTTATTGTTTTTTATGCATGTTATCATAACTAACATCCCAGCACCTAATCAATTATTTTGCCCCATAATTAAAAAAACATGTACAAGAGGGAAAAAATCTGCAGAATTCAAGATAGAGTACTTGCTTAATTAAAAAAAAAATCAACTGATTTATTCATATATTAGCTTGTTTGTAATGATGTGATCCAGGATCTATTGAGGACTCTGCCATGTACTAACACTTTGATTTTTAAGATTTTTTTTCATTAGCATCCTCAAACACAATCTTTTGTTTGCTATTGTATTTATTCAATTCAAACTCCAGTTATTTTTTTTGCCTTTCAGTAGCTTTCATGTATTTACTAATTGTTTACTAAAAAGAACAAAACAATGATTAATCTTTGGTTTAAGTTCATTTTTCCAGTGTGAAAAAACTGTCAACAGATGTGTATTTTGTTGACTATTGCTTTCTTCAGTCTGTTATGAAATGTTCGTTAGAGACTAGCTCTTTTCTTAACAATTGTTTCCAAAAAAAAAAAAAGGGTTAGTTCTATCTACTTATAAGCACTTAATAGAAGACAGAGATAGGTAGCATGAGGAGACCCTTGAACAACAGGGCACTTCTGGGCTATACAAGAAAATTGGAAAGACCACTAAAAGCTAAAGACCCTTGGCTTCTACTAATTAGCTTTATAACTTTGGGTTTAACATAGAATTTAGACATCAAAGGGAACATCAAATTGTCCAAGCTTCTTTTTATGTTTGAGAAAACTGAAACCAGCAGTGGGACATTGAATCCGAGCTTCTCCCCCTTCTCACCTGTCTAGTTTCCATAGATATAAATAGTATTTTTTTCCTACTGATATCATTTAATGGAGATAACCTAAAGGTGACATCTCTTTTAGGCATTATCCCTGCCTATATCTCATATATAGATTAAAGCATTTATTAAGTAATTAGCATGCCACTAGAAATATAAATCAAGCGAGCAAAATGGTCCCTATTCCTAAGGAGTGTATAATCTTATAATACAATACAAAAAAGAAATCCAAGAAGGAGGCAAAGTTTACAGGTGATAAAGTGTTCTGGAAGTAGAGTAAAAACTCTCTAATCAGTACTAAGAAACTCAGAAGCAAATTCTGAGAGGTAAAGAATATTGGCCCAAATATAAATCAGTGAAGTAGCTACATGGCAGGGAATACACGAAGGCCTGGTTTCATTCAGGTAAGTCAACTCAAGCAACATGTATTCATTAAATATTTATTATGTGCCAAACACTGTGCTAAGTGTTTCCTTCAATTTGAGAATACTAAGCAAGGAGAGAAAATGAGAAAAAAAAAAAAAGGCTCTGCATCTAAAGAGCTTGCAAGAGAGAGAGAGAGAGAGAGAGAGAGAGAGAGAGAGAGAGAGAGAGAATGCAAATCATTATAAATAAGCAAGAAATATAAAGGATAAGTTGGGGATATTCAGTTTAGGTAGATGCTAGCAATAAGAAGAATTTGGTAAAATAAGGCAAAAATACACTTATTAGAACCAACCTCATTTGTTCCTTAATTTCTCTAAATTGCCCTTTTTGAAGTAGCTAAATGACATAGTAGAAAGTGTCAAACTTGAATTCAGGAAAACTGGTTTAAAATCCTATCTCAGATACTAACTAGCAATATGATCCTGGGAAAATTCCTTAATATCTCTCAGCCTCAGTTGCCTTACCTGTAAAATTGAGAGAATAATATCTATTTCATAGTATTGTTAGGAGGATTGAGTAAAATAGGATGATTACTGTGCAATAAGGTATTGTGCAAATCTTAAAACACTGTATAAATGTTAGCAAGTCATCAATAAATTGGGAAGTATATTTTAAGAATTTCATATTTCCCAGAAACTGTGCTAAGTGCTGAGGATACAGAGAAAAAAATCAAACCAAACAGCAATAACAAACCCATGGTTTCAGACCTCAAGGAGTTCACATTCTATTGAGATATTATGTTAATAACTAGGTATGTTTAAGATACATACAGAATAAATGAGAAGATAATATCATAGAAGAGAGAGTAGGCACATAGAAGAGCTGGAGGAAAAGAGAAATGAATTCCATGGAAAGTGATTTTAACTTGAATACAGAAAAAACTAAGCAGTAAAGATGAGAAGGAAGAGACAAGGGAGTAGGTATTTTGTTCTCTGCTATTTGGATTTACTTTTTTCCCCCTTTTTTAATTTATAAATTGAAGGAATCATTCCAAGAGCTTTCCCTTTTCTTTGATGGGTGGGTTTTTATCAGCCGTTATGAAACAATAGTGGAATCAAAAAACAAAACTATAAAACATTTCTGTAATCCAAAGCTTCAATGTTGATCTCCCATGAGCCACTAGGCCATTTCAGGGGTTTATATGAGATTGACTAGAAGATGAAAAAAACAACTTTGGAAGAGTAAAACATATTCTTCCTGATGACTTAACACACTGGGATCACTTCGTCATTTCAGGTTTTCTAAGCCTCATGAATATATAAACAAACTGAAACTGTGAACATTGAAATTCATGTTTATGTATGTAAGCCTTTCTCAATCCCCTACTCTGGGATAACACTGAGAGTGATGAAGTATTTACTATAAAGACGCAAAAAAGTTCGTTGAATGCATACTATTCTGTCAATTTCTTTGGTCAGGATGTGGCAGCCATCTAACATATGGGTGTTTTGTCATGTTGGAGGAATAGGGACTTTAAAAGCTATATCCAAGGCTTTACCCACTCCTCACCTAATACCAATTTCACAATGCACACATAAAGAAAATAGCAAAGAAATCCATTATAGCAAAACAGAAATTGAGAGTATATATAGGAGATATATTTGTATTGTCCAAAACAGAGAAACTTTCCAATTGGGAGTTAGATAAGTCAGCTTAATCAAAAGAGAGGGTTTTGGATCTTACCCAAGAAGAAACTTTCCTAAATCTCTAGAGTAGCAAGCTAGAATTAGGAAGATGGTGAATATTGCTCACTGCCCTCCTGTCTTTCCAAGGTCTCTTCAGCAAATTAGAATTGCCCTCTTCCATCTTTGTGATGGAAATTATCTTGAAGCTAAAAGCCAAGTAAATACAACTCTTGGAGAGGGATACCTGTTTGAAAGATCTCTAAAAGGGGACTCTTTGAAAATTTAAGTTCTTACCTCTCCCCGTCTAGAATCCTCTCACCTTTATCAATGAGGAGACAGCCCTATGCCTATGGGCCATGAGTCTACTTATAAATTGATACATGACATATTCAACAACAACAATAACTCAGGTAGCTTTTTTTTTCCTTCAAAGAGCAACTAGTCATCATAGAAGACTTTTTATTTAACTCCCTCATTTCAGAAATTATGTTTATAGTATTTAATTTGGAGCCACACATTCCCCACAATTTTGTTTGCTCTTATCCCTTTCTACTTAATGTCAGCAGTGCTCTATTGACCTTGAGAATACAGAGTGTAAACCCATTTGATAAGGCAATTTCCTATAAAGGAAAGAATCCTAGGATTAGAGTTTGAATACTAATATTCAAATCCTATTTCTATTACTTATGCTTCTATGACATTTGACTTCTCTAGGCCTCATGTGTCTCATATGGATAATGATCTCTAAGGTTCTTTCCAAATCTAACTCTAGGATCCTATGGAGCCTTTCTATACCTTTTGTGTGATTTTCCTCAGTATTCTCCATGTTATTTTCCCTTTCTGCTTTCACTATTTTACCAATCTTTCTTTCCTCTAGATTTTCCCTTAATCTCTGGTAAATGACCTATACCATTCAGTGAGTAGGAAAGTGTCTGTGAATTAATAAATAAAAATTATTTATTAAGCATCAAACACTATGCTAAGAGGTGGGGATACAAGCACAAAATTAAAAAAAAAAAAAAAAGACATTTCTTGCCACCAAGGAGCTTATGCTCTTGCTCAAGATTTCCTAGGAGACATTTGCATAAAGAAGTTGTGACCACATGTTTGCATATATTGCATTGTTTGTTCTCTGGGGGAAGGAAGAGGGAGAAAGAAGAGAGAAAAAAAATTGAAACACAAGGTTTTGCAAGGGTGAATGTTGAAAATTATCTATACATATGTTTTGAAAAAAAAAAAGCTTTAATTAAAAAAAAAAGAGTTGGGCCTTCAAAAAGGTGATGTTTCAGGCTTCCCTAAAAACCTACTACCACCACACAAAAACATAGTGTCAAAAAGAATATTTGATTTACAAATATTTTAAAACAATGAAGTATAAGAAATGTGAATAAACACAATTTTCAAGAAAAGGAAAAAAAAAGTTATGACTAGGGAGGAATACTTGAAAGATATAGAGATGGTGAGTGGGACCATAGAGGAGCAGAATGATACAATCCATTCAGGAACAATGACAGAAGGGATTTCTTCATGTTTCATAGTTCCAAAGCTAAAGATATATGAGGAAAAGAAAATGGTAACAATATTTAGAAGCAACTGGGAAAAAAGGAGTGAAAGAAATATGAATGAGTAAAAAGTTTAAATCACTTTTCCTATTATTCAATCATTTTTTTAACAAATATGATAGTTGTTATCAGAAGCCCTCTTTTTAATAGTAAATAACAACTACAACCTCATTAAATTCTGTCACCTGCTTAGTTCTATAATCAAATATTGTAGCTATGAAGTAATCAAGAGTCTCCAAAGAAAAAACAAACAATTGACTGATCCCATTAAAAGTAGGAAAAAAACCCACCTCATAATTAAAAATAAATGCCCACAATTCCTCCCTCTCTTTCATAGATTTAGGGCTAGATCTGTGATTTCATTGATATAGGGAATTATGTAATGAGTAAACATCTATTATGTGTACAACTGGACACTTTCTCTGGAAATGAGTCTTAAAGAACTATTTAGTGAACTGAAATGTTAAGAAATTTGGCAATGGTCACACAACAAATAAAGCCAAACTTATACCCAATTCTTCCTGGCTCTGAGGCCAACCTATTCATTATATCATATTGACCCTACTTTTTGTTCACATGTAATAAAAAGAACTACAAATAGAGACATACTGAACCACTTTCCAGTGGAGTTTTTCCCATTGTAAAATTGAATCCTATTAAAAGAGACTTTTAGGAAGTAAATGTTCAATATTGATTATCAGAAATTTAGTAATAGAAGACCTTCTAAAATGTCCAAATGAGAATTTTGAACTATTAAAAAATAGGGAAATAGGGAAACAATGCAAAGAAATAGCTGGGGAGAAACAAAATTAATAAATTCTCTTCTTCTGAGTCAGCTTAAAATAAGGCAATATAATTGTTAATTTCAAAATCTAAAATATTTTTGAACTTATGAGCTTTTTCAAATCATATTTACAAAAGAATACTTCAAATATCCCACTGAATGCCTGCAATCAGTAGTTTGGGATATTTATCAGAGGTAAAAAAGAAAATGTAAAAAACTAATGGAGAGAAGTGATAGCATCAGAGAGGAGAGAGAATTATTATAATCATCTGATTCAGTGAGGTGTAGGGGCAGACTTTCAAAATAGCAAAGTACCTATACTGTGACTTCTGTGCTCCATATTGTTTTGTGCTCAAGATATGTCTGGGACCAGGAAGGAAAAATAAGCATTTATTTGCCAGGCATTGTGCTAATACTTTATAAATATACCATTTGATTCTCACACCAATCCTGGGAGGTAGGTACTATTTACAGTCAAAGAAACTGACAGACACAGGTAAAGTGACTTGCTCAGGGTCACATAGTAAGTGCCTGAGACTGCAATTGAATTCAGATCTTCCTCACTCCCTGATCCATCTATCCTCTACTTCACTAGGAGAAATTGTTGGATGACTTTAAATGTTTCTGGATATGTCTGATCTGAAATTAAAATAAATTCTTTTTATTCAAATTGAGTATCACTGATATCTCCAAGATGACAAAGTGCTAAAAGAAAATATGTTGGAACACCTTATCATAGAATATGAGATAAAGTCAAATCATAAATCTAGATCATATGTGGAAATTGTGAGAATTGAGTGAACCACAGATACTCCATATTGTGAGTTAATTCAGGATCTAGCTCAATTCCCTTTCTATTCAATCACAGGTCTAGTTAAATTTCTATTTTATAGGAAAGCTTTATTCAATTATGGGAATTATTAGAAAACTTTATTGCATTATTTGGACCTAGTCCTGAGTAGGAAGGAAGCTGAACCATTAACAAAGGATCTAGGTTATATTGACCAAACCTAAAGATTAATGCAAGGTATTTTCTCATCATTACATATCTCAAGCAATCTAGATATCATCTGCCCCATACTGGCCAATCAGTTATTGTTTCCTTTTACCTTTGATTGAATACAGAGATTTAGGAAGGAGTGAGACATCCATTTTTATGCTTTCAGGGAATTGAATTCTACCACCTTCCAACTCAGAAAACCCCTAATATTTCTTCCAATTATAAATCAGATTAACTAATATTGTAATTTTTATGAATAAAAATCTGTCTCCCTGCCTATTTTGGGTCTAATGCCAAGTCGAAGAGGCATGATCACAAATTGTTATGAAATTTGTCATGCATTGCCTAATAAATTGATGTGTTTAGAAGTTCAAACATTTGTTTCCTCAGTAATTTCAATCAATCTGCACTTCACATGTATCCATCTGATGTTCTTCTAGAACCTGCAGGGAAAACATTTATAATCCAAAGATTTTTACTACCAAGAAGTTAGAACAAAGAAACGAGGAAGGCAATAATTTTTATGTAAAAGTTGTTAATATATTTTATTGCACATTGAATGAGCGTAGATGATATGTATATTTCACATGGTAGTGAAGAAAATTTTTTCCCAAAACAGAACTACTTATTCTGGTATAATAATGTGTATAATAATACACAGTGGTATTAACCAAGAATGCTTGAATGCTGACAGTTTTCTGGATCTTCCTTGGCAATTTGCAAAATTCTGTGTCACTATTATCTTTATCTATGAGAAGCAAAGGCCTGATGAAGTTGCAGAAGATGAGGTTGGAAGGTCTGTATCATTAAAACATTATTCACTTCTAATCTTATTCTAAAATTATTTATCAAAGAAGATAAAGGGAAGGAAATCAGCAAAAGAAGGCAAAACAAAAGGCAAAGCCAACAGAAAGTAAGACATAGCAAGCAAGATAAAAGAATAAGTTAGAAGAAAATGAACAAGAGTGCCAGGTAAATTCTATTTTAATATATATAAATCATAGAATCATAACTTCTATATAGATCTAATTAATGCAGATTGTAATTCATCTCTCATCCTTTGAAATGTATTTGTCTTCTCATTTATCAATTAAAGGAAACTACTGCAGTAGCATCTGTAGCTATAGATCCAAAAGCAAGCACATATTAAGCATCTATTATGTATCAGTCAGTGTGTTAAACATCAGGGATACTCAAAATACTTAAATAAACTAAATGGATTTGTTATTTCTTCAGTTTAGAAGTTTCTTATGATGATTTAATTGACAGCTCTCCATTCCCATCCATCCTGTGTTATTCTTGATCATGTCATTTCATAAGTTAACCAAAAGAAGTCCATCCAACATTCTGGAAATATTTCTCACTTTATCCCTGCATTTTAATGTCAAGGAAAACTTTTATCTATTCACCTGCATTTCTTTCCTCTCATCAAATTTATAGAACATTTTTCCCATCCAATAATTCTTCATTGACATCTTTTATTCCTATTTCTCAAAATTAGGCATTAGTTATATAAGGCATGAATCTGGATCTTGCTTGAGTCAGAAGGGAAGGCCATTATATATCATTTTCTATCTTGCCAGTATTTTTCCAGATGACAAAAAGAGCTACAGTGCTTTTCTTCTCTGCTCCTCCTTGGTAACAGTTAGGGTAGGACACACCAGTTCCTCCCCTCCAATAAGTTTCCAGATGGCAGGGTTCACAGAGACTCTTGATTCATCTGTGAGCTTACAAGCCCTGAAAGACAACAACTTCTTATCTGGGAATATATGACCTCCTGTTCCTTCTTAGTATGAAGCAAATCTAATGGTATCTCCTAGGATACAAGATGGTTGATCAAAATCTTGAGGGTTGATTGTCAAGATTCTAATCACCTATCCACATCAGAGAACCTTTATGATACTCTACCTGGACTAATAATAATATATAAAGGCTCTCTTTATCTCAGTTATTCTGAACCTAAACTGTCAAATAACAAACCCCCTTAGCAATGTCAGTTCTCTGCTCCTTTATTCTTTTTTTTTAATTATAGCTTTTTATTTACAAATTATGTGCATGGGTAATTTTATAGCATTGATAATGGCCAAACCGTTTGTTCCAATTTTTTCCCTGCTTCCCCCCACCCCCTCCCCAAGATGGCTGTTCCTTTATTCTTATCTACCTTAATCCTACGATTCCAGGGTATGTTCTTTTCAAGACCTAACCATTCCTTTCACTACAGTCTCTGGAACTCATGCTTTATAATGAGCAAACATCTTTTAATTTTGTACTACTTTCTGTCTTATTCCTTCTGTTTTGAATAATTCTTGCTCTTAAGACTTTTACATTTTTTGAGAGAACATAGACTCAGAAATCATAGAAGGAAACTCAGAGACCATTTAGTCCAATACCCTCATTTTAAAGATGAAAAAAATTAGGCACAGACCTGAATTTTTTCAAGACAACATTACATTCCCTGCCAAACTTTCCAATGCTAATTGAATTTTCACTCACTATCCCTGACCCACTTCATGACAGGGAAGTTGAAATACTCTTTGCTCTTCATTGCCACATTCTGGCTTTCCTTTTACTGCTATATTCAGCATGTTTTCTTTTGAGGTTAATGCAAATAAAATTCATTGCTCAATCCAGGTTGTGGTACCTACTATGATCATCTCTCCATTCTCTGTAACAGCCTTTTTACTTTCTCAATGAGTTTAGTACTCATATATCTCAAATATTCGTTCTTCATTAAAATCTTGCCCACTTAACTAGGGCACTTCAACCAATCCATTTTATTTATAGAGTTGCCAAGTTATTTTCCTAAATAAGACATTTCTATTGTGGATAGAAACTCTGGAATGATTATACTATATGCTAGAACTTCCCTTCTTCACAGAAGAGCAGGACAATGGAGTTAACACAACAATCAGGCAATTAAAAAGACCTCTGAGATTCAGAGTTACTTGACATAGCAGCAGTCCTTTGTGAAGTGAAATCCAGATGAACTTGGAGATGTCTTCAGAGGACAGACCAGCCTTGAAGCCTCAAGAAGGCCTGGAGCAGCAGCTACAGACTTGGGACTTTCCAAACATCTTACTCCCTGGCTTATCATATCTACAGATATTTTTTCCATTAACTCTCCCTCCCCCTCCAAAGGCCTCTAGAAATTATATCATCTCACTTTTTCTCTCCTTTTTGAGTAGCTGAAAAACGGCCTCTTTACTCCCCCAAACAAGGATCTTTTTTTCCCCCTGAAAGGCTTTTCTCAGACAATAAATACATTTAATTGGTGTATTGAACTCTGTTTCATTTCAGATCCTTCATGGGCCTGGAGGTTCATATGTTAACACTATTAATTTATGAGAAATATTACATTACCATCCACAGCACTAGCACCTCCCCCCCACAATATTCAATAAACTCGTGGCCTGCTATTACTCCTAAGATCAAATATCTTTTGTTTAACATTTAAATGTTTTTGCAACCTGCTCCCTATATATCTTTTTGACTTCTTCACATTATTTTCCTCCATATGCTCCACTGTTTAGCCATCCCAGCTTGTTTGCAGTCATATACACTCACACAAGCACACATACATACACAGACACAATCCTCCATAAATTTACTACAGCAATTCACCATTCCTCAAATACTCTTTCTCCTAAGGTCTTTCTCTTAAAATTCTTATTTTCTTTTGAGCTTCTAAGTGCTATATCCTGCAAGACCTTCCCTCAAAGGAGCCCCTTTTCCTCCTCTTACCCCTAATCATGAGAACAGAGTCTGTCTTTTCCTTTCTTTGTGCCATTGCTTAGCACAATGCCTGGTATGTATTAAGTACATAATAAATGTTGTCAATTGATTGGCTAATGCTGGAGACTGTTCATACCCCTCACATACCTTTCCATAGTCTCCAGGTGGTATTTATTTTTAATTGTTCAGAAACCACTGAATTATGGTTCTCTGCTATATTGAAAAATTGATAGAATGTTTGTATCAAAAGATGTCACTGCCTTAATGGAAAGCTGGGGAAAAAGAGCATTGAAATTATTCAAAGGCAATCTTTTCTAATCTTAAGTTCTATGCCCAACTCATTCATCTCTACTGTCTGTCCAAAAATACATACTGATGAGGTTGAAATACCGTGATAGATAGTTCACCAAAATATGTGTAATAATCTTGGCTTTCAATATTCTTCATTTATTTCTTTGTTTGGGGGGGGTGGCTTTGGTTTGGATAATGATGCAAATTTTTTTAAAGGAAATTAAATAGCTGTTCCAAGAGCTTCTACAATGAGTTGAGTCTTGACATAATAAACACAATGTCATCCACAAATAGCTTATTGGAAGGAATTCGCCATCACTAGACAATATTTTTTTTAGTGAAGTCCATTTATTTTTAAATAGCATTTTATTTTTCCTCAGTTACATGTCAAGAAAGCTTTTAGCATTAATTTTTATGAGATGAGTTCCAAATTTTTCTCCTTTTCTCCCTTCTCCTCTTCTGCAGATGGTAGGCAATTTGGTATAATTTACATATGTGCTATTATGTAAAACATATTTCCATAATAGTCACAATCATAAATATTAGCTTAATGTAATAAAACCATGAGAAAGAATAAAGTGAAAAAATATGCTTCAATCTGCATTCAAAGTCCATCAATTCTTTATCTGTTCTTTAATTATGAATAGCATTTTCCTTTATAAGTTATTTATCCTTGTCTCAGATCATTATGTTGCTGAGAAAAACTGTCAATCATAGTTGTTGATATTGTATACAGTGTTTTCCTAATTCTGCTCATTTCACTTTAAATCAGTTTGCTTAAGTTTTCAAATTTTGCTGAAATCTGACTGCTTATATCTTAATGCAAAATGGTATTTCATTACTTTTATATACCACTGCATGCTCATCCATTCCCCAATTGAGGAGCATTCTCTCAATTTCCAATAATTTGCTACCACAACAAGGACTGCTATAAATATTTTTACATGTGTAGATGCTTTTCCCCTTTTTTCTGTTCTCTTTGGGATACAGACCAAGAAATGGGCTTCTGGGTCAAAGGATATACAGTTTGATTGCCCTTTGGGCATAGTTTCAAATTGCTCTCCATAATGGTTGTATCAGTTTGTAACTTCGCTAGCAATACATAATTTTCTCACTTCCTCACCAACATTTATCACTGTCATTTTTTGACCAATCTGATAGGTGTGAGTGGAATCTCAAACGTTTTTTTTATTTAAATTTCTCTAATCAAAAATGATTTAGAGCACTTCTTCTTGTATGTATAGATAGCCTTAATTTCTTTATTTGAAAATTTTCTGTTCTTTTCCTTTGACCATTTTTTAATTGGGGAAAGGCTTGTATTCTTATAAATTTGTTTAAGTTCTCTATGTATTCAAAAAATGAAGCCTTTATCAGTGATACTTGCAATAAAGATTTTTCCCCAGCTTTCTGTTTTCCTTCTAGTCTTGATTGCATTGGTTTACTTTGTTAAAAAAAATTAATTCAATATAATCAAAATTCTCTATTTTTCATTTTTAGTGCTCTCTATTTCTTGTTTTGTCATGAATTTTTTCCCTTTCCATAAATATGACTGATAGACTATTCCATGGTCTTCTAATCCCTATCTTGATAGGGTCCTATTTTGTCCTATTGTTTTCCAATTTTCCAAACAGTTTTTGTCAAATAATGAATTCTTGTTCCAAAATCTGGGGTTTCCAAAATGAATTTTTTACAGCAATTCCTCCATGACTGCTTTGAACACTTTTGTTGAGGTTTTATCTCTCAGATTTATGCATCACCCATCATTTATGGTCAGATGGACACTGTACTAAACAATTTCTATTGTTATAAAACAAGTGTAGAATACATAAATTATAATACTAGCTTTCATAACTCATTTCAAAGAGACTAATATATTCTTTTTGTATCTTTAAGAGATAAGGGACTCTTTAGGAAAGTGGCAATTTACCTGTCATTGTAGACAGACAACTAACTGTCATGACTAGAGGGAGGCATTTTAAGCACAAAAATAAAGAACTAAGTTAACTTCTTTCCTAAGAAACTGAGTGATTTACCTATTATTTTGCAAAAATTAGGATTTCTGAAAAACTTTAACTTCCATTGTGAAGGCTATATTTAGAAAGTAGGGGGAAAAGATATAGGTGATGGCTAGATGTGATTGACCATAATCTTAATTATTATAATACATAATTGAAATATTTAAATGTTTTTATTATTTGTTATGCTGTTTAAACATTTCATGTTTAATAATGCTGATATTTATTTAAAACCATAAGATTATGATATTTAAGAAAAAGAGAGCATATGGAAAGCTTATGCCTAAAGAGGTTTTTCTGTTTAATTTATTAGAATGGGAGTTCAGAGATAGTTAGTTAATTAATGAGAACATATATTTCTACTAATTCATGAGGAATACCATTATATATATCCTTATTGCCTTGAAGCTTGAGATAAAAATTAATAATTTAATAAATCAAGTAGAAATTTGAAGAGTAGAGTTTTAGTAAACCAGACTAGTAGTATGATGTCCTATACTTGACCCCATTTAGGCTATTTGGTAGGTATTTCTAAAGCACTATTATACAAAGGAAATATAAAGTAAGTTTGGAGAAACAATGAGATCTACATGATTATAAAAGACTGTATACAAGATAGGGCATCTGAAATGCCAGTGTACAATTTCAGCTTTTCATCTGTTCTCGCTCTTACCACAATGACTTCTTGTCTCATTATATACATCCTCAGTAATGTCTTTAACAATTTTTCATATTTAATAATCATTTCTTTACAAGAAAAACAATATTTACTATATTTCATAATCACAAATTTTCATGTTCCTCTAAATTTTAATTAGATAATTATGTTTAGCACTAATTTACCAGTATTCATATAAACCTTGCAAAATAGATTACTATGACCTTCTGAGTCCAAAGAGAAACTAAAATAGTGAACTATCCTGTCTCATTGAGTTTAAAAGTTCACAGAATCACAGAGTGAGAAGTGGAAGAAACTAAGGTCTCTTAAGAGGCCACAAAGGTCACTTTTTCATTTGTAGAAGTGAGAATTGAGCAATTATCATACTTATGAAAGGCCACATATATATTAAATGACAGACAAGATTTGAACCCGTCTTTCAAATACAAAATTCTTTCCACTCCACGATACTGTCTGTCTTCATATATTTATTTTAAATGCTGCAAACATTCACTATTATATTTCAACAATCACTTATACAAACATTCTTGGCAAAACTATTTCAATCTTATATCTTTACATATAAAAGAATTCTGTTATGTTAGATAATTTGAGGAAAAGAGAATGTCACGTGACTATGCTGAGTAAAATTCGTCATTTAGGTTTTGCAGTTACTATCTCAGGAAATTGAAGTTTCCACATTACCCAAAATAAATTCTTTCTCCTTTTTTTGACTGGATGTCTCACTAGTGGTTCCTTATATGGAATTTTAAAGAAGAGTACAATAAAATTGTGACTTTGGTCATTGCTTCTCTATGAAAAAATTCCTGTTGATAGATGTTATTGCTAACTCAGCATTCAGTAAGTCAAACTTATTGTAACTGCCAAGCATCAAGTCATCGATCATTTGAAATCAATTTTTCCTCCTTGTTGCACCCTCTTTCACTTCTTTAGAACCTTAGGGAAAAGAAAAACCTGAAGTCACACAAATAATGAAAATCTCATACATTCCCATCAGAATGTTCCATCCAGTCCAAAATTAGGATAAGCTTATCAGCAACCCTCAGGGAGATTTCCTTGTACTCACTCCAACAGTTAAAATTGTGTTGCTTAGGGAGAAAAATACATTAACTCTTTGAGTATAAGGTATATTTTTAGGGTAAAAATTACTTTTTACAAATGATTTATAACTATGAAATTTCTCCTCACCCCCCAAACAATAAATAATTCAATATTGAAGACCAGGATTCTAAAACCACCTTCTTAATTGGATAAAATTTCACTCCCTCTTGCTTTCCAGAAGTGTATCTTTAATGAATAAAGAAGCCCCTAGTAGACAATAGTTATGAATGTTATAATTATTGCTATACAATATTATAAGCCAAGTAAAAATCCACTATCAAGCTATAATGCTCAGAGGACCAGAAAAAAAATGCTTTTAGCATAACTGCTACTTTGACTTTCTTTTGTCTTTTGCCCACATCATAAAGCCCAGAAAATATTTAAGATTAACATGGATGATTACCAACTAAAGGTTGGCTTTGGGACCAAACTTTCTTGTAAGAAGGTAATTCTGAAAAGTGAACACTTTTCCATTGTATTATAGGCAATCAAAGGTTTGAAGAAAAAATAATAATAAAAAGCCCTTTTAGTTAAGGTTCCCATTTGGCCTTTTTCACATTTCCTATAATGATGGGGGTTAAAATCCAAGGATACATCCACAGAAGACCAAAGCAGTTAGCCATTTCAGTAAAATTAATCAAACTTGCCTATGGAATTACAGTAGTAAGACTATATTAACTTTTTTTTCTTTTTTTCTTTTTCATTCTTGGCCTATTGTTTAGGAATGCATTGAGGAGATAAGACTAAAGTAAATGATCTCTAAAGCCATTTTCCAATTTAAATTCTATGATTTTAAAATTCTGGAAACAACTCTCAGCTTCCTAGGGCAGGGTGAGGGATTGGAAATCAAGGAAAAGGGAATATCAAGTATGAAACAATCTTTTGACAAAACGAAAATTTCCAATAATCAAACAGCTAGTTAATTATAAGATGTTTTAAAAAAAGCTTCATCGATTTTTTCTTGGGTTAACTTTATTTTTAATTGAATAGATTCCTTACTCTGCAATCCAGAACACAGCTTAATTCTCTCTTTACAGGTGGTTGCTTCAACAACATTAGAACGCTACTGATTGTGCAAGAATATAAATTCATCTTTATATGGTAAGTTCAAAAATGATAAATATTACTTTTTTAGAATCTAACATTGTTTTCTCAAAACTATTTTAAAAAATATTTTCTCAGAGTATGAGTAATTGCCTTAAAAGCCAGAAAGAAGAGGTTTGTAGGATGTATAAATGTTTGTGTTTGTGTTTAGTAGCCGTACTGTTTTATTCATATGGGAATGAAGACAGAGACAGAGACACACAGAGAGAAACCCTTGATCTAGCTTAGTCGAAGCAAAATCGTGATGCTGAATGCTCTTGGGGATGGATATTGAGAAGAATAAGAAGGTAGCATAACTCCCAAAGGGCAGGATTTATACTTTAATCTTCTGAACTGACTGGATTTTTCTTGGAGGGACAGGTGAGAGATTGGTTTAGTGTGTTTAATACAATTAGATGATGAAGAAAGGCATCAGGCTTTAACTTTAAGCTTCTGATGCAGGTAGACAAGATATACTGATGTAGTTTAATCTGTACTATAGATGCTAAGAATTGGAAAGAGAAAAAAGGATATATTATAAAGGACCTGGTGTAGTCTTTTTCTCTCCTCCACCCCAACCCAATTAATGTGAAGAACAAGACACATCCATATGCATGCATCCATATGAGAGCTGACCTTGGTCAAAGTGTAAATTTTAAGAGCATTTATCCCAATGATGCAGCCAATGTTCAAAATATTTCAGTATCCCTTTCAGAACTGCCCTAAAAGAATGGAACATATTATGTTATATAATGACCAAGTGCTGCCAAAAAGCACAGCAAGTGCTATCAATTATCCCTGAGCCCTATCTGCCTATGCTCATGGAGGTTGTTTTCCTTTTCCTTTTGTGTACACAGAATTACTCTAGGAACTCACCTCCTTTCTTTGGTATGGCTTTCCTTTTCAAAACTGCACACACTGCCTTTCAAGGTAAAATAAACTGATTGCCTTTTCATTTTACTCACTGGCCACTGGTTTTCCTTTCACTGAGAAGAGATATCTTCCTGAGGACCGTTTCTTCTTCCAAATCCCCCAACCAACCCTCTTTATCTCTGTTTCTCTGTGTCCCTCTGTATATAACTGTCTCTGTCATTCTCTGTTTCTGGATACCTGTTTTTCTCCATCTCTCATATGTCTCTTCATCTCCCTCTTTTTCTCTTACCTCCTTTTAACTCTCATTCTCTTTGGGATTTGGACTTATAGCCTATGTTCTGAATCCCTTGCCTGTTCATATTGGCAAAATCAAAACAGAATTCATAAAACTTATGAAAATTCATTAATTTAGATCCTTCTCTTTTCTGGGTTATTTTTCCTTCCAACCTCCTCATGTAAATTGAAGCAAGCAGACCTAACACAGATTTGATAGCTAACTTTTTAAATGGATAACCATTTAAAGATATTAAATTATTAAAGGTATTTCTAAATATTAGCTACTCAGTATACTTTATTCTCCCCCACCTCACCCCAACCCATATTCCTTTCCCTTCACAATTCTTTTTTTTTGGACAATAAAACTAAGAAGCAAAAGGAGCTCATAAAAGGAAAATTGTTCTGCATTTATAATGCAAGGCTGAGTTGTGAGAAGAAAAGGTGACCAAACTAGTAACACTAATGAACACTCATATTTTCTTGCCCAATTGGTACTAGCAGTAAAGCAGTATTTCAGACATTTAGGGTTCCTATTATATTTTAGAATTCCAGTAAAGCACTAGATTCTCGGCTTTGTGCCCAAAAATGTTTAGTATAAAACATTAGTTAGGTCAGTTTAGCTGCTTAGCTATTCCTGCTTCTCCCACCATTCCCTGACATCTGTAAGGTCAAGAGTCTTGCTGTACCATGGTGATGATTTGGGGTAGGAATAATGACAGTTTGGGATAGTATCATTCTAGAGTCATAAAAACAAAATACTACTTCAAATAAAATCATTTGCATTCTATTTAGCTATCAGACTTCTAATTGACTTCTGAGAAGTGTATTCTGATGGACTTCTAAGAGATATTGAAATGTACATAATGTCAGAAAATTTTATTTCTTTGAAAGATTTGACTTTAAAAATAGCAAAAGGAAGTCAGATTTAGATCTAGCGCCTAATGCAGTTCATCAAGTAGGAAAATGTGATTTGAAGTAAAACAAATATCAAATATCTGATTTTTATGTTATTTTTATCAGTCATTTCACTGGCCAAATTAATAAGTATTTTTTAACACATTAAAAATTCCCTCACTTGAATTTTCATATGCAGAGCTATGATAAGATTAAAACAAATATCAAAGTTTTAGCAAATTCAGAGAAATAGACAAGCTGTAACATTTTCTAGTCAAATCAAACCTCTTCTACCCCTTTAAACATCACTTTCCCTCAGATTCTGATGAAAATAGTCCAGGATCCAGAGCCCAAAAGCCATGAAAACAGCAATGTCCACCATACTACTAGTCCTGCTTTCAAACCAGTTCTCATACCTATTTGTGAAAACAAGTCCCATGGAGAAGAGGGAATTCATCCCCACCAACTATTGACCAACTGCCACCCACAGAATAACTCAAGCCTGCTGCACCAACAGCCTTGTACTATGTCTCAGGGGGGTAAAGACAGGAGATAGTGTGGACTAGGCTAATCAAATCATCACTACAACTACCTTGAATACTGCTGTTTTTGCCCTTCATTCTCAAAGAGAACTATGACATCAGGGAGGGGATGCCATGACATGCAAGTGAATTGGATTTACATGAGGAAGGGTTGTACAAAGCCACTTGCTTAGGTTTCCTTGCTGTTCCTCCAACTTTGTTGACAATAGGTGCAAAATGCTATTCATGACAAAAGGCCAGCAATAGCCAAGAGATTTCTTTAAAGCTGAGTCCTAAAACTTTCACATTTGATGTTGCTAGTGAATTAACCCTGATATTTATCTTTCAGAAGAACTCCTAAATTCCAGATTCAAGGAACTTAGCTTTTCCTCCATTTAGAAGGTTGGGATTCAGAAATTTTTTATATTCTTGTTGAAAGGTAAAGTTTGGGAATTAAACCATTCTGGCCACATTGTTTGTCTTTTCATGAGTGCAATGCTTGGGGACATTTGTGTCTATGGCACTGCCTTTCCAAGTCCTCAAACTTTGAATTCAAGAACATTCACTATTCTGCAATTGCCATGACAGACAGAGGATGAAAATGATAATTGGTCTCTGGAGGGCTATTGCAATTTATAAGTGACTCGCAGTATCCAACACTTATTCTAGCCTTTGACTGAATCTTATAAAATGGAAAACAGGAAAAAAAGTGATGAAAACAAGTAATCTCTAGTGAAGACTACATTTTATTATCCAACAAAAATATTGATATATCTTTTCTCAGAAAAAATCTAAACCAACCAAAAAAATTACAAAGACTGATCCATCATTAAGTATCTAAAAATATTTTCAAATTCTCCATTAGAAGATAGTTTTTAAAATTGATACATCTATAAGTCTTCTATAGAGAGAATGAGATAAGTTTCAAGCAAAGACTCACCCTGCTGCAAGTTTTTCATTGAATTTTTTTTTTTTTTTTATAATAAATTTTATTTTATTTAATAATAACTTCGCATTGACAGAATCCATGCCAGGATAATTTCTACACGACATTATCCCTTGCAATCACTTATGTTTCGTTTTTTTTCCCCTCCCTCCCTCCTCCCCCCCCCCCCCAGGATGGCAAGCAGTCCTATATATGCTAAACATGTTGCAGTATATCCTAGATACAATACATATTTGCAGAACCAAACAGTTCTCTTGTTGCACAGGGAGAATTGGATTCAGAAGGTAAAAATAACTCGGGAAGAAAATCAAAAATGCAAATAGTTTACATTCATTTCCCAGTATTCCTTCTTTGGGTGTAGCTGTTTCTGTCCATCATTTCTCCAATGAAACTCAGTTAAGTCTCTTTGTCAGAGAAAGTTTTTCATTGAATTTAATAAAATTACTAATATACACATAGTGAGTGTCTTTAGCAAAAAGTCAAGCGTAACATAGCCCCACTTGAGCTAAATCACTACAGTTCCTTCCTTGGTTTTCATGCCTTTTGGTATATAAATATTAGTCCTCTAAGTGAATCCACATTATTTTCATTGTCTTCTACTAAAATATTTTATGCTAACTAGTACAAAAACCTTTCAATGTTAATATCTATTATCTGTGGCTTGCAGTTGTGTACATGGCTACAGAATTATCTCTACATACAGAATGGCTGAGCCAACTGGTACACAAAAACCAATTTGAATAGCTGTATAAACAAGCAAATAAGCAGGTCAAAACATCTTTTTCTCCCACAAAGTTAACAGATTCAGTCCTGTCCTTTGCACATCTATCATTTACTTTGTACATCCATTTCCTCTCTCAGCAGCTTCATCACATGGGCTTCTCAGAATTTGGTTCAATGATACCCCTTTCCAATAACCTTTTTTACAACCTAAATCATTAAGTCCTATTTTTATCTCTCTAGATATGACAATTCAGAATGTGCAAGACTTTTGCCCTACTTCCATATCAAAACCTTCTTGATAATAATTTCATCAACTTGAATGTCATCGGACCAGTCCCAGAAACCTTTTTATGAATAAATTCTGGTACATGATCAACTTAACTCACTTCTCTGTGTGACATTATTGGCCTTTATTTAAATGGTTTCAATGAATGGTGCTATTGACCAATCAATTGACTGATTAAAAAACATTTATTAAGGACTTAATATGCATTAAGCACTGTCTAAACACTAGAATTTTAAGTCAAAATGAAAGTGAATTCTTTGGCATAGTGGAGTAGAGATAATATTAAAGTGAGAGGGTCCTTGTTGTTCAAGCCCTAATTAAACCCTTTATTAATTATATGTTGTTCTTTAGTCATTTCAGTTATGACTGACTCTTTGTGACTCCTTTTGGGGATTTTCCTTACCAACACACTGGAGTAGATTGCCATTTCCTTATCCATATCATTTCACAGAAAACTGAAGCAAACAGGATTAAGTTACTTGCCCAGCGTCACACAGCTAGTAAGTGTCTTTGGCTGGATTTGGAAAAATCAAGTCTTCCTGTCTGCATGGCTGGCATTGTGCCACTTTGGTAGCACTTTACCTCTTTAGGATTCTAGTTCATCATCTAAAAAAATGGAGGTTTAAGCCAAATGATCTCTAAGGATCTGACAGACCTAATATTCTATAATTCCATATTTGACAAAGTATGATTTATCAAAAATAATTTTCTATTTATTTATCCCCAGAAAGAAATGCCAGATCATAATCAGTTTTCAAAAAGAATATTTACCAGAGAAGTTTAACATCATTTACCTCTTAGGATGATAGATCTAACTGCCAAAAGGGGTCAGTTATTTCAATCCATCATCTTACATAGGAGGAAACTGAGAATTTAGATGCTATGTCTGAGGTCACATTAGCATCAGTGGCAGAATTGGAATTGAAACCTTGGTTCTCCAACTCTATATCCAACATCCTTCTACTATGCAACACTATTCTTCCCCTGCTGCTTTGACTTTTAGTTGAGGAAATTGTTGAACGGGGACCAGGGGTCCTCAAACTATGGCCTGTGGGCCAGATGCAGCAGCTAAGGATGATTATCCCCCTCACCCAGGGCTATGAAGTTTCTTTATTTAAAAGCCCACAAAACAAAGTTTTTGTTTTTACTATAGTCTGGCCCTCCAACAATCTAAGGGACAGTGAACTGGCCCCCTATTTAAAAGTTTGAGGACCCCTGCTCAAATCTCAATCTTGTAATCTATAAAATGAGCAATGCATTGAGTGCTTTGAACACTGGGTTTGAAGTCTTCCTGACTCATCTTCCTAAATTCAAATCCAGCCTCGGACACTTAACAACTGTGTGACCCTGGGCAAAACCCTGTTTCTCTGTTTCTTAATCTGTAAAATGAACTGGAGAAGCAAATGGATAAAGTCATAGGAAAATGCTGAATCATGATTCTGGTCACTTTCAACCTGAAATTAAAGGGTTATTAAAATAGAGTTAGAAAAAGGATTACCTTTTGTATGATCCATAACATTAATTCTTTGGATATTATGATGTCCCCACCTCACATCGCTATAATAATACCATAAAATGTTAATATCAAAGAGAAAGGTTTTTGCTTTCATGGGAATTTGGGGATGAATGGAAGAACTTTGCAATTTTCTGAAAGTAATTCTGCTTTCTTTCTCCTTTCTAGCTCACTTTCTATCCCAAATATGCATACTATTGTTAAAGATCTACAGAGTAAGTGCACGTTGAAATATGTGCATTCAATATTCTTCATCCACTTGACTTTTCCTGTGTGGGTGTGTCAGCCAACCTCTTATAAGAGATATTTTAAGGTAAGAGATTTTGATCTTTTCCAATAAAATCTGCAATACACTAAGACTTGTTATAAGTAAAATGTCATCCACAAAGAGCATCTAAAGGGCTTTACTATCCACAGGGAATTTCTCCTTGATCTGGATATTGCCTTGGATCTTCTCCATCATAAAAACTCATTAATTCAGATTAAATAGAAGCAAGATTTAGGTTAATAAAGAGTTTGAAGGAGTATTTTAAAAGAAAGAAAAGGACTTCTTTCACTGTCTTTGTAACCTTGGGCAAGTTCTTAACTATTATATATAAGCTTTCTATAAAATCAGGAGGTTGTACTGAATGATTTCCAAGTGCTCTTTAAGCTTTAAATTCATTATCATATGATTCTAAAATAGTTAAGTGATCCTATCTCAGCTAAGCTCTTTTTTGTCATTTCATAAAAGGAGGAAATTTGCCCAGTACAATAACATAATAATGATGAAAAGAAAAAAAAAAAAAAAAAGGAAAGAAGATCTTAAAAGAAAAAAAAATAATAAAAAAGTAGGGAGGGAAGAATTGTGAACCAACAATAGCAAAAACTAATATGTATTATGGAATAGAAGAAACTGAGGACAAATCCCCCAAAGAAAGAAAAATGCTGACTTAAAACTATATGTTTGAAAATAAATTTAGCATTAAAAATGACTCAATATTTACATGTTTCAAGGAAAAGTTAAGACTTCAATAGCCCTACCTCTCCTGAGGGTGCCTAGAAAGAAAAGAGAATTCATCTGTAAGAAAGAAAAGTCAAGAATATCAAGGGAAGTATTTTTTTAATGCAAAGAAAGTAGGGTTTACCATGTTAGATCTAAAACTATATTATGAAGCAATAATCATCAAAATTATTTGATACTAAGAAATAGAAAAATGGATTCATGGAATAGGTTGATTACACAAGAAACAATAGTTACCTACTGTTTGATAAACTCAAAGACTATAGATTCTTGGATTAAGAACTCTCTATTTGACAAAATCTGCTGGGAAAACTGGAAAATATTATGGCAGAAACTAAACATTGACCAACACCATATAGAAAATAAGGCCAAAATGGATACATGATTTAGATATAAAGAGTGATATCATAAGCAAATTAGGAGAGCAAGAAATAGTTTTTCTATCAGATCTATGGAGAAAGGAAGAATTTATGACTAAACATTAAATAGAGAAAATTATGAAATGCAAAATGGGTAATTTCAATTACATGACATTAAAAAGGTTTTACTCAAACAAAGCCAATGCAACCAAGACTAAAAGGAAAACGGAAAGCTGGGAACCAGCCAATATTTCTGATAAAGCCTCATTTCTAAAATATACAGAGAACTGAGTAAAATTTATAAGAATACAAGTCATTCCCCAATTGATAAATTGACAAAGAATATGAACAGGCAGTTTTCAGATGAAGAAATTAAAACTATCTATAATATGAAAAAATGTTCTTAAAAAACTATTGATTAGACAAATGCAAATTAAAACATTTCTAAGTACCATCTCACACTTATCAGATTGGCTAATATGACAGAAGGAGAAAATGACAAATATTAGTGAGAATATGGGAAAATTAGAATACTATAATGTATTATTGTTGGTGGAGATGTGACTTGATCCAACCATTCTGGAGAGCAATTTGGAACTGCTCAAAAAGTTATAAAATTGGGCATAGCTTTTGATCTAGCAATACCTTTACCAGGCCTATATTTTAAAGAGATCATACAAAAGGAGAAAGAATGCATATGTACAAAAATGTTTATAGCAGCTGTCTTTGGAGTGAAAAAAATTGGAAATCAAAGGGATGCTCATCAACTGGGAAATAGTTAAACAAATTGTGTTTATGAGTGTAATGGAATACTATTATTCTAAAAGAAATTACAAGCAGGGGGATTTCAGAAAAACCTGGAAAACTAACATGAATTGATGATGGATTAGCAGAACCAAGAGATTATACATAGTAACAGCAGCCTTATGTGATGATCAACTTTGATAGATTTTTTTCTCTTCTCAGCAATACAATGGTCTAAGACAAGTCCAAGAGACCTTGATGGAAAAAGCTATCCACATCCAGAGAATAAATTATGGAATCTAAATGTAGATTGAAGGATACTATTTTCACTTTTTTTTTGTTTTTACTTTCTTGTGGTTTTTGCCTTTTGTTCTCACAACATGACTAATGTAGAAATATGTTTAATATGATTGTACATGTATAACCTATATTAGATTAATTGCTTTCCCCAGAAGAGCCCTCAAAATGGCTGTTCTTTCACCTTTGGTTTCTACTTTTCATCCAACTTTCACCTATGGCTCCAAGTAGCTATAGCATGTGCAGCAGCCACATCTAGGTAAACTGCTTCACTAAGGTAAGAATAATTGAGAGATTTCAAACCTATTGGTGAGTGAGGAGCAGGTCTACCCCAAACATGTATAAACTTTCCTTAATAATGGACAGATAAGAACAATCTGCTCAAAAAAACAGGAAGGTGAAGTGCTTAGAGTTTGGCCAGATATAAAAAATGCCAAGGTCATCCACTGCATCCTGGGCCATCACTAGTCATCCTTGTCACCCTGACTTTTGCCTCATCACTGGACCTTGATGATTCTGGAAGAGAGAGCAAAGATGATGACTTTGTGCAATTCTGCCTCACTTCAATTCAATTCACATTTAAATCAAAATGTCACCCCATGATATCATTGGTACTCTTTGAAACCAAAGGACAAACAACAAACCTGAGTAATACTATCCAATTATTTTCATTTGCACATCTATTAAAAAAAACTCTGAGAGAACATTACCTTTATATCTATATCTATATCTATATATCTACATATATCTATATGTCTACATATCTATATATATACATAAAACTATATTTATCTATATATATAGATATGTCTACATATCTATATCTATCTATCTATCTATCTATATATATAAATATATATAAATATATATATATATATAAATATATATAAATATATATATATATATATATATGTTTTGATTTCCTTCACAGGCTAATTGTATACCATTTCAAAATCCGATTCTTTTTATACAGCAAATTAACTATTTGAACATGTATACATATATTGTGTTTAACTTATACTTTAAAATATTTAACATATATTGGTCAACCTGCCATTGTGCCTGTGTCTAGTGGCCTGAGTGTGAGGAAGACCTGAGTTCACTCTCTCCTCAGACCCTTACTAGCTGTCTGACCCTGGACAAGTATCAGTCTCCCTTTCTTCATCTGGTAACTAGAGATAATATTTATAAATTATATACATATATTATTGTACTAATTACTTACATAATAATATTTACATAAAATAGAAATTAAATAAAGAGATTGTATGAAATCACATGTAGCCCCAAAGTCACAGGATTCAAATGGATATTATTTTGTACAGTGACATGGTCAGACATGCTCTTTATAAACAAACTTTGGGGGGCAGCTAGATGGCAAAGCGAAGAGAACACTGACCCTGAAATCAGGAGGACCTGAGTTCAAATCTGCCTCAGACATTTAATATTTTCTAGATGTGTGACCCTGAGAAAGTCATTTAATCCCATTTGCCTCAGAAGAAAAAAAAAATTGGCAATTTTGCAGAGGCTAGTTTTGAGAGGAAAAAGACTTGAGGAACAGAGGTCAATTGGGAAACTAGTGCCAGAATTCACCTGAAAGTGGAGGAGTATCTAAATTAGGATGGTATCTATATTCAAAGAAAGAGAGGGACTCATGTGAGAAATGTTATAGAGGTAGAAATGATTGGATATATGGGATGAGGGTTGCAGACAACACCAAGATTGTGAACTAGAAGGAAAGTTAGTTCAAACAATGTATTTGTGAAGGAGTAAGGAGACAGGGAAAGGGATTATTTCAAGGAAACATGACAGTAGAGGCCTAATGTTTAAATATACGTGTATGAGTGGGGCATAGATCTCCATCAATGAGGAGAGAGACTCATACAATGGACTTTGGGACTGGGCTTTCATAGATACATACATATATATATATATATATATATATATATATATATATATATATATATATATAAACATTTATATACTCATACACATAC
Source organism: Antechinus flavipes (assembly GCF_016432865.1). Taxonomy (NCBI): domain Eukaryota; kingdom Metazoa; phylum Chordata; class Mammalia; order Dasyuromorphia; family Dasyuridae; genus Antechinus; species Antechinus flavipes. Next base: position 222,265,975 of record NC_067400.1, read on the forward strand.
ATACAGAAAGATGGAGAGAGAGAGAGTGAAAGAGTGCATTGTATAGATTATAAATTCTTGTGGTAAACTGGAGATGATACTTTACTGAAAACAACTAAGTCTTGGGTGTACAATAAAATATTCTGTCTCAAATTAATATTTAGGACAGAACTAAACAGAAATTCCATCTTTCATAGAAGCATAAGTACAAATATGGAAAACCAAACCATTAATGACACCATTTAGAAATCATAAAATCAAAGAAGGTTGAAATTTTACTTCTTAGACCAATTCTTTCAATTTATAAATGAGGTCCAGAGTGTTAAAATAACAAATTGAAAGAACTAGGTCTGGTCTCCAGGTCTCTAGATTTCCCAGTCTCCTCAGACTTGTTCTTTCTATTTTATCATGGTTCCTATACCAATAGTTTTTTTAATTAGAAATTGTAAGTTAGAATCAGCTCTCTCATAAAGAAACTAGTGCCCTAGACAATTAGTTTTGTCCCCTAAAGGTAAAATTTGTTGACTAGTTTCAATTTCATATGCTTTCTGAAGCTTATGAAACATATTTAGATACTGCACAAAGAATAGATTAATCAAACTACAAATTAATCAATCCTGAACTAGATCCTGAGAATGCAATTACAATAAATAATCAGTCCCTACTGGCAAAGAGCTTACATTTTAACACAAGGCTTTTGTTTTATATATAGCAAAAAGTGCCTGGTAAATTTTTTGTTGAATTTAATGTAATCAATGATTTCAAAGACATGTAAGCACTCAGAAAAAAAGGCCAGCTTCAAAAGGATTGTTTGAAATTATGCTTTATAAAAATTCTATATAGGTCTATAAAAACCTAATCACAAAGACATATTTTCTAAAATGAAGATCAAATAGACTGATATAATTATATGGATGATATATTTTCCATGTAGCTATAGTAGTGTCTATTCATATGTGTATATATAGCTTTCTCTATTCTTATGATTTTTATTGGTATGTGAAAATCTATCCCTTCCCTCTCACTGCCCCATAGCTACCACTTTCTGATCAACTCATCTTAACTTACATCTTAAAGAATTGTCTGGGGCAGTTTGCCAGCATTTTGTATAGCAGGTGATTAATAGATGTTTATTGGCTGATTGATATAGAAATTAAAGTGCTTTTCTTTAATCACATTGCTAGGATGTCAGACACAGCTTGAACTCAGGTATTCCTGACTCTCATAAATAGATGAGAGAGAGGAACAGAAAGAGAGAAACAGACAAAAAAATAGATGACTTGCCATCTTGCTTAAAAGAAAGTACATACACACAGTGATGTTTAAATTGAATCATGGGAAAATGCTAGATCTATTCTACATTGATTTCTATTTCTTGAATAATTTCTAATCACAGTTTTATCATGTTAAAGAAAATATGAACTTTAGAGAGTATAATTACATTTATTTAATGTCTTAAGGCCTAAAATTTCATGCCATTGTATATGATATTTGTGTTGAAACATGAAAATTTCTTCCACACATCAATTGATTTAGTTTTCATGAAGACAAATGACCACATAATTTGGTTGATACAGTGACTATGTATGTCCATTTAACTGAATCACTTAGAGTCATTTATCATTTATAAAATAAATCAAAATAAAATAAATGTTGATTAGTTTAAGTAGCATTCCATACTCCATTTGGGATATTTTTCCATTTGAATTATATTAGTCATTGAAGGGTCCCAAGGTAGAGCTTGGAAACTTGAATAAAAATAATCTAAACTAGATGTTTTCACTGTTAAAAGGATTCAAATCCAGAAACCCTGTTTCCTCATTTTTAAAAATAGAAGTAAATATTGGGTATAATTAACAAATATGTAAAAAGATTTGAAAGAAGATATATACTAAAGAAACTTTGAGGAAAAACAGCAACAACAATAGCAAAAATTGCCTCTTGTTTAAAGTAAAAATAATCTAGGTCATATAAATTATGAAGAATGACAATTTCATTATAATATATATAATAATAACTAGCATAAATATGAAAACCATTTTAATATTTACAAAGGGCTTTACAAATGTTATCTCATTTTTATCTTTACAACAACCTGGGAATGTAGATTCCATTTTGCTGATGAGGAAACTAAGGCATATTAGTAGTCAAATGATTTGCCCAGAGTCATAGAACAAGTGTCTGAAGTCAGATTTCAATTAATATCTCCCTGAATCCAGGCCTAAAATTTTATCCATTGTACTACCCAGCTGCCTTATATGTGTAAGAATATAACCTAACAAGGAAAAATAAAAATGAAAGCTGCTTAAAAAATGGTTTTTATCCTATACAACTTTGGGCCTGTAGTTTCCTGTAATTAAGAGAATAAAATAAATGCCCTATATATTTGAACAGAATTGCAATAACACAAAGTCTAACTATTTCCAGATGTTTGGGTTCAGTCAGGGCTTCATATTCACTTGCAAATGATCCAAATGTATCTATTATAATTCAACCATATTTCATAGTAAATAAAGTATTTAACAATAAAGTTAAGTATGGCTTGTCAGTGAAAGTGTTGGTTTTACAGAGTTTATAAAATGTACTAGATTCTGATACTAGCAAAAATGCCTGAAACTATTTACCTTCAATGAGTGACAGCTCTTTCATATTATATGGCATAGCAAAAAATAAAATAAGCTTAGTTAAATTAAAAATTAGTATCATTTGAATGTAAAAAAGTCATAGTAATTTCTTCTTTCCTGTGCCTTTGAATTTACATAGTTTGAAATGATTGTAATTGTTAACATGCTGCAGTTACATTTGAACATTTAACAAACATTTTAAAAGTTAGTTAAGCTGTTTGATCAAGAGATTAGCTTCTTGAATTCAAAAAATATATATATTATTTTTCTTTTTTCCTCAGGAGTTCCTCTTCTCCTGTTACCTATCCTTTAACCCTGTAATTCATTTTTAGGTCTTGTTTCCCTAACCCACAACATAACTCTCCCTGAATTACCACTTTGCCGTTTCTGTGACTTAGTAAACCAGAAGAATTATTTACACTTCCTCCAGTGTAAATCCCAAGTGTTCCAAACCCTCTCATCTGCTGAGAGTGTAAATCCGATGAGCTGGCCACATAACCCAAATGCCAAATGCAGGCTTACCTAAAAGACTATTTTATTGAGAACTCACAGAAGGCAATCATTCGCAAAGTACTCAGAAGTGTACAAGGACGCTCTCAAGATCTCTCTGAAGAACTTTAGTATTAATTGTAGGACATGGAAGAATTTGGCACAGTACTACTCAGCCTAAAGCACTGTACTCCATGAGAATTATGGTAGCACAAAGGAAAAGTGAGCCTCCCAAATTCAGAGACATCTCCATCCCAAATATCCTACCAGACTACCTGTGCCCAGTGTGTGGTAGAGCATTCTGAACTACTGGATTCAACATCCTTAGCTGAACACTCTGAACTTTGACCACAACATCACAATATCATTGAGCCTCTTCAAAAATGAAGGATGAAGGCTTTTAAAGCCCTTCAAAGTCTGGATCTTCCTTTTTCCAGTCTTCATGTATCTTACTCTCTTCCACCAATTCTACAATCCAATGACACTGACCTCCTTGCTGTTCCTTACACATGACAATCCATCTCCCCCAATCCCTTCTCATCTAAGGCTCCTGGCTTCTCAGGATTCCCTGAAGTTTCAACTAAAATTTCACCTTCTATAAGGAGAGTTTTTCTGATACCATCCCTCATCCAATGCTAGTTCTTTTATTCTAGTATTTTCTACAATTTATTCTATATGTATCATCTTTACATTATTGTTCACATGCTGTGTGCCCCATTAGATTGGCAACTCTTCGAGGGCAAGGATTAGATTTGCCTTTCTTTGTATCTGCAATGCTTGTACAGTACCAAGGACATTGTTGAATGGATTGTTAACTGGAGATGTTATATGTAGAAGTCCTACCACAGTGTAATGATAATTCTAAGTAACTACGCATAGGAATTAAAACAAAAATTCGGATTTATATAATGCCTCAGGGTTTTTCACAGTGCTTTTTCTTTAAAACACCCTATGAAGTGTGTAATATAAGAATCACAATTCCCATATAATAGAAGAAGAAACCAAAGCTTTAAAAGATTTGAATTTTGCTATAGTCGTGTAGTAAATTATTGAGGTGAGTTTAAAGTCCAGGTGCCCTAAGATAAAGAAGAACATAATTTCTTCAGTATCAAATTACCTTTTCAGAAGAGTTAAACTTTACAAATTGCTGGTCTTTTATCTATGAACAAAATGATTACATACCTTATCATTCTCTCTTAGATTCTACATTCTGCAATAGCAGACACTTTTTGGGAGGGAGCAGGTTCCATATAGTACTACATGACTATGGATTTTGCCACAATTACATTAATCCTTTCAACTATGAAGCTTTTTTTTTCAGCAAATATTTATTGGGTTCTACTTTTGGAAAAGCTCTTTGTTGCTAAGTGCTAATGGATAGAGAAGTTAAGGAAGAGGATCGAGAAATGAAGGTTATAAAAAAAAGCAGAAGGAAGGTTCTGCTTTCCAGAAATTTAAAATTAGGTGGTTATAGAAAAACATGTGCACATATAAAGAAAATGAACAATACAAGGTATTACAATATTAATGCAAGATTTTTATTTTTTAAATGGCTGATAAGAACTCAAAAAAGGAAAAGTCAGTAATAACATTTATTAAGCTCTTATTATGTGCCAGTCTCTCTGTTGGAAATATAAAGGAAAAAAAGAATAATACTAGTAATATTTATAAAGTGCTTTAAAATTTTCAAAACATTTTAGAAATATTATTTCATTCTATCCTTACAATGCTTAGAAAATAGGTTCTATTATCCCCATTTCACAGTTGAGGAAACTGAATCAAAAAGAATAAATGACTTGCCTAGGGTCACATATTTAGTAAACATCTAAGATCAGATTGAATTCAAGTTTACCTAAATCCAGGTCTAGGACATGATTCAATACCCCTACCTAGGTGCCCTCTACTTATATCAAGATCAAATGCTATTTGTCTATGAAAAGAAAGAAGTGGACTGATAATTTTGAGTCTTGGATAACCAAAAAGCTTTGGGATTTTTTTGTTGTAACTATTTATAGACTTGTTAGGTTGGGCTTAGGGTTAGAGGTTACAGTTACCTTAGGGGCTAAGACTAGTTCTTCCAGTCCCACAGTTTATTTCCAAATCAAACTTCCCAAAAAGAAGCCAGAATTCTCCCTCCAGAAGAATTAAGTATAATTTCATTGTTTAATGTTATCTTTTTATCTTTCTTTTTAGGGAAACAGTAGTGGTAAGGGAATGGTTGATTAATTTGAGATCACTTTCATGTCTATATCCTAATGAATAGGTAAAATAGGCATCAGAAGTGATAATATGTAATAGATTTGTGAGAGCATACATATAGATTATAAAATTGTATAAGAGATTTAGTTACAGTTCCATCAACCTAAGAAAATCAAGTCAGGCATCTAGCACAAGTTATAAAGAGCTGCTATTTTATTTATGTGAAAATTAGCTCTTGGGGAGGTTTGAATAAATTGGGAAAACATTTTTACATTTAAGTGTTCTGATAAGACTTAATTTCTAAAATATATAGAGAATTGACTCTAATTTATAAGAAATCAAGCCATTCTCCAATTGATAAATGGTCAAAGGATATGAACAGACAATTTTCAGATGAATCAAATTAAAACCATTTCTAGTCATATGAGAAGGTGCTCTAAATCACTATTGATCAGAGAAATGCAAATTAAGACAACTCTGAGATACCACTGCACATCTGTCAGATTAGCTAAAAAAAGACAAGGATGAATGTTGGAGGGGATGTGGGAAAACTGGGACACTAATTGTTGGTGGAACTGTGAATGGATCCAGCCATTCTGGAGAGCAATTTGGAACTCTGCTCAAAAAGTTATCAGACTGCATACCCTTTGATTCAGTTGTGTTACTACTGGGCTTATATCCCAAAAAGATTTTGAAAAAGGGAAAGGGACCTGTATGTGCACAAATGTTTGTGGCAGCCCTGTTTGTAATGGCCAGAAACTGGAAATTGAATGGATGCCCATCAATTGGAGAATGGCTGAATAAATAGTGGTATATGAATGTTATGGAATACTATTGTTCTGTAAGAAATGACCAGCAGGATGAATACAGAGAGGCTTGGAGAGACTTACATGAACTGATGCCAAGTGAAATGAGCAGAACCAGGAGATCATTATGCATGACAACATCAATATTATATGACGATCAATTCTGATGAAGGTGACTCTTTGCAACAACAAGATGATTGAGACCAGTTCCAATAATCTTGTGATTTAAGAGAGACATCAATATCCAGAGAGAGACTGTAGGAACTGAGTGTGAACCACAATATAGCATTTTCACTCTCTGTTGTTTGCTTGCATTTTGTTTTCTTTCTCAGTTTTTTCTCCTTCTTGATCTGATTTTTCTTGTGCAGCAAGAAAACTATATAAACATGCATACATATATTGGATTTAACATATATTTTAACATATGTAACATGTATTGGATTACTGCCATCTAGGAGAGGGAGTGGGAAAAAGGAGGGGAAAATCTGAAACATAAGGTTTTGCCAGGGGCAGTGTTGAAAAATTACCCATGCATATGTTTTGTAAAGAAAAAAAGAAAAAAAATTAAAATGAGAGATACACATAAAGTAAAAAAAAAAAGGGGGGGGCTGGAATAGAAAAAAAAGAAAATTAGCTTCTTGGACTCAAGCAACTACAACTCAGAGTCATAAATGAATGAGCAGTTTACATTTTAGGGTACACAGCTTTTAAAGCTTCAGGGGAACAGAGGCAGAATCTATGAGGTAAGGAGAAAAGCCAGGGAGGAGTCTGATAGCTCATAGGGCTGGATCAAAGAGAAAATAGGTAGAATCCACCTGGCAGACCAGGTCCCAGACCTGTCTAAAGATGTGCTAATCAAAGTCTCAAAAGTTGTTTATGTTTGCATTTTTGTTTTTCTTTCCAGGATATTTTTACCTTCTGAATCCAATTCTTCCTGTGCAACAAGAGAACTCTTTGGTTTTGCACACATATGTTGTATCTAGGATATACTGTGACATATTTAATATGTATAGGACTGCTTGCTATCTGGTGGAGGGAGGGAGGGGAAAAATCGGAACAGAAGTGAGTGCAAGGGACGATGTAAAAAATTACACAGGCATGGGTTCTGTCAATAAAAAGTTATAATTATTTAAAAAAAAAGTTGTTTAAAGTTGTTTCGAGGTTGGAAGGGTAGACAATAGAGGATCATAAAGAGTTACATTCTTACCTTACTCTATACAAATAGGACAATCTGGGACTTGGTTATGACTGATAATAGTCAGATGGGCTCCTTCCTGATAAGGGAAGAGAATAAGCGGCTTTCAAAATCCACATGACTAAATCACTGAGTCAGAAACATTTGGTTGGTCTGGTTTCCTGAATTTTAGCAATAGGGCAATCAGGTAACTAGGATCTGAAAATTCTAGTTTTGCCTTTCAAATTAAAATGACTTATAGAAAAAATAGAAGCAATTTGAATGGTACGGGTTCTGACTCATGATCATGAGAATATATTTTAACCATATTCTATTCTGAAAATGAATACGTTTGTTAATAATTCATCATGAAATTTATCAATCAAATGAGATAATATTTTAAAGTGCTTAATACACCTAAGGCTAAGAACACAGAAAATGCTGTTTATTCCTTTCACTTCCCTTATTACTCTTTCTTTAAATTTCTACTTCATTTGTCAATTAATATGTTATAGGAGGGAGTGATTTTCTCCTTTAGATTGTTCCCACAAGCAGATAATAATAAAAACCTACTTTTAGAATTTATAGACTCCTGAGTAAAATGTCTTAGATGAACTATCATTTGAATTTTGCATTATTCTGAATATTTTCCACATAATTAATTTTCCAAGTAATTATGGTGAAAGAACCTTGGTTTTCAAAGGGATCTTTCTGATCATTTCCTCCAGCTACCATCTGAAATATAAATCTACTCTTCAATATTATTATCAACAAGCAGAGGTTTATCATCTGGTTAAATGATTTCAGTATTCTTTACAATATTCCTCCCAAGGAACTCACTATTTTATAATCCCATACATTTCATTTGTGGACATCTTTTCCTGTCTAAAATTTCTCTATTTCTTCATACATTCCTCCTTAATATGGTTTCAAATCCTTTCACAACTTCATTATTCTTCTTTGGCATACCTTTGAGTTTACCAACATAACTTTAAAATTTTAGTATGCATTACAAATAATAATAATAATAATATCAGCCAGCACAGAATGAAATGAGGCTATTAATTGCCCTAATTTTGAATGATCAGCTTCTGTTTAGAAATCTACAAATACATTAGTTTTTGGGGGGTGGGGCAGCCACCTCACACCATTGGCATATGTGGAATTTACAGGCAACCAAACACCCAAATTTTCTGATTAAGATCAGTAATTTTTTCAAAATTGTTATGTGTTCTTTGGGATGCAAGCAAGATATTTCTAATCTGTTACATAGTGTTTAAATATAACAATGATAATAAGAGACTTTATAAAAACATTTTTAGAAGGATATGCAGTTGTATTTGTTTTAGAAATACTAGTTTTCCTCGAGGCAGTAAGTTTTTGGCTCAAAAGAACAATTTTCCCATGGTCTGTCATATGTTGAGTATATTCTTATCTATCTCAAAGCCAGCTTCATACCAGCATACACCTGTGTACATTTGACATTTTCTCCTTTTAGACCACATGCACCAGCTGTGTCCCACTGGGCACAGTGCTTCCTGAAAGGAATCCAGAGAGGCAAAATAACTTTTGCATGAGCCAGGTTTCCATTATGTCATTCACTCAAAAACAAGTAAAATGATTTCTTTTTTTTTCCTCTCCTAATTTTGATATGGGCTGCTTGGAATTGAAGATCCAAATGACAATGTTAAATGCAAGGTTTTCCTAAGACCAGGTCAAGCTCTACATTCCAATTCATGTCATCTACTATTTGCCACCTACAGCGATAAATTTACATGAGAGAAAAAGGTCCAAAGCAATTGGTTCTGTTTAGTTGTGAGAGTTGTAAAATTCTACAGTGTTTGGTGCCCTCTGGTGTAATTTAAAAGTAAAACTAAATCAACTCATTTGTCACCAAATTTAAACTGGAGAGACAGAGAAAAAGGAAGGAAAAAAAAGAAAGGAAAGAGAAAGGAAGTGAGGTAGGGAGAGGAAAGAGATAAAAAAAAGAAAAAGAAATTGGCTTCATACTTTATCTCCAGTAATGGATTTTCAAAAGGCATTTAGGGCTTTGAAAAACTTGGAATTTTAATTTTCTGATCAAAACATAAGTTGGTATGTGAATTTGATAATGGTGTCATTATTTCCCCTGTAAAATTAACTGTTCTTTAGGATTTTCTAATCCCATGGCACTATGTAGGTTTTATTCTTCTATCTACATTTGTTTGTTTGCTTAGTCTATATGGGTAATTTCACTGGCATATGGAATTCCCAGGGAAGATATTCCTTTTATCAAGATAAATTAGATAACCATTCAACAATTTATAATCATGGAGAATAACTGGAGTAGGAAGGTATAAATGACTTACCCTGGATCATACAGTTAATATGAGCCAGAGGTGATATCTGAACCCAAGGCATCCTGATTACAAAACTATCCTTCTATCTTCTATTGATGGATGATGGTGATGATGATGATGATTACAATGATGAGTGGATTAATGGTTAAGGATGTTTTTGTTCTTCAGGAAATACATAACATATGGACTCATCCAATCTTCACATATAGTAGGACACTGGTACTCAGAAATTAAGATACTTGCCTAAGGGTGAGTGAATAATAACTCAGGTTAGTTCTCTTTTCACTTTTCCCTACAGTATACACAGTGTGAAATATCTAAGATTACATGCAGTATATATTTACTGCAACTAAGGACTTTCCAGTATTTTAATTTGACTTACATGGTTTTAGTGGGAAGGGAAGTATTAAAATGTTGTCTTTAAAGGTTTTCATTTGAAGATGTGATTCAAGGCAATTCCAATAGACTTGTGATGGGAAAGTGCCATATGCATCGTAAGAAAGAAATATAGAGACTGAATATGGATCAAAGCATAATATTTTCACCTTCTTGCTGCTCTTGCTGCTGTTGTTTTTGCTTGCTTGTTTTTTTGTCTTGTGTTTTTTTTTCCCCGTTTGATCTGAGCATGATGAATATGAAAATATGTTCAGAAGAACGGCACATTTAATCTTATATCAGACTTCTTGCTGTTGGGGAGGGGAAGGCAGAGAGAAGGAGACAAATTTACAATATAAGGTTTTGCAAACATGAATGCTGAAAATTATCTTTGCATGTATTTTGAAAAATAAAATGCTTTTAAATATAAATTTAAAAGTTTCCATTTGACTAGTTGAACATTTTCTGTTTAATTAGTTGAACAAACTAGTTGAACCTAGTGTCAAAACTCTCAAACTCATTTATAAACTTCCAAGACCTGTCATATCCTTCTTAAAACCCATTCCCCCCACAAAGACTCTTTTTTTTTTAACCTTTTTACTGCTTCCATTAGCTTCTGGGAGAGTTATATTAATCAATTTTAAGTCAATTACTTTGAAAGGATGGAGAAGGGCAGACTAAATTTAAATAGAAGTACCTGGAAGAAGATACAAGGAAGTAAAAATAAACTAAGGAAAACACAAAACAAAATCTTTTTTTATTCTTTCCTGATTTCCCTTTCAAAATCTGATCTTGGTTTTTGATGTTATAGTGGAAAGAGAATTTATAAAGTTTTATTCTGAAGACTCCTTTTGGCATGGAGGTGATCCTGGGTTTTGGAAGGTGATATCAATAGAAAATAAAAGCTCTGGTAGGTCTTAAAAAGCTACAAAATATGGCACCAGTGATGAATTATATATCTCTCATCCAAGTAGCAGACTAATTTATTTTTGAAAAAGCTTGTTATATAAAGCTAGCAACTGTGACTCTCAAATATTAGATTGTAAGCTCCTTAAGAACAGGGACCATCATATGTGTATATACATGTGTTGGTATTGAAAGGGGAACCCCAAAAAGTTTGGGGTTCCAGACCAGCATCACAAGGTTTCTCAAAGAATTTGTTGGCTTGGACCCATCTCCAAGTCAAGGGAGCAAAGTTTATTATAACACTAATTTAAACAAGCTAAGTTCCAAAAGAAATTATCAAAAAACCAGAGCAAGAAAATAAACTTATAGGAAAAAATTAGAACCAGGTGCTTCATGTTACTGATATGCTAATTTTATGGCTTAGAGGTGGAGTTGAGGAGTGGTCTGGTTCTGACTTTGTGCACAGACCCTTCTATACTACACTCATAATTCTCTGGCCAGAATTGGAGGGAGCCTTTTGGAGGTATATTTTCAGGTCTGAAACAGTCACTACGTCAAATGGCAGACATCCAATTTTGCTCTGCACTTGTGGTAACTTTAAGCACCTCATTATTGTTATCACTGTCCAACAGGCTGTTATCTGACAGTCAGCAATGTTTGTGACCATAGCCTCCTGGTTACATGGAATAACCCGGAGCAAGATAACTTAGGGGAAGAAATATATCATTTCTAACAACAACCCTCCCAAGACCAGGTACCCTTAGGTTTATTGCAACATCCTTCCTAATGGCTGCACCTCATCAATCCTGTCTACTCTTGATGTTGATCCCAGGTTCAATGAACCTATAGAAGATGTACTTAACATCCCAGTATTTTATTCAATTACAAAAGTCATTGATTTATTCTATTTTGCATTACATCAAAAAATAAATAACAGAATGGTAAATTATTTGATAGAATTTTTGTTTATTCAACTCTACAAAAAGGATGGAAACAAGGTAATATAGAAAAAATTAAAAGTATCTTAAGGTTTTAGATTTTATCAGTAGATGACAGACATTAGCAACTATAGTTGACAGTTATAAAAATCTTTAAAATTTGTAAAAACAATATATAAATTATCTCATTCAAGATTTGGGGATAGATAATAGGTGAGTAGCAAAGTGGATAATACACAAGTTCTGAATCAGAAAGATATGAATTTTAAAGCTGTCTCAGACAGTCAACTAGTTAGTGACTCTTAAGTCATTTAACATCTCTTAGAATCATTCCTTTTCTAATAAAATAGTAACAATAATAGCACCAACTTCACAAGATTATTTGTGAAGATCAAGTTAGATAACATTTTGTTATACAATTGTTCAGTCGTGTTCAACTCTTTGTGGTGGTATGCCAAACCCTTCTATACTCCACTATACAAAGCAATTATAAATCATAAGCATTATGTGCATTGCTTATTATTATTATTGTGCCTTTTTAAAAAAATTAACAAATTGATACTTAAAAGAATTGAGTTTTTCACAGATTCCCATACCTAATAAGTGGCTTTGGCAACAATCAAATCCAAGTTTTCTAATGTCAAGTGCAGCACATTCTCCACATCCGTGCTATGCTTATAACTCTATTATTTAAAAAAAAAATAACTAAAGAGAAGTTGAGGAGTTGAAAGGAACTTTAATTCTCTTCTATTCTAACCTCTATACGAGTGTGAATTTCCTCCACAACATACCTAACAATTTATCATCCAGCCTCTACTTTGCTATTTTGTGAATACCCATTCCATTTCTAAATAAATCTACTTGTTTACAAAGTACTTTCTAAAAACAGAAGCAACATATAATCCCCTGTAGCTTTCTTCCACTTATCCTAATTCTGTTCTCTGAGTCTAAGCAAAATAAGTCTATTCCCTTTTTCACATGACAGCCTTTCAAAGATTAGAAAACTAAGATCCTGTTCTCATAAAGTATTCTCTTCTCCTAACCAAACATGTACTCTATGGTGTAAATGTTTTCTACTAGCATAAGATGTTAGGTCTCTGGGGAGATTTATATTTTAGCATGAATTCTAACCTGAAACTAAAGTGGCTAAGCATTGACAACAGATGCACAGAGATCAACCAGCAGGTATAAGAGATTTTTGGGGGGAGGAGGGAAGGGGAGGGCAAGAGAGGGCAACAGAGAAAGGGAAATAAGAGACTCGAGTATAAAAGGCATTTTGTTAGTATGCACTGGTTATTGTATTATTGACCATTCAAAGTAAAATCAATCAGTAATTTACTTTTCATATTAAAGGTTTATTTAAACAATTCTGTAGTTGAAGCATGACAACAATGTAAACATTTCAGTTTAAAATATTTTGTTCTTTTTATTCTATAGTCACACTTCCTAAAATATACATGTTTAATGTTCATGCCATATTCTATAAAAATTATTGATTAAGCCCAGGAAAACATGATTTTAGGAGAAACAATATCACAGGAGGTAATAGGAGACAAAGAGGCCCTAATGACTATTTTGTTGAAATTTTGTTGTTGGCTTTTAAAACTTAACACATTTTTGTGCTAGACTACTTTATCAGATGTATTTCACAATATTCTCCATCTCATACTCTATATTCCTGTTAACCTGACATCCTTGCTATATACGGATGCTCCATCTATATCTCTGAATAAGCTATATATGCTCCCATTCTTTCTTGGAATGCTCTCACCCTCCTCATCACTGAATATGAATGTGGGACTAGGGTAAAGGAGGGAATGGAACAAACATGTATTAAATGTCTATTAAATAGTAAGAAGTAATGGTTTATACTAATTGTAGTAAGAGTTTTACAAATATATTATTTAATCCTCTTCAACAATCCTAGGAGGCAAATGTTATTATTATACCCATTTTATAGTTGAGAAAACTGAAGCAGACAAGATTGAGTGATTTGTCCAAAGTCACAGATCTAGTAAATGTGTGAGAACTGTTTTGAAGTCAAGTCTTACAAAAGGCCAGAACTCAAGCAATCTGTGCCAAATTAAAGACTGAGTTCAGGTATCATGTACTACCTGAGTCCTATCTGGTTATTAATGCTCTCTCAATTACAGAAATTATTTTGCATTTAATTTGTGTATACTTGTCATTTATCATCTATCTGTATACAGTTTTTATTCCCTTACTGTAAGTGAATATAAACTTGCTGAGGTCAAGGATATTTTTTGTTTGTTTCTTTCATTCCTAACACCAGTCATATTTCATTTCTTGTTGTCATTGTTGTTCAATTGTTTCCAGTCATGGATGATTCTTCTTGATTTATTTGGGATTTTCTTGGCAAAGATACAAGAGTAGGTTGCTATTTCCTTATCTAATTCATTTAACAGATAGGTAAACTGAGGCAAACAGGATTAAGTTACTTGCCCAGAATCACACAGCTAGTGTCTGAGGCCAGATTTGAATTCATGAAGATGACTCTACTCCAGGATTAGCACTTTATCCACTGCACTACTACTCAATGGTAATAGAAATATTAGAATTAGAAAACATTAGAATGAAAGTATAATTTGCTTTGAAATGAAGTTTTATTTCTACAGATAATTTTACATGATGGCAGACTTTTTTTATTTTAAAGTATTTGAGAATTAAAAGACTAAAAAGAACACCTACTATTCTGACTTCAGGACTAGCACTCTATCCACTGAACTACCCACTCAATGGTAATAGAATAAATACAATTGAAATGAAAGTATAATCAGTTTGCTTTTGAAATAAAGTTTTATTTCTGTAGATAATTTTACATGATGGCAGATTGTTTATTTTAAAGTATTTGAGAATTAAAATACTAAAAAGAACACCTACTATTCTGACTTCAGGACTAGCACTCTATCCACTGAACTACCCACTCAATGGTAATAGAATAAATACAATTGAAATCAAAGTATAATTAGTTTGCTTTTGAAATAAAGTTTTATTTCTATAGATAATTTTACATGATGACAGATTGTTTATTTTTAAAGTACTTCAGAATTAAAAGACTAAAAAGCACACTTATTATAATGGATGCATACCTTGCCTCAAAATGACCAGCCAGTGAGTAGCTGGAATTCTTTATCCACTCCTCTGAATAATATCTTCAGCTCATAAATACAAAGGTAATGCTGAAAAGAGAGGGTCGAGAACAGGCGTCACTACTCAAGAGAAGCATTTGGAGGAGAAAAACTTTGTCCATATAATCCGTGACTAGAAGAGAGGGGAAAAAAAGATAAAATGGGAAGAGAAGGAAGAAAGGAGAGAGAGAGAAAAAGAAAAATAAACAAGAGACAGAATCAAAGACACAGACAGAATGGCAAAGAGAGACCCAAAACAAGGCAGACACAAGGAAAGAGGTTACAAGTCTTCAGCTTTATCAGTATAGCCCTTTTCATGGCCCTAGAAGAAAAATCACCTTGAAAAGCAAAAAGGGAAACTGGGAGTAGGTTTGGCTAGTAAAGAACCTCTTCATCCCTTCCACCCACTCCACTTCCTCATGCTGTGATGTATAAAAAGAGAGAATTGTTCCTGCTCTAAGGCTTTACTTCACTGCAAAAACAATTGGCATCCCACAGACCACCTACTGCACTATTACAAATTCAGGCTTGCTGAGATGCACAAGGTAACAGGGACCACCTGCCATTACATATCTATGGAGGCGGGAAAGACAGGTAAGACTGCTGAGGACTGTGTGTTGCCAAATGGGCTATCAGTAGAATAGAAGTTCTTTCATGGCTAAGATTTCAAGAAATCAACTTTTTCTTCCTCTTGTTTCTTTTATGCCTATGTAAGTGATGTCAGAAATTATGTTTTAATAAGAAAACCTAATGAGTTGTATTATAGCAAATAAAATGAGAGACTATCATAAAAGCCTGGAAATTGCTACTGCCTGCTACAATATGAAATGTAACAAAACTATATATAAATTAATAATACATTAAAATATGGAACACTGACTCTCACCTTCTTGCTACAATTCTAATTTCAAATAAAGGCAAAAAAATCTTAATATTCCTCACAGGGTCCATCTTCTTTTGTTTCTCTAGAAGAATAAATCTAGATGGAATTTTAAACTCTGTCATTCTTTGGTTCTTCAGCATAAAGTTATGAAATTAGATATTTTCTTTTACCTTCTAATCCAGCCCCCAAATATTTATTATGTCTTCCCTGGCTTCTTTCAAGTCCCAAGTAAAATTCTATCTTCTCTGAGAAGATTTTTCTGGTCGCCCTTAGTCTGGGTACAATCTCTTTTATTTTATTATTATTATCTCCATTTTATCCTGTATATATCTGACTCTTACAAAGTTGTCTAAATGTCTCCTCCCTTACTGTGAGCTCCTTAAAAGCAGGGACTGTTTTTTGCCTTTGACAGCACTGGCATGGCACCACTTCTCTGATGTCACGGTTTTCTTCCAGAACAAAGGACAAACAATAACAACAATTGGCATTTAGGACACTACTTGGCACATAGTTCACATCTAACAAATGCTTTTAGTAACCTGACCTCTATATCATGTGTATGTAACTGCACTAAATATTGGTAAAAGACTTAAGAAAGACTTCATGAAAGAAAAAGGATCTGAGACATAACAAAAATCAGTCCTTGCCTTGTAGGACCTTACATTCTTTTGGGGTAGTAGAATAAGGACAATAAATAAACTTCTATAATGCTATACAAACTAGTTTTGTATTCCATTTTCTCAAATATACATGTTTTGATGATTCAAATGAAAACAATATATTATCGTTATTAGTTATTTTATCTTTCAGACTTGAATAATTAAGAAGATTACAAATTATTAAATTTGTACACTGAATTTCAAGCCTCCATTCAAGTGAGAGCAGTTTAAACAAGCCATAGTTGCTATTCTCATGGAGAGCAAAATTTATTATTAACATCATCAGGAAAATAGTCATAGAGTAGAATTTCAGTTGATAGGTAAACTAGGATAAAATTCTTTTTTCCCCTGAGGCAATTGGGACTAAGTGACTTACCCTGGGTCACACAGCTAAGTAGTGTTAAATGTCTGAGACTAGATTTGAACTCAGGTCCTTCTAACTTCTGGGCTGGTGTTCTATTCACTGCACCACCTAGCTGCCCCTAGGGATGAAATTCTAAGCATGAAAAACATCACAAGCCGATGAATCAAGGTGGGAATGGATTGACTATGTTTGAGAATCAAACACCTAAGCTTGAATTCTGGCTCTGCCATTTTCCAAATGCATTATTTTGAACAAAAGAAACAGCAGAACAAAGTATATAGAATGTTGAGCTTGGAATCAAAAAAACCTACATTCAAATCTCACCTCAGATAATTGCTAGCTCTGTAATCTTGGATCAATCATCTAATTTCCCTGTCACTCAGTTTTCTCATCTGTAAAATGAAAGATTGCCTTATCATGTATCTTTCAGCTCTAAATCTGTGATCTTAGGAATCTTGGACTCAAGACTAATCCTAAGCCTCAACATGGGTTCAAATTCCAACCCTGACAATTGCTAGCCATGTGACTCAGGCAATTCCATTGTACTTAACTAAATATTATGTCATTGTGATTGTGATCTGTATTTGAGAAACTCAAATTCTCTGAGCCTCATTTTTCTTTCTCTCTAAAATGAGAAATATATATATATATATATGTATATATATATATATATATATATATATATATATATATATTTTACCAAATTCACTAAATCCTAATATTTCATTATTTATTCTATAAGAAAAGATCAGCAAGATGATTTCAAAAAGGCCTGGAGAGACTTATATGAACTGATGCTAAGTGAAATAAGCAGAACCAGGAGATCATTGTATATAGCAACAAGATTATGTGATGATCAATTCTAATGGAAGGTAACTCTTTTCAACAATAAGATAATTCAAACTAGTTCCAATGGACTTGTGATGGAGACAGCCATCTTCACCCAGAGAAAGGACTGTGGGAACTGAATGTAGATCACAACATAGTATTTTCACTTTTTGTTGTTGTTTGCTTGGTTTTTGTCTTTTCTCAATTTTTTTTTCCTTTTTGACCTAATTTTTCTCCTGCAGCATGACAAATGTGGAAATATGTATAGAAGAATTACACATTTAATATACATTCAATTACTTGCTGTCTAAAGGAAGGGGTGAGAGGAAGGGAGGAAGAAAAAGATTTGGAATGCAAGTTTTTGCAAAAGTCAATACAGAAAACTATTTATGCATATATTTTGAAAATAAAAAGCTTTTAAAAAATAAATCCTAATACTTCCTTGGTCATGGTGGTTGAGAAACCTTGGATTTCAAAGGAAGAACACAAACTTTAATACAAACCTAATAATAGATGTTTGTCTATTATTCAAAAACCTTTTGAGATAAATTTAGAATGTCATCACAAACTTATCTGTAGGATATTGAATTTTATAACCAAGCCTTCAATCTAATGGAAGAGCAGCAGGAGTAGGTGCTCAAATACACAAAACCACAAATTTTTGAACTCTATAGTTTTGTTGTGGGGAAAAAATAGATAAAATTCATGAAACAGCTGAGGGGGGATTACAGAGTATCCACATTTTAAAGCAAGTAAATTTTGTCTTCAGGGACTAAATTCATTTATCGCATCTCCTTATCTCATGGGGCAACTCATCACTCCAGATGAGTATTTTCATATATCCTGTTCAATTCCTACTCATCACCCTTGATACAAAGGACTATTATGATTCCATGTAAAAATGTGTATTTCTTCTTTGGTTGATCAATTTTTTTCTTACCCTTTATATTTAAGTCACTTCCCAAATTCTATCAATTCTTTCATAGTTTTTCTCACATCCATTCCTTCCTCCCAATTCACTCAATAGTCATTTTGGCTCCATCTCTCACAGCTTCTTCCTTGGATAATTATAGTAGCCCTATAAGCAGTCTCATTGTTCTCAGGTTCTCCTCTCTTCAATCTGTAAGAAAACTAGCAAAATAATATATAGGTGAGACCAGATTATTTGTCTTTTGAGAACCTTTTACCTTGTCAGTAGGAAAAGATATCAACTACTTAGCTTGGCATTTATGATCCATAACAATTTATTTCCATTCTATCTTCCCAGATTTAAGTCATTTGATTTCCCTTCTTGTACTTTGTTACATTCAAATTAAACTAATCCATGCTGGAATTCAATTTACCCATTTTTGCTGCTTTCATACATTTAGAGAGCTTTATCTCTTTGGAATGCTTTCTTTTTGGTCAGCTTATTAGAATTTTTTCTTACTTTCAAGCTCTGTTCTTTCTCCATGAAAGCATTATCTCCATGAAGTTTTCCCAAGCCATCCTCCCTCAAATATGTTTTCTTATAGCACTCATTATACCTAGAAAGCATAGTTTCTAAATCTCTCTTTGCCCTTAAAATATTTTATTATAATGCATGTTTGTATATATAGCTTAATCCCACCTATAAGTTTGTAAATTCCTTGAGGAACAAGGACTACGTTTTCATCATCACATTACCACCACATAAGAATCCTTTGAACTTATATACATGTGAATATCTGTGACTTCACACTGTGGAGATTTCTTCCACCAAAGGAAAATGTAAGCCTGCTAATTAAAATAGATAAATATAAAGGAGTTGATAGGTGAGGGAGATGGGAATAGAGAATAAACACTTATACAATACTTACTATGTACTAGGTATGTACTGAGCATTTTACAAACATTATCTCATT
This sequence comes from Antechinus flavipes, assembly GCF_016432865.1. Taxonomy (NCBI): domain Eukaryota; kingdom Metazoa; phylum Chordata; class Mammalia; order Dasyuromorphia; family Dasyuridae; genus Antechinus; species Antechinus flavipes. Next base: position 222,285,570 of record NC_067400.1, read on the forward strand.
TAATCCTTACAAAATCCCTGCAAGGTAGATATTGTAATTATTCCCATTTTATAGTTGAGAAACTGAGACAAACAGACGTACAAGGATTTGTCCAAGATCATGCAGCTAATTTCTGAGGTCACATTTGAATTCAGGTCTTCTTGATTGACTCCAGGTTTCATGCTATATCCACTGTGCCAAATAGCTGCCTGAGGCACATAGAGGTTAACTGATTTCCTCAGAATCATGCACCTTATAAGAGAAAAAAGGCAGGATTTAAATGCATGTTTTTCTGGTTGTAAACCTAGCATTCTATCAACTACCTCAAGTAGCCCCTGATTTGTCTAGAACTGATAACCAATAAAAGTTTAATTGATTTTAATCTAAATCCCAAGAATTTACCTTAATAAGGCAAAAAAAAATTCTTATATTAGCACTAATTAATTTAATAATTGAGTAGTAATGTGTTAAGTCATCATTCACCAAGTATTCTTTGAGGTTCTAATTATATGACAAAGATACCATGTGAACTAATTTTCAGTGGCACAGACACTGCTGATAACCACCATGACCTTTTTAAATTGACTTCCAGAGATGCTGCTTTTTCAAAAAATGGCATCACAGTAAATAATCCAGAATCAGAGTTGGCATCTAATTAATGCTCTACTAAACCCAGATCAAAAGTCAGTATTATACCCTTACTTGTGAGAGAGAGCAAGAAATTCCTCCATTCCTTGGCACATCACTCTCACAAATATTTGAACCTTGGCTTATTACAGTAGTAAAGTTGCCTTAGAGGCTAATTTGACTGTGTGTTATCTATAATGACATGGTCATTGGGTGCAATTCAGAAGAAGTCTTCCTAACCCCCAGAAAATGAGCACATATTAAGAGAAAGTATATAAGCTTTCATCTTTATACAAATGCTGGATTAAGAATGTGTAAAATAATGTCAATTATAGGACAGTGAACTGGAAAACTTGATAGAGTCATAAAAGATGCAAAGGTTGGAGACATTCAGAAAGATGTGGGAATGGTCTTAAAGAAATAGAGAAATATGCTGAAACGTGCTCTGGCAACCAAATGTGAGTTTTCAACTTTTTAGGTGAAACTCAAAAAGAAAAATAACCAGATGGTTTTTCATATAATTTCAGAGTTATTGTCTGGTTATTTGTGCCCTTTAAGGTAAAAGCCATACCGATTTTTTTCATTTCATACATCATTTGATGAAATGCCCTTTAAAATGGAATGGTATATGGTACTTAACTTTTGGGAAACAAAATGCAGTAGAAAATAAATTAACTTCTCTCCTTACATTGGGATCCAAAGACCTCACCTTATTAATGACCTTAGAGACTATCATAAAGCAACTATAGCTGTTTCAGACAGCTGAACTCTAGCTTAATGGGAAAGCTCATTAATCAGGCATGAACATCAAGGCCATGACCACTGCAGCTGGTAGCAGCAGCCTTGCAAGAGAGCTCATTCCCAAAGGACACATCAAGAAAGGATTCTGATGTAGAATGGAGTGCAAAGGTGGGGAATACAGCCCAATTGGTTTTGCTTTATTTCATGGAAAAATCAGAGCAGAATAATGTTCCCAGTACCCTGAACACATACATTTTGCTATTCAAAAGACAGCTTTTGGAATTCCAGCCATACATCCCACCATTCCACATTCAGTGTCTTCTACCTCATTTCCTCAAAAACAGAGACAAATCACTTACTTCATTAAGGGTGTCTTCTTAGACAATGGGAATATCCAAAGATTATATTAGACATATAATCTCCTCTCACAGAGCTTTCATTTTAGTAGAATAATTTTACATATAGCAAGGAACCCACCCTACCCTACTCTACATGCAAGGCCCATGTATAATAAGATCTGTCAACCCTCGTATGGCTAGATGAGATGGAGGTTACTCTACTCTTCTCAGATGGAGTGAGTACAAGGCTGGAATTATACCTATTTTCTCTCTCCATTATGTCTCTATTCTCCACTTTCTATACCAAAAATTTTGGCAAGTGTATCTTTAGGAAAGATCTAGGATTCCTTTCTTTTATTGAGCAGAGTTAATTTACTAGCAATTGGAGAATTCCTTCCCTCTGTATTATCTGGACTATATTCTCCTATGTATACCTTCCCTGATTACTGATTTGCTACAATTTGGATAAATGGGTTTCTCTGCTTTTTTGTATGTTTGTTCATTATAGAACTTGTATTCAGTGGGAGAGTTCAAACCTTGAGTCTAAAGCTTGGCGTCCCCTTTCCCCAGTAAAGACACAGTGATCAGACATTAGACTGAACTTAATCAGAAATCTATGCCTGATAATATAGTTTTGACATTGTCAATGATCTTGAGATTTAAAACCACTTCTATAACCCTATTACAGGGGCACCTTCTCCTAAGATGCCCCCAAACCTAAGGTAGGACCTAGAAGTTAGAATATAAAAGTACCAAGATGAGTGATTGCAATTCCACTTAAGTGGCTTACATATAAATATATATGAGATAATATAAGTCATGTTTTTATGGAAGCATAGATCAAAAACTAGTGGAAACTTTACTGGTCGTTCTGTCTAAATCCTTCTTTCTACAGGTGAAGAAACTGAGGTCAAAAAAGAATAAATAATGTGTTTTTGATAAACTGAAAGAACTATATAAACCTTCATTATTGTTGTCACTTTTTGGTTAGTATATTTCTGGTTTCTAAACCTCACTGGATAATAACCTCAGCTAACACACATCATATATCCCAATTCTACAAGTGAATTGTTTCCTATTTTGCCATTATTTAGGATTATTTGTAGCAATGAAAATGTAGGTGTTCTCAAAAAACTTTGATCATATGGTTTGTATACTTATTGAAGACCCAAAAGTGAAAGTTAAAATGACAACCAGTTATTAAATTGTTTTTAATTCTCTGCCAAAAAAGAAATTAAACACTTTAAAATTATATATATATAATACATATTTTTGTTGAGACTTTTGGTTAAAATGATGATATAAAAGGTCACATAAGAGCCTACTTCTTATCTCATAAACCAATATTTGAAAAAAAGGCCCTAAAACAATGATAACAAAGCTCAAAGAAAAATAGGTGTATGCTCTTCCTTCTTATTCAGTCCAGAAAAACACACATACACACAAAGGTAGAGAGTCTAAGAAATGGATTATACTGGAGAAGCCAGAGGAAATCCTGAAAGAGACTTTGGACCTTCCCTGATCCTGTTTGCTCAGGCATGAGCATGAGCTTTTTTCTCCTGTTCAGTATCTTGATAATGAGACTACAATTAGTTGTTCTTAAAGAATGACTTCTGCAGGTAACCTTCTAAATTGTCTTTTCATAGCCTAGTTCTTTTCTTGGGATGCACTAGAAAGTGGATTTGATCCCTTGGGAGTCCTAATTGTCTGTCTTTTTCATTTTCAGATTTTTCTTCAGCCTTGAGTGAATAAAATGAAATAAAATAACTTACAAAATCAGCCCCAAATTTTAAGCTATGTTGCTTTATGGGGTGAAGGGCTGCCCATTCTTCCATAAAGAATTTGAAAAGCAAAGCTTATACCCCCAAAAGGAGGTGACTACTGTGAAACTGGCAGGATAAAATTGCCAGACATTTGCTCTGGACTGTGGGCTCATGAAAAGATTCTTCAAGCATTTCACACTCCAGCTATTTCATTTATTGGCAGATGCACAGGGCTAAGCAGCCTGCCAAAACTTGTGATAGTCTGGTCTCAAGGAAATTAATTATTCAGATTAGAAGGTCATCTTTGAATGCTAGTAACGATTACAGAATTTGTTATTCAACCAAATAGCCCAAATGTGGATTCATGCCTTCCCTATTACCAAGGGCAATTTGTGATACTCTAAGAGCAATGAATGAATGATGAGTAACCATTGTTTAAAACAAGAGTTACTGCACTGTGGTCCAAAGGAATTACCTAAATATGAATCTTATGTCACATCCATAGGACTACAGATTCTGGATTTTTTTCTCTGGTTTATACTTTTCAAGAAAAGAAATTCTAACATTTCTTAAGTATGTTTTTTTTTTGTCTTAAAGAATATTTTTAATATGAGGATTTTTTCCATACAAGTTTTATGGATAGACTGAATAATGAAAAAATGTTGAAACACATATGTGGATGATACTTCCAACATTTTAAACAATAAATTTATAAATCCAACCTTTCTACTAACAATAGAATATTGTTTTCTTATCAAAATAAGAATTTTTTTTTTTACTTAAACCTAGCCCTCCTCAGTTTTGAGAGCCTGAAACCATCTTCTTCATCCTGAGTGTTGACACTTCACTAATCAACAATTGGGGATGAAATAGAGGTTAGGGGGAAGATGAAATTTTAAAGAAAGTTAGACCCAAGACTTCATTGACTCAGAGAATTCCTTATGTGGAAATTTCCTCCACCAAAGCCAAACCATAAACACATCTATAATTGAATCGTAGAAAGTTACTTTCAGGCACAAAGAGGGTAAGGAATTTGAGTATGGTCATCCTGTTAGTATTTGTTAAGAGGCCTTACTTGAATCCAGATTTTCCTAAGAGAGTATTATGACATGTTATTTCATTATATAAACAAATAAATCAGAACAAGGACAGTTACTCTTTTCCCCTAGCACCAGGACCTAAAATCAATTCTAGTCAATAGTCACAGCTGAGAAAGACAAAAATCATCGCTAGTTCATTAAATTCATCTTTAAAGAATAAACATTTGCATTTATTTTATAATATTTTATAAAAGCATTTCACCTTTGGTCCTATATCTCCTTTTTCCCAGACTCTATTTCCCAGAGATGATTGACAATGGCATAGCAATTATATCTGTCAGTTGTTTTGTGGGATACTGTTAGTTAGGGACTGGTAATTTGAACTCATTGATAGCAATTATGTGGTCACAAACCATAACTCCATTAAGTTGGATATTAAATTATTGTTTACAGTTTGTGTTCTATCCTTTCTATTATGAGAACGCCCCCTTGGCAGAGAAGGCAAAATCATCTTATTGACCCCATGAAGTGGGGTCCTTTTTTAATCCTTCTTTTTTCCTTAAACATAGCTTTAAAAAAGAAAAGATTAAGAAACTGTTTCAATGCTAGTTTCAAATCATTCCAAACTTCATTATACTAAAATTATCAATAGAAGATTTTGTTCTTATTTCTATTTATCACACATTGCCTCTAATTGCTTATGTGACTATACATATGAATATGGTCCTACATGCACATTTTTTTTTGATGAACTTCCATTTCTACATTAGTCTCTTCAAATTGCTGACTAATCAGAAGCATTTATATTTATTGTTATAATCTCATTTTTGAGAGCTTGCTATTATCTTTGTCCAATACCTTCTATAACATATATAACTATACATATATGTGTATATACATATTTTACTAGATTTATCAGTTGTACTGCATTTCTGGGGAAAACTTTTTTAAGCTGGGATCCAAGAAAATAAATCCTATTCTTAGGCACCATCTTTGTAACCAAATGTTCACTTCCCAATTCCACATTTCTTTCTGTAACTCCTATATTTAATTGGCAGCAGTAATGATAGCATCATTTGTTTTCCCCAAATCCTCTTTTTCTTGCCAAGAATGTAATAATTCTTAGAAATGTTTTTTGGATCTTTCTGATGGTAATATTTTTTTCCAAGTGGTCATCAGACTCACAAGCTGTGATAGGCTTTTCATAACATCTCATATACATGCCATGGAAAGAAAGCTCTCTTATATCTTTTGTCAGGCAACCAAAAAATATTCTCTAGCATGGAGACACTGAATCCTCATCTATTCTGCCTCTCACCATCATTAGCTTCTCTTTTGACATTTCCTATGAATTTCTTGCATTATAAGAAGCTGCATCTTCCTCAAGGAGTTGAATTTACTCCACTGTGGAAAGGGTCTGATGTCATTAATTTAGCTCCAATATTCAAAAAATGATTGACAAATGCTTACATTGTACAAGGCACTGTCTCAGGGACCAAGAAGCAGAACAGAAAACAGAAACTGACCTAGCAGATCACATTTCATTGGAGAGACACAAAATATAAAAATGTAAATGTATTCATGAATACTTGAGGATGAAGAGAGCATCATTAATTAAAGGTCTCTAGCACTTTCTAAGTGCTAATTCTAAGAGGGGTGTGCTGGTAAATGTTTCAACAACTGACTCTGATAATGCATGATACACTTTTAAATTTCATTTTTATTATTAACATTTTCTTCATCAGTTTCTCATGCTTAGACAATCAAGAAAACAACATAAAAGCTTTTATTTGTGGCATTTACCAATTTCCAGGGAATAAATATTGACACTGAAAATATAACAATTGGCTCTTGGGAGTCAGTACAAATTGGCTCCAGAATACGCCCCATTTGGATTTAAAGATGGAGGTGAAGAAATGCATTTCAGGCATAGCAGCCTTTGCAAAAGCAAAGAAGCAAGAGACAGAATGAAAAATTCAGCAACCAAAAATATGCCACTTTAATTGGAATGTGTGGAAAGGAAAAAAAATGTAAAATAATCCTGAGTAAACAGGCTGTGACCATAATGTAAATGCCAAGCTGCATAAGTCATATATTATCTTCAAGGAAACAGGGAGCCTGTTCAAATTCTTGAGCAGGAGAGTTACACTTTCAAACTTGAGCTCTAAAAAAAAAAAAATTGTTACCAAGTAGATTACAGAAGTCAAAGACTGAAAGTTGGTAGTTCCATTAGGAGACTGCTGCAAGAACTTTGGTAAGACATGAAAACTTGTAATAGAGCCACGACTTTATAAATAGGGTACTGACAAGAAATATAGTAGAACTAAAATTTACAAGACCTGACAATGTATTGAAGATGGGAAATGAAAGGAAGAGTTGCATTTTTCTTGTCCTTCTCTGTTAGATTATCCAAATTTCCAGCCCCCTAACAAAAGTTATCTTTCCCCTCTACTTCCCCTGTCCATTTTCTCCTTTGTGTTCACTTTCAAACATGTTTTGCATTTGCTCCAAGAATGCTTCTTTTTCTCTGATAACCTTAAGACAGAAAAATTTTCCTCCCCATTCTTTTTTTCTTCTCCTCTCAAGTAGAGACCAATCTGCATTCTGTGCATACATAAGTCTTACTTGGCACCAGCAGAAACACTAATGAGGTGCCTTCTCAGAAAGCAAAGCAAAATTCTTTTTTTCCTCCACTTTTGTTGAAAGCAAAATCCTCAATCCTCTTATCATTCCTGTTGGTAGCTCTCAGCCAAGTCTCAAGTTGAACTATTATGACAATTTCCAGTGGCTAGCTACAATAGGGACTCACTTTCCTGGGGCTCTTGATAGAGGCTTAATTTATTTATCACAAACTCCCCTCCTTTTCTCACAATAGAATACCAGCTCACTCAGTTGCCTTTGATTGACAATTATCAGATTCATGCCAAGGTTTAATGCCAATGGAAACTATTCTCAGCTGTTCTCTGTGAGAAGGTCTCAAGCAGAAATCCAATTACCAACAAGGCTTTATCTCATTAAATCTAATTACCTACCTCTTCTTTCCTCTACCTGCTGATACTTTTCAGCTGCTACCTTAATACTTCTCTGCCCACAATACTCATGGAAAAATATTTGTTTCAATATGCATTCTTTCCACCATAAGACACTTACTACTTATAGGTCACTGAAACCCTTTTGAGTATCAAGCAAAGTCATTGAAACTCTAAATCTCAAGTATCTTCACTGTAAAGTTAAAGGAGCAGAGAGATAATAATAGCTCCTATTTCATAGGGTTAATGTTAGGATCAAATGAGAAAACATATGGAAATTGCTTTTGAAAATCTTCAAACTTTATTCAAGTGTGATTTACTATTCTTGTAATACTTATTCATAAAGGATTTATTATTTCCACAATGTGGATGTTACTTCCAATTTGAATATTGCAAATTTGTCTCCAAGCTTTATTAGATGTTTTTCATAGTCTAGCCTAGATTCAAAGTCTTCCATCTTAGTCTGTGTTTATATTTCATTGACACTTTGAAAAAATAAAGTCAACTCCTCTCTGTATTGAGGTGTCAATTTCATATTTTAGTTATGGTCAAATGAGATATTATATGCAAAATATCTTGAAAACTTTAGAGTACTATATGCATATTGATGATTATATAATATAGGGATGAGTCCATTTATAAATACATGCAAAATGAAATTGAAACATAATTTTAACCATATAACTCAATCCTTATATGACATCTCCTTAATTATCTTCATAATATTCTAATGGTGTAAGTACACTCAAGTATGTCACCATTTCTGCTACTATCAGCCTAGTTCAAGAGCTCCACATCAGATTAGAAGAAATGTGCCAGTGCAATGATCAACTATGATAGATTTTGTTCTCTTTAGTAATATAATGATTCAAGACAATTCCAAAAGTCTTGTGAATGCTATCCCCATCCAAAGAAAGAGCTATGGAGTCTGGATGTTGATTGAAGAATATATTTTCACTTTTGTGGGGGGAAGGACTTCTTTCTCTTGTTTTTTTTTCTTTTTTATTCTGATTCTTTCACAATGTAACTAATGTGGAAATATGTTTAATCTAATTTTACATGTATAACCTATATCGGATTCTTGTCTGGGGGTGGGGAAGGCAAGGGAGAAAGGAAGGAAAATTTGGAACTCAAAAACGTATAAAAAATGAATGTTGAGAACTATCTTTACAAATAATTGGAAAAATACTATTAAGTAGGGGGAAAGTCAAAATTAAGGAGAAAAATAAATAAATAAAAATCAGAAATGTATAATTGTCAGATAGTGGTGAAGCTTAGGGAGAAGAAAGTAAGTGGAAATAAACTTAACTGCCAAGCACACCTGTGGAGAAACATACCTAGAAGTATTAGTAATCACACAAAAGTTCTGTAATGGCTGCTGTAGCAAGAAGAAGCTAGTGGCCATTTGCAGCAGTTTCATGGAGACAAGAAATCTATCAGATTGTGAACAAGAGCAAAAATGCTCTTAGACTCAAGTGCTAAAATAGCTCCCAACAGTATAGAGAGTTATAGAATCATAGACAAAGCAGGATTTCAAAATTTATCTTGCCTAATCTTTAATATTGTAAATTTCATATGCATCTCAAACACACAGCCATCTAGTTACTGAATGAAGATCCCTATCCAATCAATCATTTAATAATTAAAAAACTTTAATTAAAAAAATGACAAAGTTCACATGAAAAAAAAAATGTGATTAGCTATGCCAGTAGTCATACTAAGTATGGGAATACAAAGAAGGGCAAAACTACTAAAACTTTTTACTATCTTCAAGGAACTTGCATACTAATAGAATAGACAAAACCAAAATAGGTAACTATAGAGAAAGCAGATAATGTTAGGGGAAAGCTCAAGTAGCTGATAGTATCTGGATTTCTACTTAAGATGTAAGATTTGAACTAAACCTTAAAAGGAGTCAAAAAATCTGAGAGAATAATCTAAAGAGGAATGAAAAGAAGGCCTGTATCACTGGACCATCAAATGTCTAAAGGGAGATAAATTATAAAAAATCTAGAAAGGTAAAAAGGATGTAGATTGTACACAGCCTTAAATGACAAACAAAGGATTATCAGATCAGATCGATGATTTAAGCAAATCACTTGTGTCTATATGGAAAATGGGTAGGAATAGGAGGAGACCGGGGGTAGGGAAATCAACTAGAAGGATATTGCATTAGTCCCAGAAAAATTAATGATATCTTGAACTAGTGCAGTAACTGTGTGACTGGAGAAAAAACATGTAAATGAAAGATGTTATGAAATTAGAAATCAAAAGACTTAGGAACAGATTGTATATGGGAAAAACATAAAAGAGTAAGGAATGAAAATGAGATTTCAAGTCTCAGTGACTAGGATACTTATGTTCTTGAAAGTAAGGAGGTTCAGAAGAGAAGAAAATTTAAAGGGAAAGATAATGTGTTCTGTTTTGGACTTTATTGATTAATGTTCATAGAACATTCAGTTCAAAAGGTCTAAGTCAGAGATGTGGTATTGGAACACCAAAAAAAAGTAGCTTGGATAGATAGATAGATAGATAGATGGATGGATGGATGGATGGATAGATCTAAGAATCATCTACATAAAGATGATAATGAATCTATGAGTTCTGATGAGATGACCAAGGGACAGGAATAGGCAGCATGACAGTAACAAAGTAGACTAAGAAGGAGCAGTCAGTAAAGTCAAAGGAAAATTATGAGAGAAAAAGGGGAGAAAAACAAAAGAAACCAGTTCCTGCCTACCTCGAGTGACATTGTAGTAAATAAAACTGTATTTTGATTCAAAGAACATGGATTTAAATTCTAGCTATTCTGTGTGGCCTTAGTATTGCTTCATATCAGTTATACTTCTTAAAATATGTTACATATATACATCCTCCATATTCTCTACTGTTATGCTTGATAATCTGAATAATTTAAAATTTTCTTGTATTTTAACTCTTTTATTTTGTGAGTAGACATAATATATATTCATATTTATTTGTTGGTGATGCCTTTCCATCTATATCATTGAAATATATATTATATTTCATCTATATTATATGAATTCAAAAACTCTTTTATAATCCTTTTGTAGCCTCTTTCCTATATAGTATCTTTTTGTCTGGCCTATTGAAATAGTTTTCTAACTTCTTCCCTTACCTTCAGTCTTTTCTTTCTCTAAGTTATTTTACACAGTACTTCCAGAAAAATTTTTCTAAAATCACAATTCCGATCACATCACTTTCCTTACTCAAAATAGCCCTCTCTAAAATCCCTAGTTCTTTACCTAGTATTCAGGGCCCTCTACTATTTGGCCCCAATCTATCTTTCCAGTTTTACACCCCATGGGTTCCCCTCAACTTATCCTATCTTTCTGATAAATTGGACTATTTGCTGTTCTCAGAACATACCCTGCTGTTCTCTGCCTCTACAAAATTACTCCAGCTGAACCTTCTATGTGAAAGTCTATTATTCTCCTGTATCTCTCTACCCCCTGCTCTGCCTATCCAATTTTTACCCATTCATTTAAGACCAGATCAAAAGCCATAAAGTTTTACCTAATCCCTTCAATTAGAAATAATCTCTTCTTGAAATACCATAGGACTTCAAATTTCTCTTGTGGCATATCCACTTCCTATCATGCATTATAGTCTTTTGTATATGTTTTGTCTTGTTACTAGACTTTAGACTTTGTGAGAGGAATCAGGTTTAATTATCTTTGTCTTCCCTAAAAGGATGTAGCACAGTACCTTGCACAAAGACATTTGATAAATATCTCTTACTTCAACTAATCACAAGAAGTACTTACTAAGTGTATACTATGTACAATGGGGACGTATTGTTGATGTTTATCAAATCCATAATAATATAATGGAATCTTAATGGACTCATGATGGAAAGAGTCATCTACATCCAGAGAAAGGATTATGAAAACTAAATGTGAATCACAGCATACTAAAAATGTATTTTTTTGTGGTTTTGTTGTTATTTGTTTGCTTGTTTTTTCTTTCTCATTTTTTCCTTTTTGATTTGATTTTTCTTGTGCAGCATGATAAATTTGGAAATATGTTTAGAAGAATTGAACATATTTAACCTATATTGGATTACTTCCTGTCTACATAAGGGATTAGAGGGAAGGGAGGGAGAAACATTTATTGAAAAATAAAAACTATTATTATTTTAAAACAATGTGAAGGAATCTTTTAAAATATATTTGATAAGAAATTATGGATTAGATGTTGAAAGTTCATCTAAGGTCTTCAGACTACATTAATCAAACTATTGGTCTCAAAGAAGCAAAGCAAGACTTATTAAGCATGCCATACTTAAGGGTTTGGGGGGATTTTCAGAAGGGCATGGATGAGATTGTAAAGTATGAGTACTCATTAAAGGGGTTTTATCTGACATTAATATATAAAGTACCCACATAAATGAAATCAAGGATCATCAAAGCATTAAAACTCAAAGAAATCTAGAAAAATCATTTTAGCAGATATTTAAGTTATTGATTGAGAAAGGGCTACATTTGAGTCAAGCAAATTAATCAGAGGATACAAATGTTCAAATGAGAAGTGAAGAGGATCCTAAGTGATATCCACTGTGTGAGTATAGAAAAGATTGTCATAGGGAACATTGTAGGTAAGATTTTGGCAATTGATTACAGATGTGAAGTGAAAGAAAATTAGCAGAGTGAATAAATAAATAATGGAGACTAATAACTGTGGTTTGACTGAAGCTATCAGCTCTGCCTTGGGACCTACCTTCATGTATTGTTATGCATTAGGAAAATATTAATGTAACTTCATTACAACTTGGTAGAGATTTTTTCTTTTCACAAAAGCATTCTGGAAGCCCTATCTTGACTTTTTATTCACTGAAAAATCCAATGCACTCCATCTCAGTAAGAGAAAATTGATCAGGCTCAGTTAGATAAACATTTGCAAATATGTAGGCATAAATTTAATTCTTAAAAAAAAACTATTGCAAAACAGACATTTTCTTCCACATTTGGGGTATGTAAATGTAGGCATTTGATTAGGATTCTGCTTAAATGACTTGCTGTTGTAACAGGTGTTGCTGTTGCTCGAATTTTGGTGGGGTTTTTTTGTTGTTTTAGTTTAGTTTTGGGTTTTTTTAAATCTTTGCCAATTAGATTCCATGATGAGTCTTTTCTTCAGAAAGAACAACTCCACAGGGGAACAAGTTTGTGTGCCTGGTGAGCCTCAGTGCTGATTGCAGCTCCCCAGTCACCCCCAGCAGTACCACAACTGAGGTTGTGCTTCAATGAATCCTTAAAGGACTTTATCTTGTCCTTACTGTTTGCAATTACCTTTCTTCAGGCCCACTGTAGAACCGTTGCTTGAATATCCTGCTGAGTTCTCTGTTCTGCACCTGTGACCAGCCCAGGGGAGTTAGTTGTGTTATAATGAGCAAAGTTTCCTGGCTGGTCACATTGACAATGTGGCAGCACTTCATTATTGGTGATTCTGGCCTGCCACTTTTTGTTCCAAAGGACCTGTAGGGTCCTCTAGGCTCAGATAATACTCCCAGATAAGATCCTTGACTACCTGGCAAGTTGCCTAGGGAAGTTTAACAAGCAGACAAAGGACCCTTTATTCATAGTACTCCATTTTGGCTTTAATAAACTAAGCAACTCTTTACCTTTAGGAATATAACAGAAAAATTCTATTCAATCCCAATATTCATACTTTCCCCCTCATAGGGCTAATATGTATCTTCCTCATAAGAATATTCATTTGACACTCCTTTAAAAAGGGTGCACTATGAAAACGAAATCTAATTCTGCTGATAGCTCTTTCCCCACAATATTGTGAGATCTTATAGCACACTCTCAATTGTTTCATATTATATTAATTAATAAGTTCCTAAAAATCCTTAATTTTCATAGTAATTATAAGATGTGATAAATTTATATAAATCATGATACAGATGTTAATTCATGTGAGCCAATTTTTCCATTTAAAATAAAACCAAATTTATACAAATACCAGGGCATTATGGAAAGAGTCCTGGCCTTGGAGTCAGGAAGCCCTGAATTTAAGTTTTCTGTTTGACAACTGCTAGCTACATGATCATTTAATTTCTCAGTGTCCTCAAGCAACCCTCTAAAACTTCAAACTAAATTAAAATTAAACACAAAATAGGACATACTCTATAAGTATTTATAGATATACATAAAAGCATCCTTTTTTCAAATTAGATCATGAAACAAAATTATGTACATTGAATAATATCATTTTCTCATTTCACATTATATGAAAAGAAAATCATACTTAAATATAAAAATTACAATTAGATATTTTAAAGGTTTTTTTTTTGCCACAACTATTATCATGTAACAATGTTTGGCCCATTTGTCCCATTTCTTTTTTTTAATATAATAACAACAAAAGAATAGCAAGAATGACTTTCAGTTACTAACTTCCCATAAACAGCAAAAAAGCACATGCATAGAAAACATAATGGTATATTTTTATAAGATTTACCACATACTTTGTTCTAAAAAATTCTGGAGTATAGCCATCATACTTCCAGTTTAAAGACAAGAAAATTGAGAGGTCTCACCCAATATTACAGAACTTGCAAATGGTAGCACCTACTAATTCTTTCTGACTCAAAATACAATATTTTTTATTCCTCTATGCCTTGCTTCAACATAAAGAAAAACTATAAGAAAATGGTTAAAAATGTTAATATTCAGCTAGTATTAACAAGAACTCTAGATGGGATCAGTATGACCTACGTTCAAATTTCATCTCAGCCACTTATTGCCTATGAGACGCCAGACAAATTACTTCACCTTTGTCTTAATTTCCTCTGCAAAACTTGGATAATAGTAGCACCTACCAATAGCTATTTTCAGAATAAAAATCAATGTTATTTGCATAGTACTTTAGAAACCTTAAATGCTAGATATATCCTAGTTATTATTATGTAGCGTCTAATCAGTTTATATACCAATCCTATAGAAGGAATGTACAAATTACAGCAATTATACTCATTTCACATGCCAGTAAGGTAATATTTAAGATTATACAAGTTATATTTCAGTAATATGTAAACTGATAATTATCTGAAGAGTGAGCTGGTTTTGAAGAAGCACAGGAACTAGAAACCAAATTGCCAGCATTTGTTGAATTATGAAGAAAGCAAGGAAGTTTCAGAGGGAAAAAAATCTACTTCTGCTTCATTGACTACACTAAAATCTTTGTCTGTGTGGATCACAACAAAATGTGACAAGTCCTCAAAGAGAAAGGAGTATCATATCAGATTACTTGTCTCCTGAGGGATGTCCAAAAAGCAACAGTTAGAACTGAACACAGAACAATTGATTGGTTTAAGACTGGAAAAAAATACAACAAGGCTGTATATTGTCACTTTATTTATTTAACTTACACACAGAAAACATCATGTGAAATGCCAAGTTACATGGATTAAAAAGTAGAATTAAGGATGTCTGGAGAAATATCAGTAGTTTCAAATATGTAGATGATAGCATCCTAATGATAGAAATTAAAGAAGAATTAAGTAGTCTATGAGAGCGAAAGAGAAAACTGAAAAGCTGGCTTGATGCTTAATATTAAAAAAAAAAAAAAAAACAAAGATCTTGGCAATGGCCTTATTATTTCCTGGACAATAGGAAAAGAAATGAAATCAGTATCAGATTTTATATTCTTGGGCTCACAGATCACTGCAGACTGCAACATGAAATTGAAAGATGTGTGCTCTTTGGAAGGAAAACTATGGCAAATCTGTACAGCAAACAACAAAAGTCTGCATAGTCAAAGCTATAGTTGTTATTCCAGTAGTAATGTATGACTGTGAAAGTTCGATTGTAAGAAAAACTGAGTGTCAAAAAAGTGATGCCTTCAAATTATGGTGTTAGAGAAGACTTCTGAGAGTATCATGAATATTAAGGAGATCAAATCAGTCAATAGTTAAATTAATTCAGACTATTCTTTGGCCACATAATCAGAAGACAAAATTAACTGGAAAAGGCATTAATGTTGGGAAATATTGAAGGCAAAAAGAAAGGGAATGGCAGAAGATGAGATGGATAGATAGTGTCATAGAAACAATGAATTTGGATTTGGACAGACTTTGAAAGACTGCAAAGGATAGAAGGGTCTAGTGTGCTATGGTCTGTGAAATCACAAAGAGTCAGACATAAATGAACAATTGAACCATAACAACAAAGGTATCATTCATTCATTAATTCATTCATTTATATATTTATCACATTCATTAAATATCTACTAGGTGCAGAGCATTGTTACAGAGACAAGGAGAAAGAACTACAAACTATCTCTACCCTGCTGGTGGGATAGATCCCTTGTGTTTGGACTGTCATTGAAAACCCTACTTTTTTAATTTGGGAGAGATAAAACATCATATAAATGGGACACGATTAGAACAGAGTCTCACTGGTCATAGGAAGCCTTTGAACTGAAGCTGGGAGAAAGAGATTTAGGAAGATGGAGTAGAATTGACACAAGAGAGACAGATACTCATAGAATGACTCATAGAAACACCGTATAATGTATCCTAAAATAATGGAATGAGAGTAGCAGGCCTCAGAGCCAGCCTAGGCTTTATGGACAAGAAATCTAGACAGCTTATTGCATGCATGTCCCTTTAATCACTGAAGAAATTCTGGAAAGGTTTTCTTTTTACAATTCCCCACTCCCTGTGGTTGTATGCTGCTTGATGTCAGTTTATGATTTCTTTGCTATGCTTGTTTCTTTAGTCTGATTTTTGTTTTCCTTTCAATTAAAAATTATAGTTTATCTTTAAAAAGTTGTATATTGTATATTTAAAAACTAGCAGAGTACAGAGTGGCTTAAGATTATATGCCAAAAGCTAGCTAAAATTTATACAAGATTTAAGGCAGAAAATCTAGTTCAGGCCAACAATTCTTAGCTAGAGGACAATCAGCTATGATATATTCTGTTAATAATTTTTTTAAAAAATCCTTCCTAACAAGAATTGGTTAAAGAATCCGAGATTTTTCTCCCCCCCCCCTATTAAGTAGGTTATGGCTTTGAAGGCAGAGCAGCTCCCTAAAGCTATGCAATTTCCCATCCCTGATGCTGGATGTTCCATCTGCTAGCTCTATGCGCACCACATACTTCTGCAGGGACACAATGGCCATCTGTGACTCTTACTTTTGTTTCTCTCTACCTCCCTAAATCACCCTCCCACTCTCAGTTCAAAGGGGCTCTAAGACTAAGGCTAAGGAATAAAGTACAAAGACAAACAACTATGTAATAGATTATTCCTCTGTGCCTCAATATAACTGAGAGGAAGGAAGAGGAATAGGAAAAGCAGATTTTAATATTCTTCTTTCCTTTATTTAATAATAATGTGCCCCAATATCACTGAGAAATTCCTATTTCCTCTTAGAGTCTACATGCCATTCCCAATCAACCTAGCTTGATATTATAATTTAAATAAATAGTTTAATTAGTTTAGCAAAAGCAAGATAAAACCAAGAGATTACATCAGCTACAAATACTCCCATTTCTTATGGCAAAACCAGACTACATCCCTGGATGGAAATTTATGAATCCAATGTTTTTCCTTTCTTATATGTTTTCCATGTGTGAGAATGAAGTGGAAAGGAGATAGTCAGTGTTTCCTTATAAATCCATCAAGCCCTCTACATGCTGGGAAAGGGAGAATTCTCATTCTTGCCAGTTATTATTAACATTCATTAAATAATTACTATGTGCCAGGCACTGTACTGTGACAATATAAGTACAAGCAAAATTTAAAAAACATCTTCACCCTCAAGGAGCTTATAGGCCAAAGGAAGAAAACAATAACAACAAAAAAAGGAATTTAAAAATAGGGGGTAAGAGAATTAAGGTACTTGCACTCAGTAATGGCAGGGGGAAAAGTCAGAGGAAAGGAGCCCCAAAAAGAAAAAAAAGCAGTAAATGTAGCTTGTCTAAACATAAGTGTGAGAAGATATATGGATCTTCTAGATTGAGAAGATTTGCTGAGGCACAATGAAAAAAGAAGTATATACCATGTCTGGAGAGAAATTTAGAGAGTGATGTTAATTGCATTAACTCACAAATAGATATTATTGGAATGAGTCCCTTTGTTGTCTTTGAAAAAGAACTATATAGGAGTTGCATCTATCTTTCCAAGGCTCTTCTGACCCTGCTGTTTTCCAATTTGCCAATTTGATTTCAGAGTTGGTTAATTTTTTGTTCTCTTATTATATTGTTCAATCATTTTGCAGTTGTGTCTGACTCTTTGTTACCCATATTAGGGGTTTTCTTGACAAAGATATTAGAGTGGTTTACCATTTCCTTATCCCATCCACTTTACAGATGAGGAAACTCAGGCTTACTCAAGATCTTGGAGGGATTGATAAATGGCTCTTATTTTTACAAATTTGATTTAGTGCATATTTGATAAATGTGACCTTTATTAGAGAAATTTGCTATAAAACATTTTTGTTATTACTTCATTGTCTATAGCCCCTTTTAGCAAAATGTAGTTTATCTTATTATCACTTTACTCCATAGAAATTCTGTGTGTCAGGTGGAAGAGGGAACAAGCAACCTAATTTGAGGCCTACCCCAAATTTAAATTTTATTAGCTTTTAGACTTTTAATTGTGCTGTGGGTCTTCCAGAAATCTAGGGTCATTTACCAGTAAATATGCTCACTCTTTCTTTATTGAAAGTAAAAACTAAATGCTTGATCTAGTTTGTTTTGTTTTTCTTGGAAATAACACAATTAAGTCTGTTCCCTTATGCTTTCATGAACCTATTGCTGTGCTCTCAGCCAACACCACTGTGGAACAGTTATAACTTTTCTATAGTTTCTGTCTCCTAACCCTTTTAATGTTTTACAGTATCCATTAGCTTACTTTAAATGGCTTCCCATAACAGGTACTAATACATTACTTGATAGTCTCAGCAAATTCATAAACTGTTAATCAAACTGATGGAAGAATTATCATAATCTATTCCTTAAAAGCCTTTGCACTATTGTTGATTGCCATTAGTGTATCAAGGAAAACTAAAATCACATCTTTATAAACTTTATTAACAAATGAATGGCTTTTTTTCCTAAAATGTATGTCAAGAATACAGGTTTGTTTGCTTTTTTTTCTACCATACTTTTTTTAAAGTTATGCCAATCCAAATGCCAATGAGATATTTAAAATAAAATTGAGAAGGAAGAAGAAAAAGACAAATATTTGAAAGTGAATAAGGGGGAAAAGCAAGACTTTAGGGGGAGTGCTCAAATTTTATTATTAATAAGTAATTATTAACAATTACATGATAGAGAAGATCATGGGAAATAAAATGGATTATTTTGATTACATGAAATTAAAAAAGTTTTATGCAAACAAAATTAATACACTCAAAGTTAGAAGGAAAGCAGGAAACTGGGGGTGGGAAAGTTTTTTATAAGTTTCTCTGATAAAAGCCTCATTTCTCAAATATGTAGAAAACTGAATCAAATTTATAAAAATATGAGCTATTTTCAAATTGATAAATGGTCAAAGAATATGAACAGGAATCAAAGTTATTGAGTCCCATGAAAAAATATTCTAAATCACTACAAATTAAAAATAAATAAAATCAGTACAAATTAAACTAACCCCAAGGTACCGCTTCAAACATATTAGTTTGGAAACTAAAAGAAAAATAAATGTCAAATGGTGGAAGGGATATGGAAAAATAGGTACACTAAAGCATTGTTGATGGAGTTGTGAAGTGATCAAATCATCCTGGAGAGCAACTTGGAACTATACTGAAAGGGCTATATAATTGTGCACACTCTTTGATTCAGCAATTCTTCTACTAAGTCTATATTCTAAAGAAATCAAAGAAAAGGGAAAATGACTTATTTGTATAAAACATTTATAGCAGCTCTTTTTGTGAAGGCAAAGAATTGAAATAGAAGGAATACCCATCAATTGGAGACTGGTTGAACCAATGGTGATATATGATTGCAATAGGCTATTATTATGTTACAAGAAATCATGAGCAAGATTGTTTCAGAAAAACTTTGGAATTCTTGTATGAACTGATACAAAATGAAATGAGCAGAATGAGAATATTGCAAACATTAACAGCAATATTATAACAAGGATCAATTGTGAAACACTTTTAACCACTCTGAACAAGACAGTGCTACAAGACAGTTCATGATGAAAAATTTATCCACTTTCAGAGATAGAACAGATAGATTCTGAATGCAGATTGAAGCATATGTTTTAAACTTTATTTTTCTTGTTTTATGTGTTTGTGTTTTCATTTGCAACATAGCATGTGAAAATATTTTTATAGGATTTCACAATCAATATTATATTGCTTGCCTTCTCAATGGATGGTGAAGGAATGAGAGGAAGAAATAGAGAATTTAGAACTCAAATTTTTAAAAATCAATATTTAAATTTTTAGATGTAATTGAGAAATATTTATAAAAGAAATGTATATATAGTAAAAAGAAAATAAAAATGGAAGGGTAAAAAAGATATATTAAGAGGAGGAAGGAAAGAAAGAATAAAGAAATTATAAAAGAGGCATGTAAGGAAATTTTTACTGTGGAGGAAATGGATAAGAATCTTAATCAGAAAAGTCCATTTATTCCTATGCTCTCAAGTGTTTTTATTAGGAATGGATGTTGGATTTTATCAAATGCTTTTTCTGCATCTATTGAGATGATCATATGGTTTTTGTTTGTTTGGTTACTGATATAGTCAATTATGCTAATAGTTTTCCTAATATTGAACCAGCCCTGCATTCCTGGTATAAATCCTACTTGGTCATAGTGTATTATCCTGGTGACGATTTTCTGTAATCTTTTTGCTAATATTTTATTTAAGATTTTAGCATCAATATTCATTAGGGAGATTGGTCTATAATTTTCTTTCTCTGTTTTCAGCCTACCTGGTTTAGGTATCAGTACCATGTCTGTGTCATAAAAGGAGTTTGGTAGGACTCCTTCAATCCCTATTTTTTCAAATAGTTTATATAACATTGGAGTTAATTGTTCTTTAAATGTTTGATACTAGGGAAGTTAATAGGATCCTAGAAAATCTAGATATGATAGAACTCTGGGGAAAAAAATTGAATAGGGACAGAAAGGAATATACCTTTTTCTCTATAGCACATGGCACTTACACAAAAATTGATCACATATTATGGCATAAAACCCTCACAATTAAATGCAGAAGACAGAGATAGTAAAAAAAAATTTTTTTTAAATTAGCATTGGCCAAAAGAAGTTAGTGAAAAAGCTATAAGAGATAAAAAATAACAAAACAGATTATAAAAAATGAAAAAAAAATAGAAAAGAATGTGAAACAAAAAAACAACACCTCTGGAGAACAGGTCAAGAAGAAAAATATATAAGTATAATTGGACTACCTAAAAGGTGTGACAAAAAAAAGAATTTTGACACAATAATCCAAGAAATATCAAAAAAAAATTGTCCTGAAGTAATAAAACATGAGGGAAAAGTAGAAATAGAAAAAAAATTCATGAATCACTATCTCAAAGAAATCCTTTGTGGAAAATATATAGGAATATTATTACCAAATTTAGAAACTCTCAGGTCAAAGAGAAAATTCTGCAATAAGCAAGAAAAAACAATTCAAATATGCTGGAGTTAAAATTAGAATTGTACAGGATTTA
This sequence comes from Antechinus flavipes, assembly GCF_016432865.1. Taxonomy (NCBI): domain Eukaryota; kingdom Metazoa; phylum Chordata; class Mammalia; order Dasyuromorphia; family Dasyuridae; genus Antechinus; species Antechinus flavipes. The sequence continues at coordinate 222,306,754 of NC_067400.1, forward strand.
TGATCAGCCATAATAAAAGGCCATTAGTCCTGGAATCACATATGCTGGCAATCAAAAGAACTAGGCCTGTGGGCAAAAATATCATATTTAGCAAAATTTTACATAATATTGAATGAAAAAAAAAATGGACACTCAATGAACTTGCAGATTTTCAAGACTTTCTTTCAACCACATCTGAACTCAACAGAAAATTTAACATGTAAGAACAAATATCAAAAATTAATTTCAAGGAACTTAACATGGACAAATTATTTATGTTTTTACGTGGAAATATACACCATATATTTAAGATTAATATAGGGTAGCATCAACAGCAATAGGGTAGATCAACAGAAAGATTGGGGCAGAGTTGAGTAGACTCTAAAAAAAGAAAAACTGCCTAGAAAAAGGTAAAAATAGTAACTATACAAATGAGGTGCAGAGGAAGAATAAACACAGAGGCATTAGAAGGGGGTGAAGGGTTTGTACTTCTGGAAACCAACTAATATTAGGAATGGGTTAAATAGGTTAACACCATAAATATGTCATCAAAGGCATAGCACCCTGCAAAATCTATAAAGAAATAAGGGAGGAAGGGGTGGGTGGAGAGAGAAACAAAGAGAGGGAAAAAGAGAGAGATCCATGGGTTGGGGAGGTTAAATAATAGCAAAGCTAATTAAGGAGCAGCTTTATAGTAAAAGAATTAGGTGGATAGGAATGAAGAGATAAGTCAAACTTAAAGATTCAATTAAGAGAGAAATTTACATTCTATGTCGGCCATACAGATGTTTTAGATGCATGTTTGCATGTGGATGGACACATATGTGTGTCTGAGTACATGTAAATATGTATGAATGTTGCTCTATGTCTGTGTGTGTATAAATCCATATATGTGAGTGGTTCTAAAAGTGGGTGTGAATATGTGTGTCTATATATATATGTATCATATATGTGTATGTGTTTGTGGGGATTTATGGGTGGATGTGGGTGTGTGTATGTACATATGTATATAGGTATTTAACATTTATCTGTGCTTAATTATAGTTTGCTTGGGGGAAGTGTGAAATATAAAAGGGGGGAAAAAAGAATAAAGTTTTAAAAAGTACACAATGGAGAATAATAACCTACAAGGATGCAAAAAAAATGGACACTCATGAATATAATTTCTTCTACTATTATATATCCTTTCTTGAACTGGTAATTTATTGTTCTATATTTTGGATCTTCCCTGATGTTCTGCTGGGTACTTGTCAATGTTCTGTTTTGTTTTGTTTTGTTTTCCTTTTCTATTTTTCATTTTTTATTGTTATTTAAGATTAAAAAAACAAAAAGAAGTAAAAACATAAAAACAAAACAGCAAAAATAATAAGTAAAATATATTTTTTAATATTTACCTATTGCCTTTTGATTTCCTGATTGAGTCTGAAAGTGCTTCATAATCTTGCTCCAAGCTGTCTGTCCAGGTTGATTTCATATTATTCTGTATGCATGCTCTAGTCATACAATCCTACTTTGATGTTGTACATGTACAGCATTTTCTTTCCACCCTCTACAGTATACAGGGTCCTCAAACTACGGCCCGTGGGCCAGATGTGGCAGCTAAGGATGAAGTTTCTTCATCCTCACCCAGGGCTATGAAGTTTCTTTATAAGGCAAAACAAAGTTTTTGTTTTTACTATAGTCCAGCCCTCCAACAGTCTGAGGGACAGTGAACTGTCCCCTTATTTAAAAAGTTTGAGGAACCCTGGCGGCCACCTGTCTACATCTTTGAACATACTGATCCCAATGCTCAGAATGCTCTTCCTCCTTATATTCACATTTTGGAATTTCTACTGCCATCCAAACCTCAACTCAAGTGCCCTGTCTTAATAAGACCTTCCCTGATCACCCCATTCATTAGTTTTATCCCCTTTCTGGAAAACCACAATGGATTTAATTTACATACTTATCTGTATTCATGTTGTTATATAAATCAGTATAACTTATTATTTCCAAAAGTAGGATGTAAGCTTTTTGAGTTTAGGGCTTTGTTATCAATTGTTTTTTCTTCGTATGCTTGGGACTTGATAAAGTACCTGATGCATAACAGGTACTCAGTAAATGCTTTGTGAATTACATGATTTAAAAGAAATATAATATTTCATTTCATTATACAAGCAGATTCTTTATTCTTATAGAAAGGGAAAATGGAATAGGAAATATTCCTTATTACTGCCCTGCCAACTTTCTGCTTTGTAATTACCAGCATCATTTATTTCCTTATTACTTTTATGTATGCTATCTTTTTACAATTATAATAAAAGCACATGAAGATATCCCATGTATTCTAACAGCCTTCCCCTAGAGTGGATAGCTGCCAATATACTGTTCTTGAGGCTATACAGATGAAGATGTTTTGACCTAGGAGTTGTATAATTAACAATTAATACCCTGAATCTTATATATTTATAACAATCAAATTTGGTCCCTGAGAAGTGAGAAAGTGTGTCTCCTTCCTTTTTCTAAAGAAGTGAGAAATGGTGGATGTGGAATACTGTATACACTGTGCAAATGATTAGTATGTTGATAAGTTTTGCTGAACTTTTGAATCATCTTAAGAGGTAATGAAATTCATGGCATATTTAACAGCCCAGATGAAAATTTTTTATCTCACAACTGTATATGAGGTTAGAAATTTCTCCTGCCTCACACATGTTCAATTTGTTATGAAATTTTATATCCGATTCACAGAATCAGAGAATGTTAATGTTGGAACAAATTTCAGAGGCCACTGGGTCTAGTGCAGACCTGAATTGGAATTGTCTTTATATCACAGACAAATGATAATCCTATACCAGGCTGCTTAATCAAAGTAAAACATGTCATATGAAATTATGTTAAAATGATGACTTATGAAGTTTGAGTGACAGGACAATTAGGCTCTAACAACTCACTCTGTCCTTATATTGAGTGAGAACAGCATGTAGGCAAGAGCAAATGGCCTCAGTGTTATATCATATATTACTCCCATTTCATTTATTGGTCTCCACCTCTTTCCTTGTGGTATTTCTCTTCTTCCAGGTACCCACTGTCATTATGTTATACCACTTCCACCCTCCCAATATCCCTAATGCAATAGCCAACCCACACCTGCCTTCCTGGGAAACACTCTAGACCTTCTTATCCTATTAGAATTTGCCCATTCCCCCAGGTCCCTATTTTCAATTGAGACTAGATAACACAAAACCACATGGACAAATATATCAGTGATAATAGTTTAGGTGAGTCCAGTCAAGTAACCCATTTATTATACTAGAAACAATTCTATAGTCACAGCTGAACTCCCCAAAGAGTAACTATAACCTAGGAGAGTTCAAGTACCATTAAAAGCCAGTGGAATAGGGGGTATGGAATTTGGGAAGCTAAGTATACCTTTTGCTACCTCATATCGTTCAGGAAAGGTGACAGCTTTTACCGCCTACTTTCAGAATGCTACTCTGAGCTTGTGGACCAAACCCCAAAGTTCTGCTTTCTTTTAAGTACTGACATTGATTGGCAGTTAGACTTATGACACTCCAGTTTCTCCATTGCACTTTGGACTGTGAGGAATTCACATATTGAACAGAATAGTGTTTCAATAACATTGCCTTGTGAGTGCTTTAAGTAAGGCTTAATTCTAACCAGGAACAAAACTCCATACATAGAAAAAAAAAAAAAAATCTAGGGAATATCATAAGACTCATTGTATTCTGTAGGGACAGCATAGAGAATGCCAAATGAGTCCATAATAATAGAGTGCTCTGAATTAGATCACATTTGGCAAGCATCTTAGCCCCAGCCTTCCCTATCCCTAATGGGAGAATAGCTATTATAATGAGGCCATTTACTTTTGCCTGTGCTTAGACTATATACTCTTCTAACTCAATATAAGGACGAGTGAGTTGTTAGGTGCTTAGGGCCTAATTGTCCTGTCAGTCATAATTCATGAATCATCATTTTAACATAATTTCAATACTGGTGTTTCTTACCAGCTTCTTGTAAAGGAAATTTCTTAAAATTATTATTGCCATCCTATTGATCCTATCTATTCTGGCTATCTCAGGGAAAAAAGTTGTGAGGAATATTTATGGTGAAAATAAATCTATAATTCTTATTTTTATAAGATTTACTTTGATAGGACCCATGCAATTTAAATGCCATAAAACAAGAGGGCAGAACAGAATTAGTAATTTCATTCAGTTTGGGTATATATTATTCAAGGAGTTGTTCAAATCCATTCAATTCAAGAAACATTAATGAAATACCTACTAAGTGTTAAGCTTTGTGCTAGGTATATAATTTTTGTTTCAAAAAAGATTTCAATTTCTTTGAGAATTTTACATTCTTTTATATCCTTAGCTCTAACCCTATGTAAGTATCTGTATACTTATCTTATTCTTCCCTGTTAGATTATAAATTCCTTGAGGATACAGGCAATGATTTATCAATATCTGAATCCCTTATAGTGCACAGCACATATATGTAGTGCACAGCACTTATATGTAGTGAGTATATATTAGAAAGTTGGTGAGTAGGGGATATCTAGATCTGTGATTTAATAATCATAGGGAATAGAAAAAAACAAAACAAAACTATCCCCTACCAATTCATTTCAGCACCTGTTCAGCATATGTTCTTAACATACCTTTTTTGTTTTTGTTTTTATTTATTTTAATTATAATTTTTTATTGACAGAACCCATGCCAGGGTAATTTTTTACAGCATTATCCCTTGCACTCACTTCTGTTCCGACTTTTCACCTCCCTCCCTCCCTCTATCCCCTCCCCCAGATGGCAAGTAGTCCTCATGTTAAATATGTCACAGCATGTCCTAGATACAATATACATGTGCAGAACCGAACAGTTCTCTTGTTGCACCGGGAGAATTGGATTCAGAAGGTAAAAATAACCCGGGAAGAAAAACAAAAATGCAAATAGTTTACATTCATTTCCCAATGTTCCTTCTCTGGGTGTAGCTCCTTCTGTCCATCACTGATAAATTGAAACTGAGTTAGATCTTCTCTTTGTCGAAGAAATCCACTTCCATCAGAATACATCCTTATACATATCGTGTAACAAAACTTTTAAGAGAGATTTAGAACAATGACAAGTAAGTGACTTTCAATGTGTCAGAGATAGACCTTGAAGCTCAATCTTCCCCATTCAATGGTTGCCTCTCTACCATGCCATACGATGCTTCTATACTGCATTCAAAAATATCTTGGGTGCTTCATCACCTTCAGATGGGCTTCCTCAAAGCCTGCAAGCACAGAAGAGAGACCTGAATTAAGAGCAATTCATGTGAGAACTATTTGTGGATTTTAGCTGATTATAAGCCCATTATGAACAATGTTTGCCATAGACATAAAAAAATAAGATCTTGGATTGTACTAAGTGAAATATTTTGATCATGAGAAAAAATAATCCTATTGTGTTTTTCAATAACCAAAACAAATTTCCAGTTAAATAAGTCAGAGAAAGTTAATCAGAAGGTGGCCAAGAAGTTGAAAGCTCTGGAAACCATGTCATATGAGGAACAGTTGTAAGTGTTATTTATCTTGGAAATAAGAAAACCTCAGAAAGACATGAGAGCTACTTCAAAGTATTAGTTTAGTGCATTTAAGTAATATAATTAGAGCCAAAGCATAGGAATTACAAGAAAGTAGATTATGATCCATCATATGGAAGAACCTCTGAATAATTAGTCAAAAAGATCACTTTGTAGCTCATCAATAAAGCAAAATAATATTTACATGTAACACCGTAAAAATGTGTGTCCTTTTCTAGTTAAACAGAACCAGTTTGGTCCAGTTATCATTAGCAAATATTGACTAGTCATGGAAATTAAAACATAATGGCTTATTTTGTTAGGTAGTAAGCTTCCTGATTCTGATAGTAATGAACCAAAGGTGAAATGATCACATGTTATGAAATTTTTAGAGGAAATTCCTATTCCCTCTAGTTCATACTTTCATTTAAGAAATAAAACCTCATTTCTGATTGTAGATTTCAAGGCTTTCCACCAGATGGCCCCCATCACATTTCATTTTTAACTCTACATTTAATCACCCCGTCTTTATCATTCTCGAACCTATATTCATTCTTCCTACTCTAAGACCATCCACAAAACAATGGTAAATTAATCTCAACTTTGGTTTTCCCAATTTTCGACAAACAAATCAAATTTTAGCCATTTTATAAAGTCTTTCCAGATTGAATATTATGTTTGTGGGGAAGGTAGGGAAGATGAATTAAAAACCAAAAAGAGATGATAGGTTAAGTGCCAGTCCTAGAGTTAGAAGATTCACCTTCCTGAGTTCAAATCTGGCCTCAGGCACCCACTAGCTGTGTGACCTTGCACAAGTTCTTTAATTCTATTTGCCTCAGTTTTCTCATCTGTAAAATGAGATGGAGAAGGAAGTGGAAAATCACTCCAGTATCTTTGCCAAGAAAACCCCAAATGGAGTCACAAAGAGTTAGACAACAACTAAAAAAAAGCCTAAACAAAACAAAACAAAACAAAACAAAAAAAAAACATCAAATTTTCTTTTCCAATAAAAGAAATTGGAATCTTAGTCCTGTGAATTCTGAATATTTTTAAGTCTGAATTCTCTCGATTTTCTCTTCTGCTTAAATGTTGTATATCCTTCTACTCAATTCTAATTCCACTTCTTAAAAGAAGCTTTCTTTCACCTCTCTAGTTTACAATGCCTCTCCTTTTGTTCTCTATCACAAAAATGTGAATCTGAGCCATTTGGGCACTTATGATATAGAAAATGGAAAGGAAAAGGTATTAGGAAACTGAAGACCAGAGATTAAGTGACTTACCCAAAATTACACAGTTATTTGATAAATGAACTAGTTGTTTTGATCTAAAATAAATTATTCTTCCCACTATACTACTTTGTTTTGATCAGCTATTTCTCTAGCTTTACAACAGATAAATGACTTTGAACTTAAAATTATTATGAAGTAATTTATTATTTGACATTTTGTGCATATATTCCTTGTCCAAAGCCACATTACAAGTAGAGTTCATATCTGATAGTATTTTGTATCCCCAATGGTAGCCAAAATAGTAAGGTAGAGAATGTAACAGATATTCAGATATTCATTGAATGAATGAATATGAATAATCAGATGGATTAATAGATGGTTGAACAGAGGAATGAATGAATATGATCCCCCAAAATTCTAATTTTCTACCCAATTGTCTGTCCTTGACCACCTCAGAGTGGAAATTTTAAAAGAGAACAACACAAAAACCACATTTAATACAGGCTGATAGAATCACAACAAACTTTATTAAATCCCTGCAAACACATTTTAAGCTTTAAAATCAATGTTAATATTTAACCTATATTGAATTACTTTCTGGATAGGGGAGAGAGGAGTTAAAGAGTGAAGGAGAAAAATATGGAACACAAGGTTTTGCAAGGAACAATGTTGAAAACTATCTTTGCATGTATTTTGAAAAATAAAAAACTATTAATAATAATAATAAATAAAATAAAATAAATGTTGAAAAATATAAAATACTCTATTGGTGGGAACAATTTTCCAACTAACATCTAAAAATCTAATTGTTATAATTAAAACTTTTCAATATAATTAATTGATATGAAAATTAGAAGGCAAGAATATTTCCCATCTGAAACTGGGATTTTGGGGTCAAGATATTTCTAAATTTCTGGCAGTTCTTGGTAGGAAGATTGGTGGGTCTAGAAATCCAAAGAATTGAAATGGTTATTTGTACAATAAGGTTTTATTTCTCATTTTACAATATAAGTGACATTTATATAAGCATAAGTGTGAACACAGGTCTTAGAAATTTGAACTTTAATAGTCAAGTCAAATAGACTGTGCAAAGAGCTGTGCAGGCACCATCCTTAAAAATACTTGAGAAGAAGAGATTTTCATAGCTGGAAATAGTATGATAAGAAGTGACACCCTGATATTTGGCTCTGCTAAAAATGAAGTTGAAGTTTTCTACTCAAATGTCTACTACACCTTTTTCATTCCAGTTTGTAATTAATTTAGTGGAAATTAATTCCCCAAATGAAAATTGACCTATTTTTGTATAACTAAATATTTATAATATAGTAAAGTATTTGAATTTTAAATAATGCATTAAAGAAATTTTATTAAGTTCATCATTATTATTATGTCCCCCATTGCTCAGGGTCCACAAAGCATGGATTAGATTGTGGAGTCTGACCCCAAAGTCAGTTTCTCTCTTTGTTGTTTTTTTTTTGTCCCCAATAAAGTAAATATTCTGGGGGAACAATAAAGCTTATATATAAAAATTATACCTCACACTTCTCTGAATCTGGGTAACAGAGTCAGTAACTCCTGGATAAATACTCATTACACTCTGGGTACTAGATATGGCAAAAACTGCCTTCATTTTGCCTACCACAGAAAATATATATGTTCCAAAGGCTATATAGGAGCTTTCAGAGCTCTTACATAATTTATTAGGCTTCCCCTAGAAGGCAAAGATACTTGGGAGGAATCACTAAATAAACATTTCCTATTCCACTCAGACCTATAGCAACTGAATAAGTCATAGCAAGAGCAGAATTATAAAAATCAAGATCTCTTGATTCAACCTCCACTCCTATCCCTTTCCCCTCCATGTTGTGACTTTATTCCATTAGCTGCAGCTCATTCTTCTAGTAAGGATTCTCTTCCTTATCTAAGGATAGCTCTAAGATACCTCTAAAAACTTCTAAGTTTCTTAACCTGGGGTTCTTGAACTTGTGAAGTTATTTTCAAAATAATATTTCCTGGGGCTCTTATGTGTTTAATGCCTTCAAAAACATTATTCTGAGAAAGTGATCCATAGGCCTCAGACTGCCAAAAAAAAAAAAAAAAAAATCATTAACACAAAAACGCTTAAGAACATCCATATGAGGAGCCTCAGTTACCAAACACTTGGACTCATAAATTGTCAATCTTTTGGGAAGTCTTGAACTGACATAGAGATGTAATTCTCAAGAATTCTGATTTCTGATTTGCTCTCAAAAAAGGAAAAAGAAAATCAAAAGGCAATTAGAAACTGGAGGTAGAAGAATTCTCCTCTCCAATTTGCTTGAACAAGCATATAGTACTTGCTAATTGCTGCTTCTATAAGCAACTATTTGATCCTCAAAAAAAAATTCTCTCTTTTACACCCCACACCCACCTATCCCTTGGCACATGCTGGTCTGCAACTTCAAGGGAAAGCAAATACCAAACCTGGGAGGCAGTACATAATTTATTTTTATAGACTATGAAACTACAAGGAAAAAAATTATACCCAATCCCATTCCTCTCAATTATCAATCTTCTTAGAGGCAGCCTAATCATCTGGGACCAATCAGAGAAGATTCTTTTCTCTTCTCAGTGAAGGAGAGTGGGCTCTTTTGATAAAGGTCCATGACCTATAATTATGTCAAGTTAATTGATGAAACTCATTAGATTAATTATCAACACCTCTGATCAACCTCCTGTACATTAAAAATTATAGTAAACATAATTTGATTGTGCACTATATAATTAAAGCAATTGAAAGTTAAAGAGATGTTCCCCATATTTCTTGCCTTTATGACATTATAAATATCATTATAAGTGATTATATTATTAGTATTGTAGTATTATAAATACTAATATTTTTCTCCATAGCCAAAATTAACACAGGGTAATCAGGGTTATATCCAAATTGTGGGAATGGATTATTGGTTAAATCAGCTCTTAGGAAGACCTCACTCCACCTTTTCCATAGAGATTACATCCCTGGAAAAATCTCCAATTGAAGTCCTTTTATCACATGGGACACTTTAGTTCAGTATCTGGTTAGTGATATCAATCAATGACTAAGTCATTGTATTGTTGACTTTCCCTTAATTCCCATCTTGTAATTCCTCCATTCACTATGCTAGGATTCTCTTTTATGCTTCATCTCAAATCTCTTCCTCTCATGTGCCTTCAATCTTCTGGATCTTCAATAAAATCTAATTTCCTCCTTAAGACTTCATCTTTTGGCCCCTTTTCAAAGCTGGTTTTCCCACTCAATTATACCCTGACACAAAGACCCAGAACGATGAGTAGCTTACTCCTTTCTCTTTGTCATCCCTCTTTCTGCCTCCCTCCTTCTATCAACCAAACTCCTCATTTAAAATTCACTCATATTTTCTAGATCCTTGTCATTTTCATCTATGGACCTATAGTTCACTCTGCTCTGCAGTCAATTTAGAAGTTGGACCAGTCTTCTACTCTTCCCTGATACCTTTCTCCAAACCCTTCCCTTTTCAAACACCCTAGCTTTTCAGTCCCTTAATTTCATTTATTGCCATGTCCTCTGTCTCCCATTTATCTCAAATACATACAGAAATTGTCATGCCTTAGACATTGTTTCCCTCTATGTCCCCCCAAATCTCTGAATTTTCCCCAGGTTTCAGAATATTCCTATCCTATTCCTATAGGATTCCTGAGTGGAATAGAAATTAGGTATGATTTTTTTCTAGCATTTAGTAGAAATGACCTTACATACCACCTCATCTCTCTAATATCAGATTCAAAGTACATAACTACCAATATTATATAAGATCCCAAAATAACTAACTTTTTTTCTTAATTGGTAAAGTAAAATACTGTCTCAGTGATGGAATCTTCTATCTCTAAAGATTATTTTATTTACCATTTTTCTGTCATCTTTAAAAATATGAATTTTTATGGAATGAATTAAATTGTCAGGATAAGTAAGTCAAGGGACATATATAACTTAATGAGGTAAAGTGTTCCAGGATGACTTATTCAAATAAATTAGTTGTTTATCATCATTATCATTATCATCTTCATCATCAACAACAAAATTACCTGTGACATTACTTACAAATCATATTTTCCATAGCTTTCTGAGGAGCAGGGTAGTAAAGCAATACTAAATGCTACATCCATGTGGGCATTGCAGAGGGTAGTAACTAAGGTTAAAGCTATAAAATCTGTTTTATTAACTTGGGAGGTCTTAGTCTCCCATCAACAGCAGTTTTGATCCCAAATCTAAGAAACAAACTGCTTTTGAGTTATTCTTTTTCTATTTATATAATATGCTTGCCAAAATGCTAGCTACTTTCTGTGGTGGGTCCCAGATGAGGGAAATGGTGTGATGCTTTTATCGCCATCAGCAGACACAGCTTCATGAAGCAAATGATGTGTTGCTAAGGCAGCAGTCAATTAAGGCTTTTATTTGTTTTCTTGAAGTCTTATGACTCGACTCTTAATCAAGAACTTCATTGTTTTTAGAAAAAAAGGAGCCTGAATTCACATTCGAGAGGAGATTATGGAAGAATTTATGAGTGAATAGAGAACTAGGAAATTCTTTTTTTTTTTTTTTTTAATGGAACCAAATGATGCTATTTTCTCACATTGCAGCTAGATGGCATCTGAAGCAAATGAACAAGGAAACTTCAGCCACACAAACTAAAGTCCCACTTTACAAAATGGAACTCTGCAAATGTTTTCAAAAGCATTTTGTGAAATATTAGAAAAGATGCATTTATACATCCTCAGGGTAATATTTTTACAGTATAATTTTGTCAGATAATAGGTTAGGAATAAAATAACTTGTAGGAAAAAAAAAAGGATGTTTCAAGGTAAGAAGTAGTTTTGAAAATTATCTTTGCTTTTTTGATGTAAATGTTATATCATTGTAGCCTTTCGTGTCTGTCTGGATATAGAATTGAGACAGGAGAGAAAGTCAAAAGAGAAAAATGTAGTCTTTTCCTCTTCTAGCCCTCCTTTGGCTAGAAAGCACTTTGGCCCAGTACAGCCAACACTTTTTTACCTCCATCTGACAGTCCCTAATCCCTAGTTACTGACTTGATAGTTGCCTGTAGCAAGCCTTCTTTGTGAATTAGGGGATAAGAGGGATTAGAAGCCAGGAGGGAAAAGAGGAGGCCACATGTCCCAACACCTCAACCTTGTCCCTTACAGTAAAATGTCATCTAACTCATTTTACCCTGAAGGGAAAATCTCAGGTCTAATTTAGTCCTGATTTTGAGAAATTTATTCGAATTCAATAAATCAAAACACAAAGTTCCCTCTGGAATGGATTTAGCACACAGCCAGAAGAAAGCCTGGTTTTTCCCATATCTCTGTATACCAAGACCTAATTACTGTTCCTCCCAGCTTTAGTTCAATTGCTTGAAAATAAGGGAACCCATAAATCAGCAGATTAACTGGATTTATCTAATCATCTAAATAAATTCAAGGCATTTATATAAAAATTAGATAACTAACTTTTCAGGAGAACTCTGAATCAGCTTCTTTTCTATTCAGGAAGAGAGGAAGGGAGATGGTACGTAACATTAAGGAATTTATTTACACAAATGGAAGTGGAGAGGATTGCAGTGTCCATGCAATGGTCACACAGGCTTCTGTGCCTCTATGTTCAGTTCCCCAATCTCTAGCTTTCCACTTCAACTACCATCCCATCTCTTTGATCAATAAAAACACATATTATTATCATCATTTTTCCATAATTAGGTGCCCTCACAACTGAAATGCTCAGTTGAAATTGTTCCAGAAAAGCAGCACTCTATCCTAAAAGTCTCCCAGAGTGGAAAGAATAACACTGTCTGGTTGGGACCACATCTCCCAAAAACCCTTGCAGCTAAAGCCTACATATTTCCTCTGTTTTCAGAGATCCATTTCCAAATGCAGCAACTCGATGGATTTTCCTCCTTCACAAGGCAACATTATGGAATCTGTGGATGCACTACTAACCTGAAAAAGTAAGTTCCTTCTCTGAATATCTGGATATTTGTCAAAAAAAAATAATGTATGTCCTTTGAAATATTTCTTAGGCTAGAAACTTTTAATTTATTGACTTCTTCAGTTCTTATGTGCTTTTGCATTTGGTATCATCTAATAGGAAAGGAGTATAATTTGAAATATTGCTTGAAAAACTGGATTCAAATTCTACTTCCAACAATTGCTACCTGTGTTACCTTACAGCAAAACACTTAACTTCTTTGAGTTTCAGTTCCTCATCTATAAAATGAAGGAATTTTCCTAGATGGCCCTCAAAGTCCCTTTTAGCTTTGGATATAAGAGCCTATGAGCCTCATTGGCTGGTGCTTTATCATATCAGAGTCCCAATAAGTTATCTACATTGTATTTCCCTAGGGGTTATAGTGAGTGTTCAGGGCTAGCACCAATGATGCAAGGGCTTGCCAAGCTCTTTTCAGGTTTGCTCATCCATCCATGATGTTCACTTATCACCCCACTCTCCCCTGTGGCTCCAAGAAGCTGTAACATTTTTAACAGCCACACCCTGGTAAAACTGTCTTGGCAGACAGATTAAACCAGGCTGAGGGCAATGTGATCCTGCTGGTTGAAGGCAACCAACAGGTATCAAACTTGTCAGCAAATCATGATTATATCTACCTCAAGCATAGGAAGTATGCTTCCTGTGGTCATCTTATACTCCCCAAGAACTCCTTCAAATAAGGCTGTCCAAGATTGGAGATACTATGTAAGTTTGTGGCCACTTAAGGCTATAATCTAATAACCTCCACCAATGTATTTGCCTCTAACTAGTTAGCCAAAAGACATAATTCATTCAAGACAAAGTCATTTAATAAGAATATCATAAGAAAAGTAATGATAGGAGACAAAAGAAAGTCTATTTTCTCTGAGATGCCTCTCCTGGGGACTCACCTGGCACTTGGAGCTCTCTCCTGCCTCATTCTCCCAGCCTCTATGGCCCTGTAGGAACCAAGCTATGTCTTCTGTTCAGGATACATTTCTGTTTTTTTCCTCTCCCACCTCACTTTGACATCCCTTCAGATACATTGCCCCTGTTAACATTATTGCTTCTGTAGACCCTTGACCCAGTCAGAGCCAAGGGGAATGAAGAAAAGATCATTCTCTACTCCTAACCTTGGCAGACTGAATTTGATTTTCAATATTTTCTCTGTGGGGGTGTCTGGCTGTCTGATTTCTGGGTGCTCACAGCAACCCACTGTGCCCACTAGCAACCTTCAAGTGATTTGGGGGAAACACAATCTCTGGTACCTGGAGTACTTGAGGCACTAAGGGTGAAGCAATAAACACCCCACCCCAAGTACAACTTCAGAACCAAAAACAATAACCTGATACTGTTCTACCTGCAAAGTACAGTTAAGCTGATCTGGCAAGTTAAACTCATTTAGCTTGCAAAAGGCTGTGCCAATCTTGGGACCTCCTTGCTCTCTGTCTGGAGAACTATTTCCAGTCCTTTATCAAATACTCCAGCACTCCCCAGTGCCTGAAAATCAGAATCTTATGTGAGGAAGAATGCAGAAACACTTACCCAAAAGTCACCTTTCCAGGCATGGGAACCGCATAGATGGAAAGGATTTCTACCAAGATAACTCTTAGTGTACAATGGGACCTTGTAGGGTTATGTGTCTTGGGGCAGGGAACACTGTGCCCTGCCCAAGTTTCCTGGTGTTTATACCAGGATCTGGATCCTAAATGAAATATAGAAGAAGCCTTGATAAACTCCTCTCATCCCCTCAGAAAGATTGCCCAGTGCCACCTGCCTTCAAGGACAGGTGACCTGAAACTAGGATCCTATAAAAGAACCCAAGTCCATGATCCTTCCATATCCTGGAATTTTTACAAATGGAGAAACAAGAGTTAAAGTGACCTCCTTAATGTCTCAGTAGCGAGGATGCAAAAGTCAGATTCAATACTAGTGTTCTCTCCCTGATCTGGGGGATCAGACCTGATCTGGATTCTAAGGTATAGGTCTCTCCCCAACCTCCAAAGTACCCTAAGTCCCTTTCATGAACTCACTGCCTTGTTTAGGTATCCAGAGTATAAGGAAACTGGGATGATCCCTGTAATGTTCTCTTGTTTAGGTTTTCTTGGGGTCTCTGGGAGCAGCCTTCCTTCAGTTCAGTAATCACCAGAAGAGTAGCCAAGTGTTAAAATCCAAATCCTTTATTATCTCTTTCAAAGTCTTGTCTCATTGCCTGGCCTGGGCTAGCTTTCTTAGAGGCCTTCTGGAGTCTTGGTTTCAGTGGAGAAGTGAAGGAGGACAGCCTGCCACCAAGATGGTATGAGATGGGATGAATCTGTCTGAGTCCAAGGGTTTGTGCTCCAGCCTCCAGCCTTCTGTCCACTTCTCTTCTCTGGTTCTGCCCCTCTAGCTCTGTCTCTAGCTCTCCGAATGAATCCTGGCTGAGGCTCCCAGCTTATATGCTCTACACTGAGTATAAACGAATCATTATATCGCTAGGAAACCATTATTTGTTGTAATATTAAATCAATCATACTGCACCATGCTAAACTTGATAAACATTTTCTCTATCAAATTCACTGCTTAGCATCTTGTAAGAATCCTTTGTCTCAAGAGTTCTGGCCCATAACAGATCCCTCTAGGTCACCTCTCCACCAAAAAATCTGAGTTTAATAAAACCTAGGAGACTTATTTTGTAATGGGGAGGAAAAAAAGTAATAATAAAACATTTCCCCAATAAATCTGGTATATATTTTCTCACAAATGCATATGCCATCAATAGGAAAAATAAACACATCTAGGAAACAAAGGAATGCATCTTTTAAAAATATATAAGATGGGGCATCTAGATGGTGCAGTGGATAGAGCACCAGCCCTGAAGTCAGGAGGATTTCAGTTCAAATCTGGCCTCAGACACTTAACATTTCCTACCTGTGTGACCCTGGGCAAATCACTTAATCCTGATTGCCTCAGAAAAAAAAAAAAAAAAACACATAAGATGAAGTTGTATAAATGGATGGGAAGCTCACATCTCAGATATTACAAGGTCTACTGGTAACTTTTGCTGATATTACTGTGCTGCTCCTCCAAGGCCTATCCTCTGCTGGTCTTAAGTGGTACTTAGTTTCCACCAGATATGTAGTCTGGAATCCAAGTATGGAATTCCAGCCTCACATGGCAGCTGCTAAGTGTTAAAATCTGCTCATTCTACAATGCCTGCTGGTTGTTTGTAAGCATGGTTCTTCTGGGCACGTGGTTTAGGAGCTTTTCTCCCTTTCTAGCATCTAGATTCAAGTATTCTTTAGATTAGGGAGGGAGGTTTTTTCTCATCAGAGACATCACTTTTTAAAGCTTAAAGCCCCTAAGCATTTTGTTGCTCTTGTACTTTTTTTTTGAAGGGGAAAAAAAAAACTATCACATTCAGACATTGGATTATTAAAAAAAAAAAAAAAAAAAAAAAAAAAAAAGACAAAAAGAAAGAAAACATCCCTGGGGACAAGAAAAATTCTGGATTTATTTTTCTGTAAGTGTTTTGTTTTCTTTTCTTTTCTTGGAGCTTGGTTAGAAAGGGACATTTTTTTTTTTTCCCAGAGTTCTTGCCCCAGGTTTCAAGTTCTCTGGAACACAGAGCTGTCTGACTTCCATCTAGTTAATGCCCTCAAGCTTTATCCTATTTTTTGAACTTGTTCACTGAAGCTTGTGTCTCTGTCAGAGACTTGTTCTCTATTTTAGCCCTAGGAAATCTATGAAGATACCTGATAAATGGCCAAACTGGATCCAATGCCCGGAATTCATTCAAGTTCCAACCCCAGAAACTCCAGCATCATGTGGATCTTATCAATGACAGTATTTTGAAGATTCAAATGTTTTCTGTCTGCTACCCAACTGACTGTAGGAAAACTCAAAAACTGGGCCCAATGGGCCCACACAACCATATTCTTGTCCTTTTATATGTATGTATTAGCAAAGCCTTTTTTTTTAGACTTTGATATCATACTACATAATAATTCTGTTTTTACAGAACCTAGAAAGAATACTTTAGTAAGTGGTCAACATAAGATTGCTTAGTGGCCACAGAAGAGACCTCATATAACACAAGTTCTGTTTTCATAAATGATAACCAGCTTGATCTAGCTCAATAGTCATCAGTATAGATGAATCTGTGGCAGAAGTTAATGAAATTAATGATAAAGGAGTAGTAATCCCAATACAATCTTATTTGTCTTATCAGATAAATCTAGAGGGATAGAAAATATCAAAAGTATTTAGATATTAGCTTATTAATAATTATTAGGAAAATTAACTCATTTTGTTGATCATATAGTGACATATTTAATTGATGAAAAAACTAAAGAATTTTTTTGGCCAGTTAGTAATAATTCATTTCAAGACAACAAAAGTAATATGAATCATTCTTTTAACCTAATAATTCATTCATCTCATCTAACAATTCTTTAGCTAATACTACTGTATTCTGCTCTCAGCATTATCTAAACTGCTACTATTCATTTCAGATTAACTACCACTATGAAATTCCTTTGCTACTCCACTGTTGAGTGTCACTGGAGAAATTCATGAAATCTACCATATTTCAATATCTAAAAATTATTATTTATAACCTCAACTAGGCCTTTATTGCTGTTTTCTAATTTTCTCTTCTACTATAGTTTATACTTATTCCCTATAATGATTGTTTCAAACATTTCATTCTAGGTCTCTATTCATACTATTGTCCTGTCCCTATAAGATACCTAGAGCAGATAATCCATCAGTCCAAAAGACCAGAACCATCAAATATCCACTCTCTCAGTTCCTTTCATCTCTACTTAAAATGTTTCAATACCATCAACTATTTATGCTCTCTCTTATCTATTACAGAGGAAAAAGTACTGTAAAGGTAACCTCTTCACCCCTTTGATTTTTCCCAATCTTCCTTTAATTTTAGCAATTCCTTCTGTTAATTATTTCCAATTAATCCTATATATAGCTTGTTTGTACAGAGTATGAGCTGCTTGAAAACATGGATTGTCTTTTGTTTTTCTTTATATCCATAGTTTAGCATTCTAATGCTTTGTAGATATTGACTGAATATGCCATAATCTCATTCTTTTTCTGTGTCCTGAATTATATTCTAATAATAAACACCTCTCACATATGTCATCAATATTTCCCTCTTTGTTGTACCCTTCTTATTTGTCTATCAACATACTCTCCAATACTAAGAATTTCTTTCCTTAAAGATTGCTTACCTACATTCTAACTCCTTCCTACCCTCATTACTAAACTTGTAGAAAAAGTTGTCTATTTCTGAAGTCTCCACTTCCTCATCAGGCACTCTCCCTTCAAACTTTTGGATGCTTTCTCCACCACTACAGAGTTCCCTAGAGACTTCCTGATTTTTTTTTGCATCTCATAATATTTGACTTCTCTATAACACTGCATTCTGCTGATACATATTCTCCTTTTAGTTATTGTCTCCTCCCTTGTCTTTACAGATACCACACTTTTTATTCTCTTTCTGCACTAGTTCCTCATTTAGATTTTTTACAAGGTTCTACCCTTAGGAGTCTTCTTTATTTCTTTCTCCCTTGAAAATTTTATTTGCTTCAATAGTCTTAGTTGTCACCTCTCTGCAGCTTGGTCCTAAATCCAATTAGGATGGGGATTGGGTTTGGACAGCACTAAAGTTTCAAAGGTGAAAGGATAAAGTCCTCCAGAGCATGTGTGGTGGTCAGGGGGCAATATCTTTTCCTGAAATGTGGTCCAATCATGACATAATACTCTAAATATGGGATGACCATAAAATAATACAGATCAATTATCACCTTCCATATTCTGCTTACTATGTTTCTATTAGTGTAGTTTACAACTCATTCATTAGTTTTTAGACTGCTTGCTATATCACTCATCTAATTCATACTGAATTTACATTTCACTAGGAATTTTTAATGGGCCACTTTTGCTTACCAACCCTTCAAATCTATCCTTCACACTGCTGCCAGATTAAACTTTCTTATAGACCTTGTCATCTCACTCTTTTGCTTAAAACCTTCTAGTTTTCCTATACTTATAAGATTCAAACTCATTCGTCATTCAAGATGGTACACAAAAATAATACTGACATTTATATAGAGCTTTACAGCATGCAAGACACTTTACATTGGTTATCTCACTATATTTCAAATTTTCATTGCTCTTTTTTCTCCTTCTGCTACATGCTATTTTCTACAACAACTAGACTAGTAATGCAGCAAGAGCTTTGTAACTGATCTCTCAGCTACTACACAAGTTAGGAGTCCAGAATATGGTTACGACATGTCCCTGAAAAGTTCTACTGAACTTTTATGGCCTAAAGAGATAGTTTTTTAAGACCATGGCTCACAATTCTTCCACACACACATACACACACACACACACACACACATACACACACACACACACACACACACACACACACACATACACAATTATAGTCTGAAAATATATAAAATAAATAAATAAGGTAACCAAAAAATAAATAAGAATACTGGGTGGGAGAATTTCCTGCAAATGCCAAGGGCACAATATTTATCCCTTAAAAGCTTCCCAAAAGCTCTAGATGTCCTTTCTCAACCATTATTCCCTATGGCATGTCCTCAGACAGAGGCTACTATATTTTCTTTCATGTTTCTAAAGGACAAAGTAACATTGAAAAAAATACTTTAACTAATGAGCCCCTACTGGAGTTTTTTCCTCCCAATGATTAGCTGTTTTTCCTTCCAATGATTACATGTTGATATCAATAAGCCAGTCAGGCTTTAAAAGATAATTGTTATCTTTTAAAAAGGGGTATTTAACTAATATGGCATAGTTAAGAGTAGTCTATACAAAATACAACCCCAAAACTTGTTGACACAGTCTATTGATAATATAAAGTCTAGAGTAAAGTGGTATCAAGTATAGAATAGATGTGGCAAAGAACTAGAAATCCTCTTCCTGAAGATTTCAAGATATTAGTTACATTGTAGCTTTTTTCTGGGATCCTTTTGAAGTCCTAAAGCTTTCTTTGTTCAATGGATTAGTTTGTCTTCAGCTCCAAATTCAGACACTGCCAGAAGTCTCTGATGTTTCATGAACACTACTCAGATCCTTCTATGTTCACAAAGCTGTATTCTGGTCAAGGAGAAAGGGAGGAAATAGAAGTTTTGTCCTGTTCTCTAAATAAGGTAAAATCAAGAGCTTGACTAAATTCTTCTCTCTTCTATTCTGTCATACACTAGAATGCCTAGATTCTGAACTTTGTCTTTTATATAACACCCACAGAACATATCTCCTCAGCCAGTGACAACATACCTCTCATGAAATCAATCTATCCAATGACTTTCAAGGGTTTCAAATACTCTTGATTGTCTGATTGATCTCCTGAGTCAGTGGAGCTATCTATCTCTTGTTAACACCTAGTTCTTACCTCTGGGTGATTACTACCTCAAATTTATTTATTGCTTTAATTGTTATACTGTGCTTTCTTCCAAGGATTGAATGCTCTTCTTACATTTCTTATTTCTTACCCATTCATTAAAATCTATCCCAAATGTCATCTTTTCCATAAAGCTTTCCTTGATCATTTAGGTTAGTAATCACATTTCTATCTCAAACTAAACACGATTGCACTATGCTTGTATTTCTCTTGTGCTCTAGAGATTTTGTTTTTACATTCTAGTTATCTGTAAGTATTCTGTAAAGTTCTATTAAATCTTGAATTTGTTGATTTTAAGGATAATATCATTTAAACTGTGTACTTTCTCTAGAAAGTGGCAGAGACTTTATAAAATGTTGGTTGCATTAAATTGACTAGTGCTTTGCATATGATGAACCATGAAGATAACAGCTTACATAATGTTCCTATTTACAAGTTTCTTAAAGTCATCTGAGGTAAAGACAGAAAGAAATTAGATATGGTAATGTTTATCAAGCAGTATGTTGCCAAAAACTGCTGCAGTTTAAGAAGCAAGATGAAACCAAGATTGAAATGGCTTTGAGGATTCTATTTTATGAAGTCCATTCACAAGGAAGCATCTGGCAGTACCACATCTCAGACAATACTACAAAGATAACTATCAAAATTATTTGGTACTTGGGGCGGGGGAGAGAGTGAAAAGTTGCTTCCAACAAGAAAATCTTTTTAAAATAAAAAAACAATAAAAAACAGACAGTAGCATAGCATTAGATAAACACAAGAAGCCTAATTACTGACGGAAGGACTTTTTAAAACTGTTGGAAAAACTGGAAAGGAGTCTAGCAAAAATTAAATTTAGACCATTTCACACACTATTTCACATATATAACTATGAGCTACAAATGTATATACAACCAAGATCTAAAATACCATGCTATATACAAATTATAAAAAAAAATACTTTTCACAACAAATTATGAAGATTTGTAATCCAACAAAAGAGAGAGAGGAACACAGAAGATAAAATGGACAATTTAGAAGGTTTTTTATAATACTTATTCAGTAATAATATACTTATCTTCTCATCTTGTATTAAGCTGGCCCCAAAGTTGAATTTTTCTGAGTGCACTTCAGAAGTTAGAGTGCCAAAGTCCTTATGATGTTTATAAATATGCATATTTAGTACCATGTTGTTGTTTATAGTATTCTGCTGGTATCCTGAATAGACTGAATAAGTTCCAAATAGAGCTGACTACTCCATTGTTATGTATTGAATGAGGATACCCCTAGCCTAAGATATCTATCTACTATTTTTTTGACACCATCAAATTCTTCAAGAAATTGAAAAATGAGTTCAAGGTATCTCAAGAATGGATTGTCCTTGTCAGTCTTCAAAGGCAAAGCTTTCCAAGTGGTTATAAAGATATATTTTTCAAATGTCCCTAATAAAATAAATCATTAGAAGATGAACTGCCAGCATAAATGATACCATGGGTTTAGGATTTTGCAAGCCAATATAGTCAAGGGAAAGTGTTTTAGGAGTGGGGTAGAACTGAACATACTTGCAAACAGCAATAAAAGATCCAGTAGGGAGAGAAAAATTGAAGATGAAAGAGAGAGGGAATTATCACTGGAGCAAGCTCCTGGAAGAAAAGTGAAGAAATGGAATCAAGAGTATAAATAATGGAGTTAGCATTGAGAAGAAAAAGAAAAACACTTCTTCATTAGAGACTGGAGCAATGTAGTAAAGAATATATAGATATTGTGAGATAGAGGATAAGGGAGGGGAGGGAAATCATAGCCTTGATAAATAAATAAACAAATAAATAAATGAACAAATGAATGAATGAATAAAATAAATTTTAAAGATTTTAAATAATTAAGTTAATTAGGAGTTATTAGGAAAAATCAACCACTGAAAGAAAGAATATTGGCAATATGTATGAAATTTGACAAGAAAGGAGAAGATTAATAGACAGTCACATGTATTAGACAGAAGACTACTTTACATAAGTGTTAAAAAACTTAATAGTATGCCATAGCGACTCCTAATTTGTGGACCATGGGAGAAAACAAGGGAGAAAACAAGGAATCCATATTCAAATCTCCAAACGCAAAAATATTTTTTTTCTGACAGAATGATTGGCATGAAGAAATACTTGATTTTTCAAATATGTATGTCATAGAAATTAATAAAATTCTTATGCATTTTCTCAATTTATACAAATTGTACCTCACTGGTAAGTAGCAGTCTTCAAAATATTTTTACTTTAAACAGTGGCCCCTATAGTGGAAAAGATCAAGAATCACAAGTCATTATCCTACAAGGAAAGTCTCACATATGATGTATGAAACTCATTTCATTTTGTACAGGCCTTTTCCTTCATCATTAAGCATCTAGTGCCTTAGGGTCATCTGACATTCTGTGACTAAGCACAGTTTCAACATTACAAGGCAGAGAAATCACAAATGCTAATAAGTAGTGGCTTATGTTCCTTGCAATGTGTTAGCACAGATTCAGAAATCAAAAGCTGTTTAACATTCTGGAAAGTGTCATACTAGCTAAGGCTATGTTCAGTCAAGCAAAAAAAAAAAAAAAAAAAAAGATGGGGGAAGGGAAGGAAAAGGTTTCATGATAACTATTTTCAAATTACTCAAAGGTCATATTATGAAAAATAGTTTGGAGTTCTTCATGGCCTAAAAGGGCAAAACTGGGATTTATGGGAAGAAATTACAAGAATAGTGAGAATATATTCTCCATATTTAATTCCTGAAAATTCAGGAATTAAACTGACTGACATCAGAATACAGTGAAGAATCCATAGTTAGGCAGAACTAACAGTGGAGTGGAAGAGAATCTTCGATTGAAACTCCAGCTCTGAATACTTACGTACACTACCTGGATCACCATAGGCAAATTACCTAAGGTCTCAGTTTCCTTACCTGTAAAATGGTGATCTCTAAGATCCATTCTGGATCTAAAGTCCAGGATCCCCATGCTTATAACTCAGCACAATCATTTTAATCCTATGATCTACTTGGGTTGGAAAGTAGCAGTCATATTTAATTAGTTTCTTAGAATATTAGACAATGTAAGTACATTGCCTGAAGGTGTCTAGCTAAATTTAACAGGATCTCAAACATGTCACTAAGAAACTTGTTATGCCAAATGTTGGCAATAGACAAGGGAGGAGCAGGCCTTCAACATGTCTTTGTTTTATTATTGCAGAAATTACCCAGAAATCTCTATAGTATTCAATTGTGGAAACCTCAAAGGTAAGGAATTGAGAGTATAATAATATTAACTGGACACATAGAACCTCTGAAATTATATATATATATAGCAAACAGACAGTACTGTAACATAACCAAACTCATCTCATTATGGCACAGTTTTCTAAAACTCACAGGTAAGCACAAATCAAACCTAGAAAATTTGGCCTGAACTTCTATAATATCAGGAGTTCATAACCTGGGGTCATTTTTATGTGTAAGTACAAGAGTATGACTATATACATATTTCTATATGTAGTTATTTCAATATAATTGGTTCCTTTTGTAATCAATACTTTGAGGATTCTACGGGGTTGATCAAACAGATAAAATCACCACTACCACAAAAGATATTGAGAACCCTTTCTCCTAAAGTAAATTGCCATGATTTTCCATGCACTTGAAATCTGTGAGTTGTCACCAAGAAAACTTAGGAATTATTCAAAATTGTACATAAAAGTAATTATAACAAGGCAGCTGTAGATTTACAGCGAAGAATAGCTGAATTCAAATATTGTATCAGATGCTTAGTGACTGTGGAACATTAGGGCAAATTATTTAGCCTCTTAGCTTCAATTTTGTCATCTGTAAAATGGAAATAATAATAATACCTACTTCATATAGTTGGTGTGAGGACTAGATGAGATACCATACATCAGTTCTAGCTATTATAGTGTCTACAGAAAGTACAAAGATAAAAGGCATCAATAAAGCTAATTTTTTTTAAAAAAAAAAGACTATATAATTATAAGGAATTTCAGATTGGTTAATGTAAATGGAAAATAAAGATTATTTTACTATTTATGCCCCTATGATCCCCTTCTTACATAAAACAAGCATTCATATATTTTAAAAATCTTATATACAGGAATATTTCTATAGTTATTGCTCTTTTGTGTGTGCATTTTACATTCCTATTTATGTCTATGTTTCCTTCCAGTTAGAATGGTGATTCCGTAATATCTAAAATAAATCTCTGTATCCCCAAGCCCAGCACATTTCCTGCTACATAGAAAGCACTTAATAAATTATTTTGTGATTAATTGATTAGTATGTACCTTTAAATATCTAATTTTAAAATATAAATATCTAATCTGATTTTTTAAAATTTAAGTTTGTCATCTTAACCCTTTTATGCTGTTTTATTTGCTTTCTTTTTTTCCTGACAAAATCATATTCAACTTATAAAATAAAAACTAAAAATAATTACAAAATCAATCTTTAGACTGTGAGAATAACACTTTTAATTTTTTTTTACAAGTGTAGGGACTCACTGTTGATATTCATTATTATCTACTGCCATCTGTGATGTTCTTTCTTGTTTTCTGAAAGTTAACAGTACCTATAGCCCCAAAATGGCAAAAGAAAAGTCAAGATATTCTCAGGAAAGAAACTATTGCCTGAAATAACTCATGAACAGCTACTTCTATGACTTTTGCAACAGAAAGAGCCTTGGAATAAATTTTTTTGTGTTTACTCTGAACTGCTTTAAAAAACTGGGCTTGAGATTATATTGTCATTGATTTTCCAGGATATACTTGAATTGTCAATATAAAGCTGAGCTTAGACTCAAGAAGATGAGAGGTTAAAACCAGTTTGACTTTAGGTAATGCATTTAATCTTTCTCAGTCCCAATTTTCTAATATGTGAAATGAGAAGGCTGAACTCAATGTCCTCAAAAACTCCTACCAGCTTCAAATCCATAATTCATGGCCAACCTGCAATGCTAAATATTTGAATTCATTTGAATAACGTTGAAAGTTGAGTATAATGATGGATGAAGTGTAGTTCACCTAGTGTGAAAGATTAAACTAGAATCAGTATTGGAATGCCAACAATGAAGGAAAAAGCCCATTCCTCACAAAGAAATTGCCACTTGGCACCTTCTTATCCTAAAGTCCAGTCTTAAGTATTTCCCTGACATTGAACTTCATTTCAGCTCCGTTATTGTAGGTTACTCAACAAAAATCTCTCCCAAGAGATGTTTGTTTTGTTTTTCTTTTTCTCTAAGATGACAATCAAAGGCACTAATTTTTTCAAATGCCTCCTTTCTTTCAAACTGCTTTTGGAAAGAGAACAGAGAAGGGTGTTCTCTTTTGTAACTCAAAGAAATAACTTTAATCTGGAATTGTGTTGAACTGTGTCTGATTAAAATTAAAACCATAAGTTAACATTAGCTGGTATTTGGCAGTATAAACTGTGTGGCACCAGTGTTCTAAAGGCTGATATAGAGTAGATAGGTCCGATAATTAACTCCCATGGGAAAAAAAATCTCATCTGGGGTTTGGAACACTCTCTCCAAAAGCAGGAAGCTGGTATAATTTTCCTTCAGAATCCCTAGTGGTATATAGACAAATCTTACAATTAGTCCATATGTGAAATAAACATAATGTTTCAGTACAAGAAACATTTCTACATCATGGCTTATAAGCAGGTTTACAGCAAGGAACATCTCTACTTTACCAATGATATAGAATAAGCCAAAACCAGAAGGCAAACTCTTGTCAGAGGATCATTTCATTACTTCATCTTTTCATGGAAGAAAAAGTATTTTTAACTATCCTGAAAATGAACTTAGAAACAAGCTTTCACGCAAAGTAACTGCTTTCTTTCACAGCCAAAATATTCTCTTTCAAGAAGAGAATAAAATTAAGAGTATTTAATTAAAAGGTCATGAATGAAAATTAAAATATTTCACAACATTGCATGGGTCAAGTTTGGAGAAAAGGACTTTGCATCAATATTCAGTGAGGTCAGGTTGCACTTTTTCTTTTTTTCAAGACAAAGAAGAGGGAAATGTAAATATGTTCCACTAAGCTCCTCTTCTGTCTTAGCTCTGACCCCATCCTATTACTGTCATCTGGTCATTATGTTTTAGTGTCATCATCAATTGTCTTGTGACTTCACAAACTCAGTCTTGAGCTTTCTATCCTGCCCCTGAAGAAATAATATTACAATGTAATATGCATCAAAATATTATGAATTTATCTGGCTCCCTATCTTCTCAAAATAGATTGAGGTCATTTAGATTTATATCCATCCTCAGACACCAAATATCATGTGTATGATTATGGATATGATCATTAGGAAATCATATAGGCACTCAGAGTCTCAGTTTCCCCATCTATAAAACAGGAAACATAACAGTCAAAGAAATCTGGAAAGTCTTATATAAACTAATTCAGAATAAAGTGAATAGAATAAAAATAATTATATAATGACAATACAAAGACAAGAAACTTTGAATGACATAAAAACAAAATATTTCAATGACCAACCGCAATTTGGAGGATCAATTATGAAGCATGCTACTTACCTCCTGGAAAAAAAAGTGACTGACTTGAAATACAGTTGATATAAATTTTTTTGGATATGATAGATGCAAAAATTTGTTATTCTTGAGTATTCATGTTTGTTGCAATTTTCCTTCTTTCATTAAGGGAAAAGGGAAAGTGGAAAAATAAATTTTATTATAAGAAAATATTTTGTGAATCTTAAAATACTACACATATATGTTACTACTATTACCACTATTCCTACTGTTCCTACTCCTACTACTACTCCACTGAATATTTCTGAAATAAAAGATTATATTGTTAAAAAAAAAAACTGCACCCTCCTTTAATTAAAAGTTAAACAAAAATAGTGACTCTAGGAATTAGGTCATAGGAATTGTTCATTCCTTAAGAATTAAACCTTCAAACTCCACCATGGAATTTCCTTTGGGTGTTAGGAACTATGTAAAGAAATATATTAACTGGAAACTACTGTGATTCTCTGTGCATCATCACTCTGATGTTTTCATATCAAGAGCTCAGATTGATTCTATTCCCAACTTCTTTTGAATATCCCAATTTCAAGTTCCAATTTCCAAATACTTTATTCCTTCCACAATCTTCTGCTTTATAACTAGCAATCTTGTAAATCACAGAAGAATGAGAAATTTGTTTTTCACAGTGGCAAGACAGTATTTTGTAATCAAAGATGTCAAAGTTGTTAGAGGACTTAGGAGTGATTTTATTCAACTTCTTTGTTTATATGGGTTAAAAAATTAAGGTTCAAAGTAGTTAAATTTCTTCTCTGTGCTTACAAGAAAGTGGTAAATAAGAAACAAAACCTAGGTCTTCTATTTTTATTTCAATACTCAGGCAAGCAGTTTCTAAAAGTCTATGCTTTGTTCACTTCATTTTCACCTTTTTTATCCAGATTGGCTTCAAAATGTTATGTATATACATACATATATGTGTGTATAATTTTGGATACATATTTTAGACTAAAATATTGTCCCCTGATTGTTATGCATGTAGTGAAGATGGATTATATGCTATCTTCTTTATAAAGAGGTTTCATAGTATAAGGGAAAAAAAAAACATTCAATCAATGAACATGATTCTAACATTTGTAATCTTTGTGATCTTGGATAAATTGTTACATGTCTAAATTTTCTCATCTGAAAAGAATGACTTCTGAGGTTCCTTTCAGCTAGAAATCTGACCTTTAGCATTTTCTCCCATTTCATATAGACAGACAATATGTAAGTAGTGCAAAATATGTTTGCCTAACTTAAAATATATGCCTGACTCCAAAACAGTTCTATGCCACTGTAGAAACTACAATCACTTTTTTTTTTTTTAATGTGTTGAAGAAGAGGTATACTTGTTTAAAGAATCATCAATTTTTTGGTTCCTTGGGGAGTATTTGGAAATATCCCAAGAGCATGAGCTCTTGATATCAGGTAAGCAGGGGAAAAGCATGAGGCTCTGGCTATCTGCCAAAGCCCATCCCTACTATTTTAATTTATTTGTTTTGATGAGATGACCCAAATCACTAGGGAGGTCTGGAAGTGTATAGACAGTTCAAAGAATGGTGATAGAGATCATATTTCTTATTTCACAAAGACCATGTTTACATACTCAACAACACAAAAAGATCCATTATCACCTGCTGAATTTCAGTGAGATACCACAGATTTGGACAATCCAAAGAAATGTAGATTCTCCTTTATCTAATATATTTTAGCTGGTTCTTCAAAGAAATTTTGTAGTCTTTTAGTATAGTTTTTGTCTTAAACTACATGCCTAAGCATGTATTTTAAAATTCCCCATTCTCATCTTTTGTTTATTCTGTATCATTATTACGTATAACTTTTTCTCATTTTATGAAAACTAGGTCAAATTCTATAGCCAAAGGGGAAATTACAACTTTCTTTTACCAACTGAATGTTTCTCAGATGGTGTTACAGTTCTGGCAGTTTCCAAGCTATAACTGGAACTCTATCTAGCTTCTGTCACTCCAGGAGTCCCTGAGTCTCCTTCTCATGTGTCACTATAGGCTGTCTATCAGCTCTATCAGTTCAGTTTCTGAAA
The DNA here is from genome assembly GCF_016432865.1 of Antechinus flavipes. Classification (NCBI taxonomy): domain Eukaryota; kingdom Metazoa; phylum Chordata; class Mammalia; order Dasyuromorphia; family Dasyuridae; genus Antechinus; species Antechinus flavipes. Next base: position 222,335,596 of record NC_067400.1, read on the forward strand.
GTCAAACACTTCTCAACAAAACCGTAGTCAACATGGGCAGACTTGCTCTGAGGGTTCCCAAGAGCCCACATGTACTTACATGCCCTTAAGCATGGTAAAATTTAAACCTCAAATAATTGTTTTCTCTTCTTACGTGCCTTATTTCACTTGGGCAGGTAAGGAAAATATACAGAAATATCAGGTGCCATGGGAGAAGCCACAAACTTAACTGATTTCTCATTTAATGCCAGACTACAATGATCAATGGCTTTTCTCTATGTCAATTCCTATTTTTCTCAAAAGTTCCATTTTTTTGTCTCTTTGGTAAGTATAAATGCATTTTCCATCATATAGGCCACTGATGGGGTGGATTTCTGGAAGGCAGTTAAGGTATTCAATAGCGTTCAAGAATGTTACTTTATCGTTCACTTGAAAATACATTGGAAAAGCAATCCTTTTGGTCATGGAAAGAAAACATTTGTTATCAGGATCAGAGAAGAGTCATTTTACAAATACTCCTATTACCTGCTTTTACTCTTGGGTGGTGGAAACATACCCCAATTCTCTATCACCCATAGAATCTCAAGTGTTCATGGCATTGTTAGACTAAATGGCAAAGGCTGATTCAGAAGCAGTTGGAACTTCTCTGTAAAGTGAACTCTTTCTTTCTTTGAAATAAGGCTGTGTGTGGGTATTTCTTTTTAGATAGGTTGTTGAAAAAAGAAGTTGACAATGATAATACCTGTGCTTCACCTTTCCCAAAGCCCCCTGCTCTTTAGTAACACCTTTAGAGATAGATTGAATTCCCTTCCAAATGCATTTGGTTTGTATCTAATTCTCCCTGTAAAAACATGCAATGGATTTGGTCCTTTTTTTTCTTTCTTTTTTTAAACTTTGCTTTTTCAAAAGAGGTCTTCAAGCCAGGAGCCAGCAATGACCTTAATTAAAGTCAGCCATGCATTCAACTAGAGAAACTCTTTAAGGGTTGTCAAGCAGAAAACATTCTGAAGAAAGATTTCGGCATAGAAATATTAAAATGGAAAAATGCGGGGGAAATGAGAGACCACAATTCCTGGCATCTCTGCCTTTCATGTTCTAGTGAATGGTAGTATAACTGATGAGTAATGAAGGGAAAAATAGAAACAGAGGAGGTGAGATAAATCCTTATTCCTAATCCTCTACATTTATAGTTATACTGAAAGATGAGACTACTAGTTCTTTCAACCAACCAACCCAATCTAATAAAGTCAAATAAACATTGATAAGATCAAATAAAATAAAAACAACTCTTTTTAATGATATATAATGATATATATATATATATATATAAACACACATAGAGAAAGACAGAGAGACAGAGAGAGAGATGTGAATTTAATTTGAATATAATGGAAAGGAAAAAAAATCAGAAAATAAGCACTAAATTTCCAACTATTCTTTTGGCTGGGCAACTACCATGGGCAATTACATAAAGAGGCAACCTGTGGTAGAGTTATATTAGCCCTGCAGTCAAGAATAATTGAATTCAAATGCAGTTATAGATACTAACAATGTGAATGCCCCTGGGCAAATTACTTACTAGTTTCCCCAATTGTAAAATGGAGATGATAATGGCACTTTCTTCACAGGGTTGTTTTAAAGATCAATTGAGGTAATAATATTTATAAAAGTGTTTAGCATAATACTAGATTTATGCTTACTCCCTTCTTCTACTCCCTATTATAACTTACTTGTGTTTCAGATTCTAAGCTATAAAATTGAAATTATAATTATTATGTTTACCTACTTCACAGGATTGTGGTGAAGAAAGTAAAGGGATTGAGGTCAGACCTGTGATTTCATTGACCTAGTGAACTTCCAGATGAAATAACTCTTTCTATTAATGCAGGTTAACATCTTTTCTGAAATTTGGAGTCTTATGAAGTTTTCTGTATCATGGGGAAGTTAAGTAACTAGCCTAATGTCACATAGCCAATACAAGATAGAGGCAAGAAATGAATCCAGGGCTTTCTCTCAGACAAATGAGTTGCTATGTAAATGTGAATAATTATTACTATTATTATTGACATGTTAATAATTGATCATATCTAGACAATTGTTGGAAACTAGTTCTGGGATTCTAGTGACATATTTTCCCTCTTTATTTCCCCTCTTTTCTTTATAAACATCTTTCAAATGATAATTTAATTAAAATAAAAATCCTGTTTTTCCCAGTTTTAAACTATTTCTTGAATTTTTTTTTCATTTTTAAATGAGAATTTTGGTCTTATTTTTTAGTCTTCACTCCAAACATAATTGAAGGAAAGAAAAATTTAGCTAGGTATCCTACTGAACATAGAAAAATAAAGTAATTCTTTACCTATATACTATTCATCTCCAGACAACAGGAATGAACTTCTATCCCTGAAGTAACTGGTAATCCTTTTGACAACATAGAGAATACTGTATATTCTTGGCAATTTTCTCCATGAAGAGAAAAAGCAGAGAAGTTCTGACACATGGCCTGGCATTATAGCACTCAACCAGGGCTCCCTTATAAAATCTGTTCAATTTTATGAGCCAGTCCGTGCACTAACCCCTCCATAGCTCTATAAGGGATGTGCTGGTAAATGTTTAACAACTGATTTTGGAAGGGGAGGAGGAGAACAGATCCTAGATTGGTAAACCATACAGATAGTGACAGAATTAAGATTGTGACTTGGGTCACCTACTTGTTGTTACATCACCTTGAAATGGTAGGGAGAGGGTAATGGAATATCTTTGCCAAGTACCCTTGGCAAATGCTTGTTGGAAACAAATCAGTTAAGTTGACTCCTGGGTTTCAGTTTCCTCATTTGTAAGTTGAGTATAAAAATAGCAATAACATTTACCTTACAAGATTATAATGAAGTTCATATAATATAATGTATGGAAAGTTTTATATAAATTTAAAAACACTATAGAAATATATATATATATTATTAGTTTCCTCTTTATAATAATGTAGAAAGAAAGCATCAGGAAACAGTCTATGGCAAGCTTCCTCAGTCTACATGTGGACATTTTGTCTGAAAACTTGTATATATACATATCTACACTAATGGTTTTAGAGACAAGAATTTCCAAGATGAGATTGATTCAAGAGTGATTTTTGAGAAAAGCTGCAGTATTTAATTAAACATGAAAAGTGCATTGCTAGTAAATTCCAACATACCACACTGAGGAATTAGGTAGAACAATATTTTACCCCACCCCAGCAGGTGTTAAGTCCTAATTGGGTACCCAGGTAAATCTGAGGCCTATTTGGAGTACCTTGACCCAAAGAAGCTGGCCTATTAAACAAAGAAGTGCCAAAACTTTGAACATTTCCTGCTGTTGGATAAATATACATTAGAATAAATCTAGATATTCTATCATGGACTAAAGATACTTAAAGAACTGTGCAACAGACAGAAGACAATTCTTCCTTTATGTCTTTACTTCCCACCACCAGTTAATCAGTAATGCCCAAAAGCTTTGGATTTGTGAAATGGCCTGGGTATAAGACCTCATGGTATTGCCCTTCTAATCTCCTAAGAGTTTGCAATGGCTCTAATCTTATTCCTCTTATTTTTATATACTCTCTTTTAAACATCTTATCAATTCCCATAGTTTCAATTATCACTTCTCTGAATATGACTCTAAGGTCAATTCTGCATTTTTATTAACCTATTAGATATCTCCACCTAAATGTTCTTCTAGAACTTCAAACTGGAAATATCCTAAATTAACCCATCTCTCACTTAAAACTTTCCTTTTTTTCCAAACTTCTTTATTTCTATTGATAGAACCACCAGCCTTTGAGTACAACAGACTTGATGCCTTAGAGATAAATTCAATTTTAACATCAATTTGCAAAACATTTCATGTGTATGTATATATAAAATATAACACGTATATTCATATTCATACACATCAATATATGAATTGTGAGCATATGTAAATACATCTATGCACACTTATAAATATATAGGTACATGCATGTATATGTATTGCATATATGTTTGTACAAATAGACACACTTATATGATACATATTCATGAAATATTTTGCAAGCCTTTCTGCACTGGAAATGTTAGCTATTATTTGCAGTACTTAACAAACAGTTCTCTATCAAAATATAATCGAATGACCCATTCTACTAGTTACACGCATTTATAAAAGACAAAAAAAAAAAAAAAACAATAGAATTGATGGAACTACGAAGGTAGCTTTGGGTGAAACCTCAAAAAGGGACAAAATTAGTAAATAATGACTTCATATCAAAGGCAAAAGTATAGATATATTTTAGTGTAGCCCTATAAAAGAGATGAGCATGGAATGAATAAGTAAATTTTAGTTGAAATACTTCTGTTACCATGCAAAAACCTAGCACCACCCTACTGCATGGCCTAGTTCCTTCATATTAGAGATCACTGTGCTCATAATAGAGAAAAAAAAAAGGATGAACAAAATTTTATTAATATGTATTACCACTATTTTATTTCCATAAATATGTGATTGAATGTAGAAGAAGTAGTCAACTTAAAGTGTTGATTGAGGATTGAAATAAGATGTAAAACCATTGAGATACGTTGCAGCAGAGGGATGTTAAGGCTGAAGTGAAATCCAAGCTACAGAAATATAGGCATGGCAGGATTGTTCCTGATAGGGTGAACCACTGGCCCCATTCACCTTCTTCCAAAAGGTTAAGAGAGTTAAAAACAGTTGGAGCTTCTTGCTTGCCTCAGAACAAATGAGACAGAAGACAGCCAGCTCATCTATCCTCTATCAAGTCCATATTCCTATGGTCCAAGGAGAGGTCCTGAGCCCAATGTTACTAAAGAGTTCCAAAAAATTAACCTGATGATAGCCCCTATTTATTTCATGAGTCATGCATCAACTTGATGAATTGTGAACTTATGAACTGTGTTAGATCCTTTTTTCCCTCACTCAAGAGTATTAAACTATTCATTTTCTAAGACTCTGAGGTTTGAAACAACATCTTTATTATTTGGGGACTTCCAGAGTATTGAAAAATTGCAATTTTATAGTTGCTAGGTAAATGTTTATCATATATTGCTTTATTGTTATTATGTTTATTTCTTTGATTATGGATTTTATGCCAAAAGAAAAAAGCAATTTTGTAGCGCTACATATATTTTTATAATTCTATTAAAAATCAACTCATTTATGTGAAAATCAGATAACTATGTTTCAGGGCAAAAAAAAAAAACAAGTTCAAGGAGAAGATGAGTTTTGCTAGAGGTGGAAACTCAATAGCTGATTTTTGATTTGGTAAATCTGAACTCTGCCCTCATAACAATTGTTGTTTGTCCCTCATTCCCAAAGAGACCAGGACATTGGGAAGATGATATCATGACTTACAAGGGAATTGGATTTAAGTGATGTAGGGATGTGCAAAGTCATCGGCCTCACTTTCTCTTTGGAACCTATTGGGGTCCTGTGGCAAGCTATAGATCAGGACAGATGCAGTGGGGGACCTTGGCCTTTTTAAAGTAAGGTCTTTCTCCAGGAAGCATCTGGATCTTACCATTATAATTGCTTTCTCTGGTGTTTTGTTTATGTATAGGTATTCTGCTGGGTGAGGGAAATCCCAAACTCCATATGGTTCTTAGAATCAGCAGCCTCCTATGCTTCAGTACAAGCTTTCCCAAAAACATGCTCCTCTTCAAGAATGAAAGACAAGCAGCAATCAACAATCTGTGAGTAGCAATACTACCCCATTGGGGGTGCCAATTGCTCTTTTCAGTTCTCATCATTTGATGTCTACCTGAGTCTCATACTTTCTTCCTCCTTCCTTCCTTTCCTTCCCCTTCCTTTTTCCCTTCCTCCCTCCTTCCTTCCTCCATTCTTTCCGTCCTTCCTTCCTTCCTTTCTTTCTTCCCACATTCCTTCCTTCCTTCCTTTTCTTCCTCCTCTCTTTCTGTTCTTCCTCCCTTCCTCTTTTTTCCTTCTTTCTCTTTATTCCTTTGTTTGCTCCTTCCTTCCTTCCTTTCTTCCAGATGGTTCCTGTTCAGTAAATCAGGATAGTGTCTGATAGAACTACCCAGTAGTTAAAAATACTCCACATCTAAAGATGCTTGGGTATAAATATATTGACAGTTTTGAAATGCAATATTGTCAGTGCTTTATTATATTTTTATTTACTTTGTTAAATATTTCCCACTACAGCTTAATCTGATTCCTGTATTATGGGCTGCAGGCATATATTTTCCAATCCTAAAAAAAAGCATTGTGTCATAGTGGAATGAAGGTTGAATTTAGAACAACAAGAGATCCACATTAAAAGTCCTAGTTCCAGATCCTGACTGATGTTTACAGTGTGATCTTAGATAAATTACTTAAGATTTCTGAGCCTCAATTTCCTCATCTGTAATTATATTTGTCTGGGAGAGTTGATATGACATAGTGAATGGACAGGTGGTTTTAGAATCAAGAACTATTTTCAATTCTAGTCTGTGATCACTGGCAAGTCAGCATAGTGCTATCAATAATGTTAGATTTGGAGTTAGGAAGGTCTGAGTTTTAATCATGTCTCAGATACTTAAGATTTGTGTAACTTTGGATAAATCATTTATTCTTCCCTAGCCTCAGTATTCTTATCTGTAAAATGGGGATAATAGCTTCTACCTCACAAAATTATTTGAAAAAGCAAATGAGATAATGAATGGAAAATGCTTTTCAAAACATTAAAGCAATACAAAATGAGTGCTATTTTTATTAATAGAATTTAACTTTTCTATTCCTAAACAACTTTCTAAGATTATATTAAAGGTAGTCAAGTTGTTGGTATTCAAAGATATTTTATTCCCATTGAGGAATTCCTTACACTGATGAAATCTAGTTTTGGACACAATACTATTTACAAATCAGAAAGAGGCTAAGATAATAATATTACCTATTTCTGGAAAGTGCTATGAAAATAAAAACAATGCATAAATGTAAGTTATTGTTATCATTAATAAACATCAATCAGATATCCAAAGCTCTCCATAGTTTCACCAAGATGGCTCTCTGAAGCTCAGGCATCTGTGAAGAAGGAGGAAATTGGGTCATGGAAAAGCAGTATACAAAATTAAGGAACAGGCAAGAGAATAGCTGATATGTTTTTCTTTATAGAATTTAAGAAGTAACGGACTTTGCACATAAGTAAAAATTTTCAAAGGGGCAGTGCCGTTCTATTCACTAACAAAATGGGAAACATTGGCCTTAGGGTCATCAGCTGATTGACATCTCTCCAGCTAGATACCTGGATATGATGGACTAAGATAATCTTAAAATATGGCTTCTTTTATATCCTCCTAGAACAATAATATAATCATATTTTTCTATAATAAGTCCCCTTGGTTTCATTTGACTTACAGAAAATAAATCATCTTAGCCTTTGCTAGAAGCTCAGATAGAACTCTATATTCAGGAAAACAAATTCCTCCCCTAAAGCTGTCACCTTTCCTGGGAAGGCATTTAATTGCCTCCTGGAGAAACCTGCTAGGAGAAGCTGTCATCAAAGTCCTTAAGGGAAATACATAAATAACTTTTTTTCAGCTAACTAATCAAGGCAACTCTTAGTAGCAATCTGCTAACTCATGAAACCACATCCTCCAGAATTCCCAGTCATTAGAGAAGAAATCCAGAATAAATCCAAGGGATTCATCAAAATTAATATGTATTGCTGCTTCCTTTTTGGATAGATTGGAAGAGAAAATGAAAACACAAAAACATGTTTTCCTTTAACCTGTAGATTTTTTAAAACTTCTTAGTTTCAAGACCCTGAATGTAGTCAGTGTGTGAAAAACAGTATCATTTAATTGTGAGCTCTTTAACAAAGAATCAGAAATGGAAAAGGTATGCAAAATTTATTTTACCTTTATGTCAAATGTACCACATTTAGATTTATTTAAAAGTATGAAAGTGCTAGTAATAACTGTATGATACTGTTATTAATAAAGCTATTAGTATTTCTATGATTTTAAAGTAGGATATTTGGCTTTAGTAGAATTTGGCAACTGTATTCCTTCCTCTGAATTCTTATACACACTTTTTATACTACTCATTTGACATTTAATCATACAGCTATTTGTTGCTTTATAGCTTTTAACATTTCATAATTAGAGCTCTTTTCTTTTCAGATAGCTTGTATGTGAAGTTTTTCCTGGATGTTAAACCTGTAATGTACTATAGGGAAGATATCTGTGGTCAGTCCCATCAATATCAACTTCTCCTTAGGGGTTTAAAATCAAACCCCTAAAGTTTTATCTAACGATATGCATGAAGACCTCAAAAGATCCTTTAACCAAGAATTCTATTATTTTGGTAAACACAATCCTGAGAAGGATAGTTTCTGCAGAAAATAACAGTGATTCATTCAACAACAAATGAATAGAAAACACTGCAACTACACATGGTACTTAAACATTCAGTTCTTGTTCCTTTCTAGGGAAAAAGTCATCTTATTTCCTTTGATTGTGGAATATGAAGACCTGGTGTAGACCCAAAACATATTTATCATATCTGTTGTTTGTTTTAATCATCCATAGCTGGTAACTTTAAGCTCTCTACTGCTTCCTTCCCACCTCAATCCTAAGCATAATTGCCTATTTCCATTTCTCTTCTTATTTAGTTTTAAACAATCCAGCCTATCTCTGTGTGACAACCTTAGCCCCTAAATCCAGTTTATTTTGCCTCATCAGATTCTTTCTCCACTGAATGAGATAGAGTAGGAGAAATATGTATATCTAATAGGTTTTAAATTTCTTTAACATCAAATTTATTTTATATTCCATATATCACATTAGTATCTAATGCAAAATTATGTACTTAGTTGTAACTCAATAAGTATTTTTCCATTGCACCTGCACTCAACATTCAAATTAAAGTTAACTATTCAATATATTAAATACAAAATTTCCACAAGAGGCCTATTTCATAAATCTAGATGCTAAGATCAATATAAACATATTAATACTCAAGAGATATGGGATTTCATCAATGTGGGTAACCTCTAGTGTAGGAACTGCCTTCCACTAAGAATGGCATCTCTGGGTTAGAAGTGAAGGCAAGATTTTCTTAGTTCAAATCCTACTGCTGATTCTTGGGCATTGTGTATCTGGGCCAGTCAGATCTAATCTAAGTCTTAGGATCCTCAACCTTCTACTAAGGATCATTTGAACTTTAAACATATGGTCTTATTAACTCTCAATGGAACCTGAAAAAAAAAGTTATTTATGACCTAAGTCTTAAGGAGTTTTCTGAAGTAAATAGATATTGTGATTAACCTCAGGTCAAATAGGCAGGAAGAATGAGAGGCCAGATGTCATCCTAGACCTTCCTGACTTCAAGATCAGTATGGTATCACCAACGACAAGGTACCTCTAAACCCAAACATATATTTTCAATGAGAATAACCATTCATGCCTTATAGAATAGTGAATAACCTGTTTGTTCAAACAATGGCTCTATGATTGATTGATACATAGATGGATGAATAGATAGATAAATATAGAGAGACAGACAGAGAGAGAGAGAAAAAGAGGGAAAGAGAAAGAGAACAAAAGAATAGAGAGAGAAAGAGAGAGACACACAGAGAGAGAAAGAGAGAGAAAAAGAGAGAGAGAGAGAGAGAGAGAGAGAGAGAGAGAGAGAGAGAGAAGTTGGACTAGATACTTCTAAAGTCCCTCCTATCTCTAGAGTCTAAAGGCAAACAAACACATTGCTCTACATCTACTGAATTCCATTCTCCTGCAGTAAACATCAATGTCACTTTAATATTAATAAAATAGTTGTTTGGAGTAGATGACTGTGTGGTTGCCCACATACATACTAAAAGTCTAAATATATATGTAAATGTGTGTGTATTCTATTGCCTATGTCAATTATATATATTCATATCTCTCTGTCTAGATGAAAGGAAGTATGTAATGCCATGTCTATTAAATCCTATTCCCTGGGGAATATTAATATTAAGATAGTGGGACATTGGACAATATAACTCTAAAATTCCTCCCAATCCTTAGTTTGACTAGATGTGTCAGTTAAGTATGTGTGCTGTGCTACCCTATGTGTATCCCTATCAATCTTCCTCAGATGCATACAAACACACTAACAATATGTCTATTGAATTTATTTCCCTAGGGTAAATATCAGCAGCTCTGAGTTCAACACTCATACCCCTAGTTGGATATCAGTACAGGTCTCTAATAAATTTCCATTTTTCTTTGCCATTAGAATCCATTTGTAAAAGAATTAAGAAGTACTTACATAGTTTTGCTTTTCTCATTGTTTCCAAAATTATCCTTGAACAGAAGATTTGAAATTTCACAAAAACACATAAATTCGAGTCATTCTACTAGTGACAAGAAAAGTGGTCTACTTTCACAGAAGCTCCACATGTAATAACCATAGGTCATTATTATTTCCCTCTTCTAATTAAAATTAGAAAAACAGCACACTATGACATAAAGTGAGTCATTTGTTGTGCTATATTTACCTTGACCAAAAATGAAAGAAGCTATAATTTCTTCTAGATATTATATTTAAGCTGGGGCACAAATCATTGCCAAACTTAAATGTTATATTCTTTTGTTTAACTTTACTCAATAAATCTACAAGTATTTTTAAAATATCCCCTAAGTACCAAGCATTATGTTAGGTATTTGGGGAAAAAAGGCTTTGAGATAACAAAATATGCAAAATAATTTTGTATAACAAGTGAGAGAATAATGAAAGGTTTGTGTAGAAAGTGGCACTTTTAGCTGGACTCCTAAAAAATCAATTCTAAAAGTCAGAGATGAAAGATCATGTATTGGGGATAGTAAAGGCATGTGGATAGCAAATGTATTGTAAAATAATAAAAAAAATAGTTTGGTTAGAAAGGTAGCTTGTAAAATATACCAGATTTTAAAAGTATTCAAATGTCAAACAGGAGCTTGTTTTTGATCTTAGATGAAATCAGGGGCCATTGAGTTTTACTTAACATAATCAGACCTATCAGAAATATTTACCCTGGTTATGGCCTGAAAGACAGAATAGAGAAGGGAGAGACTTAAAATACAAAGACCAATTATAGAAAGACAATGCCTAGGACAAAGATAAGAGGCTCATCTAAAGTAGAGATTATGTGAGTTGGACAAAGATGGATGCAAAGGATGCTATGGGAGTAGTATAATGAAACTTATCAAATGAATAGATATGGGAGATGAGGGAGACTAAGGAGACAAAAATGACTTTAAGGTTATGAACATAGGTTGCTGGGGAAATGATGATTTTGACAGAAATAGTAAAGTTTAGAAAAAAAGAATAGGTTCAGGAATGATGACTAATGAATTTTGATACTTTGAGTTCATTATGTCTATAGAGCACCCAATTTGAAATATAAAATGAGCAACTAGTGGTATGGTACAGGAACTTAATGAATATAAATAGTGTCCCAAAAAACAAATTAAAATTTAAGCTTAATAAGAGCTAATCAGCTTCATATACACTAAGACTTTTCAGATACATCTGGTTTGTCATAATATTTGTTTTAAATTAGAATACAATTTAAAATTATAAGAAACAAAAATATCATATTATGAACTTATTGAAATGCTGCAAAATTATAATCTGAATGAGAGTAAGATTCAAAAATACATAGCAGCATTATTTTGGGGGTTTAAAAAACATTGAATCATGAAAATTTTCAAAATATAAATGTAAAAGAAGAAATCAAAATCCTCATGCTTTTATTCAATTGCAAAAAAATCGTTTTACCCATCTTGCAAAGGTCTACAGTATATTTGGTATAAAAGAATAATACCATGCTGGCAATTTGTCCTAGTTGAATTCCATCTAAAATATTAAAAGAAGGGGGCAGTTAGATGGCTCAGTGAATAGAGTACTGACCTTGAAGTCAGGAGGACCCGAGTTCAAATCTGCCTTCAAACATTTAATACATACTAGCTGTGTGAACCTGAGCAAATCATTTAACCCCAATTTTAAGGCAAGCCTTAACAAAAAAAATAATAATAATAATAATAAATATTAGAGAAAGGTAATACCTAGGATTTATATAGAGTTTCAAGATTTATAAAGCACACTTCATATGTCATTCTTGATCATCACAGGCAATTTTGTTAAGTAAGGGTATTATATTTATTCTATAGTATATTTTTTCTAGAATAGAATAGAATAGAAATATTCTATATTTCTATAAAAATTGGGATGAAAGGAGTTAAGTGATTTATCTAGAGTCATAGAGCTAGTAATCTTAATACTCTATTCATTATATCACCTCTGCTAGGGACACAGTATATAAACAGTTAAACTTGGAGCCCAGAAGTTCTGCGTTTAAATGGGGCCTTAGACATTGACTGTGAACAAGTCAATTAAAGTCATAACCTCTATTTGACTTAATTTTCTCACCTATAAAATGGGGATAATAATGGTATTTATGTCCCTGAGTTGTGAGGACCAAATGAGTAAAAGCATATAAAGTGATGATACTATAATAAAAAAAAAAAAAAATTAACTCCCTTAAAGCCCAACTCAACATCTGTGTTCTATTTGTGGAGGAAAAGTGTAAAATTCCAGTCAAAGTGATATATGACAGTGTCTCTGTGTACCCCAAAATTGATCCAATGAGAATCTATTAAGGACCCTGAAATTCTTTCCAATTGAGGTTTCATAATAAAACAGATTGGGATAGCAGCCTAGTTAGTGTGATGAAACTGTTCATATCAATCTTAGAAATATGTGAAGTATATAATATTGCAGATTGAACCTTCTCAAAACTGTCATAATAACCAGTTTGACATGGGGGACAGTAGAACAAGTAACATTACCTTATTTTGGCACTGAAAAAAGGCAAAATAAACTGGAACAAAAAGAAGAAATTTTAACAAATGAGTACTTACAATATACTATCTGCTGGAAATACATTGATACTGATGCTGTTAACCACCAAAGGGAGCAAATGTAAAGCAGATTGAAAAAATAAATGCCATTATTATGCACCAAAATACCCTAACAAAACCAGAAATAGAACTCACCAGCTATAGACAAGGATTTGATATTTCATAGTTTTTTTCTCAATGATATTATCAATTCTGTTACACAGTAAATGAGGTTTTGAAGGTCTTGCATATGCCAGGCACTGAGCTAGGCACAAGTAAAATGAAAGAAACCACAATATATTTCTGACCATTCCTGGGCAATTTTAAGAAATATCTTCATTCCACACTCTAGATTAGATGAAATAAGAGCAGAAATTGATGAGTTGTTAACTTAAATCTGATGCACAAAAAGCTACAATTAACACAAATGTCAGAAATGCTATTTAACAATAAAATGGAGAACAAAAGAGAGAGAGAGAGAGAGAGTACTAATGACTTGAATGGTTTTGTACAAGAAATCATTATTTGGAACTTTAAAGATTTTTTTTGGTTAAATGAAGCATATCTAACTAGTATAAAGACTATATCAAAAATAGAGCAATTAAGAGAACTGATATCCCTTAGAATCAAAATAAATAAATGTATTTTATGACATTTGTCAGAAAGGAGAAAAACAGTTCAGAACCTGTCTATGATAACATATATTGCAACCTTTTTTACAGTACAAACTATAGTAGGAAAGATAGATCTAGATGAGAATTTTCTCAAGGACAAATGTCAAGGACTATCACAACAGAAGAGACTTTAGAGAGCTCTTTAAAGAACTTTATAGACACAATGAAAGATATCTGACCAGTAAAAGCGGGAGAAATCTTGAACACTGTGCCACTCAGATAAGAATCAAGGAACTTTTTTTTCCCCAGTTAATGTAATGTAATGTAAAAAATAAAGATATATCCAATTAAAATCCAACAAATTATATTCCAAGTAAAAAACTGAAATAATTGAAACAAAAAATTCAAAAGTAAAGGCAATTCAGGGATTCGATGAAGCAACAAAGAAAAAAAAAAAAAAAAAACATGAATCAAAACTTTACAAAAGAAACCTAAGAAGCAAAGCTATTAGTGGAGAGAAATTCCTAAAAAAAAGAACACGAAAACAAGAACAATTTCAATTAACCATATGTTCATAAGAAATTCAACACAATGAAAAGCAAGACGGATCAAACCAGACACCTTAAACACCAGTAATACAGCAAATAACAAAACATTTCTTATATCAAAGGAATTTTTTGAAACTCTTAACTTCTTTGTAAAACTGTGGCAAAACAATAAGCTCTTCAATTATTTACTCAAATGCTTATAATAGTGCATGACTAGCAAAGCACTTAGCTTCTTCTCAAATACAAGCCTAGTTCCATTTTAACAGAAGGCATCATATATTTATTACTAAAGATGAGAGCTCCAGTGACTTCTGACAAAAATGTGTATATGTATTTTATTGAAAGCATTCACTGCTTATATCACCTAAGAAAAACATTTACACACTTATAAAAACATAATATTTTTGCTAAGAAGAAAAAAAAAAAAAAAAAAGACTGTGTCCAAAAACCCCAGCAGTATAAAAAATAACTTATCTACAATTTGATTAGTCGGAATGCTAAGTGGCACAATGGATAGAACATCTGGCTTAGAGTCAAGAAGAACTAAGTTCAAGTCTGCCTTCAGACTTTTATTAGCTATGTGACCCTTAACAAGTCAATTCAGCTCTCTTTGCCTTAGTTTCGTCATATGTAAAAATGGGTATCATAATAATAGCACCTTGCTGCCAGAGTTCTTTTAAGATCAAAAAAGATAATTATAAAGCACTTAGCACAGTTTCTGAGTAATAAGCACTATTTAAATATTAGCCATTATTATTACCAATATTATCAAATTTGATAATCACAAAACATTTTACACAGTTCCATGAAGAGTTAAGCCAAGAATAGACACAGATTCAAAAGAGTAAGAATGCTGGAGTAGTTGCCAAATCCTATTGCCTTTTCTCAGATTTCACTCTCCTTAGCCTCTCTGTAGCTTTTGACTCTCTCACATTTTCCTTCTTAATGATTTTCTTTCCAGGGTTCTGAGACACCACTCTCTCCTGGTTTTCTTCCTACCTATCTGACCACTTCTTCTCTGTCTGCTTTGATGGAATCTTCTCTAAATTATGTCCTCTAGGTGGTCCTCAGGATTCTGTCCTGGGCCCTCTTCTCTTTTCTTTCTATACTAACTCATCATGGATTTAATTATGCCCCCCACACTAATGATTCTCAAATCTACCTTTCCTGCCCTGTTCTCTCTATTTGTTCCAATTTCACATCTTCAACTCCTTTCAGAAATCTTAAACTAGACAACTGGATATCCAGATATCTCAAATATTCCCCCTTCTTTCCTTTGACACTGCCACTGTTATTAAAGGCCTTCATCATCTCATCCTTGGACTATTGCAATAGTCTGCTTAATCTGCCTTCCTGTAATCTTTCCCCATTCCAATCCATTCTCTATCCATCCACTAAAATGACTGGCATTCTGAAGTCTTAAGAACCAGAGCAGATCTTGAGCAATTAACACCTATGTAACACCCTTTACCATATACTTTTGGCACAGCAAAATGGATGACAATGAGTCTAAAAAGCTTCTTCCCACCTACCTCAAAAAAAAAAAAAAAAAAAAACCATACAATGTTAACAAAAAACAGGGTTTACCATCCAAGAAAGTTGTAGAAAGAAGAATATTATACTCTATCATCAAAATGGAAGAAAGGATCAGAGAATATAATGGACAGATAAAAAAATTTTCAGAAATATTTTCAGAATATGTTACATCACAAAGCAAAGCTAAAAGCTAATGATATTCATATATCACTGGATTTACCAAGTATAACTAAATGTGATTTAGCCACACTATGGCTAAAATCCAAGAATAAAATAGTGAAGACAATTCATAGGCAGTATCTAGATGAATTCAACCAATAATATGTCTGATGAAACCAGAAATGAATATCATTCTAATTTGGTTCTAGAAATGGAGAATATTATGATAGAAATTCAGGATCAAAACTATACCACAAGAATTTACAGAAAGGTATCCTTAAGGAGTTTAAATGTGTTGATTAATGAATATTACACAATGTAACGATGAAAAGTGCAACAGCATAGCTTCAAATAACAACTAATAGAATGCTGGAAATATTAAATCAGAATTGTACATGGGAAGCTTGATATGCTTCATAAACTAAAAAGAAATCCATACCCTACAGGTTTAAACTCTAAAATGTCCTTGAGAATTCCATAAATAAATCATACTGAAAATGGGACAATATAGACAAATTGTATGACAAATAGCCAAATAACCAAACATAACATTGATCCATAAAAATTAAGACCATTCATAAATATATATATATATACTGCTGTATCAAATATTCATAATTTCTAAATCATTTGGAACAAAAGGCTTTCAAAATTTAGAATCCTAGCAAAAGAAACCATATGGCAACTGAATAGGTGAGATACAGGTCATTCCAACTACTCTGTTTGTTTCCTGGAAATTCTGCAAAGATGCTTAGTGAACTTATGGAAAATAAGCTTACATTTCAATGTACCTTATCAATTATAAAAGCATTCATTTTGTCCACCTGAATAATGGTACACAGACCACTAAATGTAAAAGAATAATAGTAAGAAAAGAAAGCCAAAAATCCTCTATTTTTATGGGAACTCCATAAAAATGATTACAATATGAAGATGATAATAATTGTAATGTATGACCAGATTATGCAGAGACATTATTGCCTGCCTTAGTTGATAATTTCCCTTAATGTAAAACTTGGAAAGTTTGCTTCCAGAAGAATCATCATGTATTAAGGAAGTGCCTTGAAGAAACTATGGATATGCATGGACATTCTGTAACTAACTAATTGTAATTGGCTAACCATGTGGTTGAGAAGAGGATTTTTTGTCCCTTTAATTGTGTTGTTTCTTAAGCCAAGGGGTGATAAACCACATTCAGTTACAGTAGATATGCAAACAGCTGCATATCTGGAGCTATCAGTATCATAAAAAAAGGCTGAGTCAGTTTCAGCTGCCTGTTTTCTTCCTTTACATGTGGAGGTACTTGATGACTCCTCGAGTTATTGTATCTAATGAAACAGTATGCTGTAAGAGGAAAGGTCTCAGGACCTTCTCTCCTCAGAGCTCATATAAAACCAAGAACTGACCCTGTGTTTGCAGTGACCACAGACTCTAGGAGCAAGGAAGAACCTTTGGAAGTAACCTTCAGACCTACTTGAAACAATTAACAGCTTTAGCAAAGTTGTAGAATATGCTGATGATTTCTGTGGGTTTATTTTCTATCTAAAGCAGAGCAGCAAGAAATAGAAAAAGAAATTCCATTTAAAATAACTGTAAACAAAGTAAAAATTTTAGGTATCTGCCTGTCAAGAAAAACCCAGGAATTTTGTGGTCATAATTACAGAACACTTCTCATATAAATAAAGTCAGATCTAAACAATTTGGAAAATATCAATTGCTCGTGAGTAGGCCTAGGTAATATAATAAAAATGAAAATTTTACCAAAATTGGTCTACTTGTTCAGGGCCATACTAATCAAACTGCCAAAAAAATTTATAGAACTAGAAAAAAATAATGACAAAATTTATCTGGAAGAACAAAAGATCAAGAATATCCAGGGAATTGCTGAAAAAAAGATACAAAGGGTGGCAGCTTAGCAGTACCAGACCTAAAATTATACTATAAAGCAGACTCATCAAAACTCTTTAGTACTGTCTAAGAAATAGAGTGGTGGGTCAGTGGAACATATTAGATACACAAGACACAATAATCAATGCCTATAGTAATCTAATATTTGATAAATACCCAAATTCCAGTTTCTGGAATAAGAATTCATTATTTGACAAAAATTCCTGGGAAAACTGGAAAACGATATGTCAGAAACTTGGCATAGATCTATGTCTCATACCAAATAAGGTCAAAAGTGGGTATATGATTTGGACATAAAGGATGATACCATAAGCAAATTAGGAGAGCAAGGGATAGTTTATTAGATCTTTGGATAAGGGAAGAAATTATAACTAAAAAAGGACTAGAGAACATTGTGAAAGGTAAAATGGACAACTTTGATTACATTAAATTAAAAAGGTTTTGCATAAACAAAACCAACAGAAACAAGATTAAAGGGGAAATGCAAAACTGAGGAAAATTTTTTATAGCCAGTGTTTCTGATAAAGGTTTCATTTCTAAAATATATAAAGAACTGTGTCAAATTTATAAGAATACAAGTCATTTCCCAATTGATGAAGAGTCAAAGGATATGAATGGACAATTTTCAGATGATGAAATTAAAGCCATCTATAGTCACGTGAAAAAATGTTCTAAATCACTATTGATTAGCAAACTTCAAATTAAAACAACTCTGAGGTACCCCCCCACACACCTCAGATTGGCTGACAGAAAAAAAAATGATAAATGTTGGAAGGAATGTGGGGAAACTAAGGACACTAATGCATTGTTGATAGATTTGTCAAATGATCCAAACATTTTGGAGACCAATTTGGAATTATGTCCAAAGGGCTATAAAACTGTGACTACCCTTTGACCCATCAGTGCCATTACTGGATCTGTATCCCAAGGAAATCATAAAGGAGGGAAAATATGTGCAAAAATGTTTACAGCAGCTCTTCTTGTGATAGGAAAGAATTGGAAAATGAGCATATGTCCATCAATTGGGGAATGGCTGAACAAGTTGTGGCAAAGGAAGGTAATGGACTATTATTATTCTATAAAAAATGATGAACAAATTGATCTTAGAAGGGCCTGGAAAGATTTACATGAACTGATACTGAGCAAAACAAGTGCAACTAGGTATACATTGTACCCAAAGAATGTGCAATGATCAAGAACGAAAGATTTGGTTCTCCTCAATGATTCATTGATACAAGGTAATCCCAACAGACTTTGGATACAAAATGCCATCGGCATCCAGGAAAAGAACTAGGGGAGATTAGATGCAAATCAACACATGCTATGTTCACTTTTTTTTTGTTTTTTTTGTTTTTTTCTCTCCCATGGTTTTTCTCTTTTGTTCTGATTTTCCTCTCACAATATAGTTCATAAAGCAATGTGTTTCAAAAATAAATAAATAAAAGGGGAAAAAAGGAAGTAACCTTCAGGTTCTTAATGCAGAAGAAGAATTTATTGCTGTGGTGATGGTGGTTTTTATTGTTAAATTGTCCAGGTTGTGCCCAACTTGGTCATGGACCATAGCACACACCAAAGTTGCCCATGGAATTTCTTTGCAGAGATAATGGAGTAGTTTGTCATTTTCTTTCCAGTGGATTAAGGCAAACAGAATTAAATGACTTGCCCAGGAATATACAGAAACAAATGTCTAAGAACAGTTTTGAACTTAGATCTCCCTGACTCTAGATCCAGTAATTCATCCACTAAGCCATCTGCTGCTCCTGAAACAGAAGGCTTACCAAGCTACAATCCCAACTTCGAATGTTATCTTACCAACAAAAATGCTATGCAGAAATTGAGTTAAATTTTGAACCTACTACCTCTGAGGTCATATAAAAGAGAGTAAAACTTAGAAGTATTGGGGGAAACATTTGTACATCTATTCTTGCTATATATTTTAAAGAAATATTCCTTTATAAAACTTACCTGATGTTAACTGATTAAATGGAACTGAGGAACTAGTCATTGACCTAATAAATGGAGAAACATAGCCAATAGATATTCAAGCTATGGTAGTAGAGGATAGTAGAAGAAAAGAGTGACCCTCTCAAATCCCTGGCAATATTCTTCAGCTCTAAGGGGAAATGCAGCATATAAGACTCTAAGAGAGAAGATGAAAGCACATATATCAAATAATAATAATAAATATTATCCCTGTCACCCTTTCTATTTTTGCAGTTTTCTCAAAGACATTTTCAGTGAGCCTTAAGAGAATGAGCTTACATTTCAGTTTTTTTTTTAATTATAGAAGTATTCAGAATATTCACATCATACAACTATTTGTTGCTTTTCAGTCATTTCAGACTATTAGTGATCTCACTTGGGATTTTCTTGGCAAAGATACAGGAGTAGTTTGCCATTTCCTTTTCTAGCTCATTTTACAGATGAAGAAACTGAGCCAAACAGGTTTGAGTGACTTGTCCAGAGTGACACAGCTAATCAGTATCTCATGTTTTCTTGACTTCAGATCTGCCTCTCTATCCAGAGCACAGTCTAGCTGCCCATCTATATACCTACATATCTAAATACATTGACATTACAGTATTCAGAATATTAAAGAAAAAAGAATAATAGGATAGTCATTTGTCTCAAAATCATTTCCATCTGAACGCCATCTTTCAAAAATGATAATGAGAAAAATAATAACAACAAAACAGTTTAAAATAGACAAAAAAAGAGTTCAGAAGGAGAAACAGAAGCCAACAGAACATTTTTGTTAACATCTTGTCAAAGTTAATATGCAAAGGGTTTTTTTAAACTATAAATAACAGAAGTTTGTAATTTTATGTATTATCTTGAAAATTTTTGTTTGTGTATTTGAATAATTTGTTGGTGGTTACTAGATTTAAGATAAATTATAAAAGATAAATGCATAATTCAATTTTAGATTCAATAGACAGTACTTCTGGAAACATTAATTTTCAAACCATGTCTGTGTTAGAGAAACAAAGAAAACATTTGTTGAAGTTACAGAGATAATTCAAACTTGCTTCAGACTATATTTTTCCGAAACATACAGCTAAATGGATACTTTATCTTGCCCTTTTTTATCTCTTGTCTTTTTTCTCTTCTTAAAAAATATAAATAATAAGTTGAAAATAAATCTATTATCAAGTAACTGGCCCCAGAGAGAGAATTCCTTGCTTAAAGAAAATAACCCAAAACCTGAAAGTATCATCAAAATGACAGGAAAGCCTTCCTGTTTCAATCTACCATATTCAGATTGAATCACAAGTACACATTTTCAGTAACATAATTTTTTTTTAAAAAATCACTTATTTGGGAGTTACAAAACAACTTTAAAGTACAAGACAGTTTTAAACTTGATGCACCAAAGGTAAATATAGTACAACAAAGCACTTTGTAGTTGTAAATCTTGACCATTACTCCTCCCTCTAACTGACGCACATGATACTCCTATGAGATAAGTTACCTTGGCTTTTTAAAATGGTTTACCCAATTCCCAGTTGAATAGAAATATAAATAAAAACATTTATAATGGAAGGTGACTATTCCAAGAATTCAAAAAATAAGCCAGAGGTTTGGTGTAAACCTCTATTCAAATTACCCAAATGTACTAGAGTGGTTTAATTAACAGAACCAAGAAAAGTAAGTGATTTGTTTTCATATATGCCATTAGTATTAATTTGTTTGTTTTTGAAAGATTTACATGTTATATCTCCATTTATAAGAAATATATCTTTAAGCTTGAATATTTTTTCAATTACTTGCATTTGGTAAATTTAAAATTCAGGACCCAATAGATATAGATAGCTAGATAAATAGTCTTCTATTTTTATGCAAAGATCTGCATAAGATCTTTATACATGCATATATATACTTATGCATGCGTGCATGTAGATGTGTATTATATATAACATATGTGTGTAAACACTCACAAGTGTTTGTAAGTATGGGAAGTCTGATAAGTCTGAGTATTTCTACTTTGCCTACACTGGAGAAGCAACAGTTATTCAAGATCTGCACAGAATTTTTGACCAACTTTTTATATCCTGGGCCAGTCTGTCCCTCTTCAAACACCCACTCCCAGGGTCTTCCCATATTAGTACCATACAGTATGGACACTACTTCTGATTGTGGTTCAAAACTCTGAAACTAAAGCAATCCATTGGTGTCAGATTCTCAAGTAGTAAGACTTATAGGTGTGTGTAGCCACCACCTGGCTTAATATACTTTCTTTGACTTTTGCTCAGTTCTGGAAGTCATCAATTCAAAGGAACCAGCATGACCTATTTGTAATGAAAATATCTTGATCTAAGAAGCCAAAAACTCCAGAGTGAAATAAAAAAAAATTGTTAATAAATTCCCATTCAGCTCCAATCCTCTCCACCACTAATACCACTCAGTCCTTTATAGTTTGTACTATAAAAATCTTCAGGTGCTTGAAGAGATTAAGATACCTTCGATGTGTACAGGGAAAAGTGTTACTTGATCTCAGAGTGGGTGTGGCCCAAGGCTTGCCTGGGCAAAGCTAGTTTAATTTTCCTTAACAGAGATTAAAGAACTGAAATAAAACATAATTTTGACATTTTTCCCCACCACTGTGAAATTTTATGGCAAATACCATCTTATAGATGCCTTAAAAAGTGCATTATAAATGCATTTTAAAATAGATATACAAAGCCATTGTTTTCTCTGAGTAGTTCTTGACTAGTCAATTAATGTATAAATTTAAAAAGTTTTGCTTCAAGTCCTTGGGGTGCCAAAGTGCTCTGATCCCAAGCACAGCACAGTTTCCCAAAATAAGTCTGCTGACGTCAGCAACTTGTGTTGCTAAGAGGAGGGAATAGAGCTAGGTAAAGGTGAGCTGTTTGAACAAATCCACTGGAACCCACAAGGCTGATGAAGACAATAGAAATAGGTCAAAGTATACAACTGGTAATACATACCAGATTCTTACATCAGCCATATTCAATGAACTAAAGCTAAATTAAAAATCAATGAATATACTAACAGCAAAAATGCTCACCTTCTGGTTTTTGTCAAAGGTTTCACGATTAAAATGTGGTCCATCAGTACCCAGAATCACTGGAGAAATGAATGACCTACACAAAGCTAATTATGTTGATAGCTATTCTCTGGAGAAACTGTTGGTGAAGTTTTCTTTATTTTTATCTCCCTTGTTAAATGTGTTTACATGTGTTACTACAGTAAAAATGTCAGATTTCACTAACATTATAGATGGCATTTTTAGCTTGAGGTCATTGAGTCCTATTTTCTCCTTCTCACTAAATGGTATAAATAATACCATCTTACCCCATACAGAGCTTTACAAGATAGACTCTAACCCTTAGGCAGTATTACCAGATCCTCTCTAACATAAGGTGTATTGAAGATAGACAAAACTATCTATCCAAACTTCTAATTATCTTTTGTCATTTGGAAGCAGTGCTCTATTTGAAACTACCTTAGACCCCAGTTGGAAATTCCTTTCCCAGAGAGAAGGATATTATATTCAGCATGATAGCGCCTTTACTTCCAGATTTCTGACTACAGAGCTATTAAATGACAACAGGTCAATTAGTGCCTATAGAAAGAAAAGTTAACCGTTAACAGCCATCTTTTAAACAATGTATTTGTAGTCTTAACAATCTGACACCACTAGCAGAATTATGATATATCAACTTGGAATGAAATTTGTATGCCATAAGGGACCACTACTATTTAACTACTCTGTGATAATATGGCCATTCAAGTCAGATCAGATAGTGCCTTACTCATCTGTTGTGGACTATTCTGTCATCAATAAAGCAAAATGAGACTATGTGATAGAATCAGCATTATTCAACAGTTAAGCTTTCTATGCAAATAGGGAACTAT
Organism: Antechinus flavipes; assembly: GCF_016432865.1. Classification (NCBI taxonomy): domain Eukaryota; kingdom Metazoa; phylum Chordata; class Mammalia; order Dasyuromorphia; family Dasyuridae; genus Antechinus; species Antechinus flavipes. Next base: position 222,359,110 of record NC_067400.1, read on the forward strand.
AATTTGATAAGTGATATTCCTGACATCCTACAGATAATCGGGTTCTCAGAAGAGATCTATTATTTCCTGGTCACTGGTCCTATAATTCACAGTGGCGTTTTGATTTATTATGGCAGCACTGGACAACCTACAAAATTTTCCTTAGGTATGGTAAAATGGAACAGCCTAAGTAATGGAATACAAACTAATCAATTCAGCATTTTCAATAAGCAATGTGATTTCTTATTTAAATAATAAAGCATTAGATCACCTATGGTTTCAAAGTTATTAGAATCAAAGAAGTTTGGAGGTCATTAGCTGTTTCAAATCATTTTATCTTTCAAGATTTATCTTACTGGTCTAACTTGACTACTCAAAAAGAAACATACATGCATATATATACTCCTATATTAATATATCAACATATCATAAAATCATATGTGCATATTTTCTCAGATTTTGGAAAGCTATTAAATATTAATAACTAGATTAAAATATCTACAATGAACACAATAATTTAGTGAAAGTTGAAAGAATTCAGAACTCTGTGAAACTAAATGATCAATCATGACTTTAGAAGATAAATAACGTTCCCCATGTTAGTCTTGAAATCAGGAAAATCTGGGTTCACATTGCACCTCAGACACTTAAGTCGCTTAACTTTTGTGCCTCAGTTTTTTCTAAATTCCCTCAACACTTGTACTGTGATCCTATTTCCCTATGAAGTGGCAGAAAGGCAGAAAGAATGAGAACTATCTTTTCAGAAATGGACAATTTGTTGATTTCTTTCCCTTGCCCATACTTAACTTAAAAGACATCTTTCATGAAGGGGAAAAGGATATAGATAATTATGGAGTAATGATACAGAAACAAAAGAAGAAGAAAACATTATTAATGAAACATTTTAAAATGTAAATGTAAAGAAGAAAACACAAAAGTTTATAAGAGGACACAAACATGGAAATGTTATTACATTGCTAAATTTAATGCAAATTTTTAAAAACTAAACTGGATATACAGAGGCTCTCAGTTTCACAGGCCATCTTTTTATTTAAATTTTAACAAATCTTTTATATGACATTAAAAAGCACATATGGTGTTGAGAGAATACTAACCCTGGTCACAATGACTGGCTAGATTCCCCTTGGGATTTATACTGCCCTTGCAATCCTGATCCTTTGATGTAAGAGCATGCAGTTCCCTTTTCAGCACAGAAAAATAATTGCCATGGCTCTAGTCCTCTTTCTCATGGCAGGGAGGTAATCAAATTACCCTTGGTGTGTTATAACTACATTACTAAAGAGATAAGAACACTGTGGAATATATAGTGAAGCCTTTTCACCTTCCTGCAACTTGCTGATCTATAAAAACAACCCCCATGTATTTCATATACCTATCCTTCTCAAAGACTAAGGATAACATCTCTATTTATTTCTTTTTGGAAGCCTGTCTGTGAACTGAACCTCAGGCAGCTGCTGGGTAAACATGTTCAATGAACATGTAGGGGAAAAATAAGAAAGCCAAGGCTGACAAGAATATGAGCTACCTACATAAATTTTAAACACAACTACCTTTATGAGAAGAAGTTTATAGGAACTGCAGTTTGGGAATGTTCAGCAAGATGATCTATGAGGAGTGCAGACCAAATAGTCTCTGGGCAGCAATAAAATTGGAGAATATTTTGTTTGCTGATATTCTTTCCCTGAGAAGAGGTAAAAAATGGGGTCCCCTAATAGCACTTTAGTTTTTCGTCTATCACTGGGAATGATATATCATTCATCTGCCTTACCTGACTAAAAACACAAACCTGAATAGGTAACAAGGTGACTTTTCAACTAATTATAGCATATCAGAAGACGATAGTATGGGAGGATAGCAGTAAGTCCAAACCCCAGAGGAAGACCAGAACCCAGAATTGGTTTTAATCAGAATTATACTCTCTGTGGTTTGCTCGGAGGCCCCTGGAGTGATTGTTAGAGATTCTATTCTCCTACTTGTCTCTCTCCCTCTCATCACTCCCCCTTCTTTCCTTCCTTTGCAATCATGTAGTCAGAAGGAAGGAAAGTTCTTTAGGTATAAATGCAATACCCTCATATCTGGCAAATTAGAGAAACAAGGCAGGAAAAATAAGATGTTTTCTGAGGTTTAGATCCAAGTACAATGGATTTTTTAATATATATACTTGATGAATTCCATATAATAAGAAGAACTAGCAGAGGTTTCCAAAGCCATTTCCATATGTTTTCTTATTTGATCCTTACAAATTTGGTAGGTAGATGTTATTATTTCCATTTTACAAATGAAGAAACTAAGGTTGAGATAGCTTAAGTGGCTTAATCATGGTTATACAACTAGTAATTACATAAATCAGGATTCAAATTCAGGTCTTCCTAATAGCAAATTCATTAAACTATATATGGGGTCAAAGTTTTTCCTGTTAAACTAAATAAGTTTCTTTACCCATTCTCAGAACCATGTTACTATTCTTCTCTGAAATCTCCCATTGTTCTCTTTTGTTTCACCTGTGATTCAAAGAAGTTATAACATGCACAGCAGCCATATCCCAATAAACAGCAGGCAAGCTAAAACAGGCTGAGGTTAACAGATGGGTTTGCAAAACTCAAACCCATCAGTGAATTAGAGGGATGTCTACCTCAAGCATATGAAGACTTCCTCCAGTAGAATGGATTGATGGGAACAATTTGTTCTAGCAGCCATGAAGTCAGCTGCTTCAGGAACTGTGAAAAGCTTATGGCTTTGCAGATATCAGAGATGCTAAAAGCCTCTCCAGTTATCTTGACTTTGATGAACTGGAAGAGAAAGAAAGGCTGATGACTTTGTGTAACTCTGACTTACTTTTATCCAATTTTATCCAATCAAGTCTGAATCACCACATGATGTCATTGGTCCTCTGAAAATGAAAGATGAACAATAGGATTAAACACAAACTCTTCTGCCTGACATATAATAACCCCAATGGCCTAGCTCCAAACTAACTTTTTCATCTTATCTTAAATTTCTCTTCTTCATATATTCTACATTCCAGGTAAATAAAACTATTAGTTGTTACTGTCTTATTCTATCATCTCTCAACTTCATACATTTGCCCAAACTGTGCCTCTTGCTGGAAACATGCTTCCTGCTCATACATTGCTACCGAAATCATTCTTGTCCTCCAAATCTCAGCTCAAGTTGCACATTCTATAAGATTCTTTCTTTGTGGAAACTGAGTAGATGCTCCTCAATTGGAGAATGGCTGAATAAATTGTAGTATATGGATATTATGGAATATTATTTTTCAGTAAGAAATGACCAACAGGATGATTTTAGAAAGGCCTGGAGAGACTTACATGAACTGATGCTGAGTGAAATGAGCAGGACCAGGAGATCATTATTTACTTCCACAACAGTACTATATGATGATCAATTCTGATGGATCTGGCCATCTTCAACAATGAGATGAACCAAATCAGTTCCAATGGAGCAGTAATGAACTGAACCAGCTACACCCAGAGAAAGAACTCTGGGAGATAGCTAAGAACCATTACATAGAATTCCCAATCCTTATATTTTTGTCTGCCTGCATTTTTGATTTCCTTCACAGTCCTTGTTTACTATTTCAGAGTCCAATTCTTTTTGTACAGCAAAATAACGGTTTGGACATGTATACTTATTTTGTATTTAATTTATACTTTAACATATTTAACATGTATTGGTCATCCTGCCATCTGGGGAGAGAATGGGGAGAAGGAGGAGAAAAATTGGAACAAAAGGTTTGGCAATTGTCAATGCTGTAAAATTACCCATGCATATAACTTGTAAATAAAAAGCTATTAAATAAATAAATAAATAAAAATTTTAAAATTACAATTAAAATAAAAAAAGATTCTTTCTTTGAACCCTCAGATGAAAGCGAACTTCTCATCTTTTAATTATCCTAGAATACTTTGCCCCTATCTTTTCTTCATACATCTCTTCCCCCCTCACATTCTACTTTGTATCACCCTTATTAATGTACATGACAGATACAAAAAAAATAATTATTCCCAACCTTTTTGATTATGAAGACTTTTTTAATATTTCCAAAAAAATCACACACACCTATAAAATAGGACTCATTCAACTGATATTTACTGATTGAAAAAATTTACTATGACAAAAAAATAGCATGAATTCAATAATACTTTTGTAGGATTTTTTTATTTTATTAATCATAACTACATCTATATAAATTTGAATATAGTAATGACACTAATACTAATATGTAGAATATACATTATGGAACATAATACAAAATCAAAATAAAATCTGTCCAGAGAAGGCATTTTACCTGTGATTACACTGAGTTATAATGTCTATTTTGACATTTAATTTAATGAAATTAAATATAAACTAAAATTATAATGCTTGAAAAAATAAAAATTCATGAATCCCTTGTAATAATTTACTTCTATCTGACCAACCTCATAGTCCACATGCTAGCAAGTACTGCCTGCTAGCAAGTACTGCCTTAAAAGATTATACAGTCTTGGAAGGAAGCAATTAGATTACTTATCTAGTTGCAGAGAAGAGAAATAATCCTAAATTTGGAGTCAGAAAAATTCATATCCTGGCTCTTCTATTTTGCACCTGTGTGACCATTGACATGATACATTTTTATTTTCATATGGAAAAGAAATTTCACAAATCAGTCAAAACTAGTTTATGCAATAATTTATTCAGCACCATATATTTATGCATTTTTATCTTTTTGTGTATATCCAGATCTCACATAGGAATATTAAAATTAAAATATTAAAATTATTATTATTATTGTATAACAACCAAAGTCTTTTATAACTTACCTAATTTTTCATTTAACAACCAATTTTCTATGGCATCTGTTGCCATTTAACTTTAACACTTAATATTATTATTCCTAGGTAAAGTGATAGCCTGTCTAATGTAAATGAAGAAGCCTCTGGAAATTTAACAAAAAGTTTCATGTTTAGAAGAGTTTGAACATAAACTAGTTGCCAATTTCTTCCCAACATGAGTCAATATCTGATCTAATCTTGAACTGCATTAGAGTTTTGAGGTCTCCCAGACATTGATTCTAGCCCCTTCCCTGCTGCCCCCAATGCTTCATTATGCTTGACCTAGATAAAATACTTAAAAATTCATGCCCATTTTCTCACATTGGGTATCTAATCACATTCAGTATTCCAAACAAACTGACCTGTGTGTATACTCTCTGAGCCTTTATACTATTTGAGTATCTTCTTCAACAAACCTTACTTGATGAACTTTCTTTTTATTTGGTCACATCTCATCCTGCATTTTGGTTTTATCCAATCATGTTGTCCCTTCTAGGTCCAACCTATGATACTAGCAATTCAATTGTTGGGGTTTTTTATTGTTTGTTTGTTTCTTGCTTTTCACTTAGTAATATAGAAAGCAAGAGCTGAATAGGAAACCATGTGTATGGAAGAAAGGACCCCCTTATTCTTCCTAATACCAGAATTATTACTAAAGGCTCTGCCTCTGAATGTGCCCTCCAACATTTCCCTTTGACATCATAAATAAAAGAGATTGTATTATTTTCCTCTATAGATCTTTAGTATTCTAAAATCTCTCCAATTCTGTATTATATTATTTTTTTATTCCAGATGCAATAAGGAAAAAATAAGCTACAGGAGAGGGCTGCATGTGATTCTTGTCTCAAAGCATTCAGCAGGAAGCAACTAATTCAAGAGACTTTTATAGGTTGGGGAAACAAAGGCAGATGGGGGGGAGAGGGTGCAGGGAAGACCAGAATACTGGACAATAATCCCAGGAAAGAATCATAACTCAATCCTAACAGGATAAGGGTAAATGGGATGAGGACACTAAATGAGTGGACTAGATAAGAAGGTCAAGGACAGGAGTCAATGAGGTGAGGGGCGATACTCAAAGGAGGGGGAATTATCCCAGCAGGCATCTGAAATAAAGTACCTAGGGTTTTATGACTCAATGGCATTTCAGGGCCTCTTTTCTAACTTAATTTCCCCATTCCTAAGGAACAAAGTAGTACAGCTATAATAATTTTATTCAGGGCATAATAATTCAGGGAAACTGAGGCATTATAATTGTTGTTTTTGTTGTTGTTAACCATTTCTTCATTCTCCTTTAAGTAAAAAATATAATAATTCACTTCTAGTATTATAATAATTAATTTTTAGTTTCTTATATTGAATATGAAATACACATGTGTATATATATATATGCATATACATATATATACTTTTTGTGTTATAATAATAAGACTTTTTACATAATACTTTGATGTAACACAGAATAGAATAATAGAATCAAAATCAGGCCGACCTGAGTTCCCATCTTACTTTAGACATTCAGGTGCTTATTACATCTATGACCTTGGCAATGAGCCCCAAAATGGTAGTGATAAGGCATCAAACACTCTTTGAAAGAAGAATTGCTATTCAACTGGTCAGGGTTTATTTTCTGTTTGTTTTTCATTTTGCTGATGATTTCACTTTTCTAAAGGAAGAGAAAGTAACAGCAGGTTTGGGAGTATTCCAGACTTAGTTTAAACCCTATTTCTGATCTAGTTCTGACTAGAAAAGAGAAACTAATTGATGAACTGATGATGAAACTAAATCGTGAGAACCACAGAATATGATGATCACGGCACCTTAGTTTTCCTGATAAAAAGGTGAATAAATGTTAAGGATAGTGTCACTTCTGTAACTTTGGAAGAAAAAACAATTAAGAGATTCCATGCTCTGACATTAAAAGAACAGGAAGCTTAATAAGAAGGAGAGAAGGGGAATCCCCCAAATTTTTTTAATTTAGATGCTAAAGATACTATATAACTTGTTTCCAAAATAATGGTGAAAAATATAAAGAAAAATATGGCTGTACAAAGAACATATTGAAATTCAAATATTAAAAAACCTGTACAGGGACAGCTAGATGGTGCAGTGGATAGAGCACTTCCTTAGAGTCAGGAAGACCTGAATACAAATCTGGTCTCAGACAATTAACACTTAATTTACCCACGTGTTTAACAGCTCTGTGACCCTGGACAAGTCATTTAACCCAAATTGTCTCACCATAAAAATTAAAAAATAAAATAAAATAAAGTTTGGCTACTGACTTAAAAAATTTTTTTCGGAAAAAAAAAAGACAACATATACAAAACATGGTAACCAGGATAGATTTTGAGGATAAATAAGGAAAGGGCAAAATATATATTTTTTTAATATTGAAAAAGCTAATATCAAGTATTAGTTGAAGTTTGCAATAAGGTCCAAAAGGAACTTAGCTATATTGGGGGCAAGAGAAGGAATAAGTAAATATTGCCACTGATTTTTGCAAAATCTAAGAAAATTATCAAAATATTATAATACTAAAAGTTGGAAAATATTGTTTTGATTTTTAAAGAAAATACTTTTTTCAATTTTATATTGTTTGGTTTGACATCAACACAGTAAAATCCTAGAATTAAATATAAAAGAGCACTGAAGAAAGGAAGTTAGGATCATCATGAATCAGCATGAACTCCTTAAGAATAATCCATGCACACACTGGGCACATTTTAGAGGGGCTAAAGGATTTAGTTCAATCACATATTCAGATATGTTAAAAATCACATTTTTTCTCCCTTCCTTTCTTTGATGTATCCTATGTCCCATCACTGAAGCACAATAATTGTCCAAGGGAACAGAAGCATTCTACATGGGCTTCTAGCTGCCTCTGCCAAATAAACAAAAACAGAAATGAGAAAGGAATTAGGACACAGAATGATATTAAACGAGTTAAAAGGAATGTTAGTGGGAATTTAGCCCAAGCTATACATGAACAGAAATCTCTTTCACAACATTATTCAGAACAAAAAGAAAGATAAATGAATATATTTTCCCTTATAATCTTGATAAACTCCATGCAAGACAAGGAGAAAAAAATCATGATTTAATAGTTGAACCTTTCTTTGTGAATTTTGCAAGATCAATGAAAGCAGAAGAGATGCTGTAGGTCTAACTTGGGGCAAATATTGTCCTGATTTGAAAAAAAAAGGTGGGGGGGGGGGGGAGGAAAAGCATTTGAAAATCATAGGCCAGTGATCTTGATTATAATTCCTTGTGAAATACTACAATTGTTTGTGAACATTTAGCAGTGATTAGTTAGCATTTAGCAGCAGAATTAGTATGGCTTCCTCAAAAGTACGTAGCTAGGTGCAGGCTCCAGAGGGCTTGGAAGACCTGAGTTGAAATATCTAATATATAGTAGTCACTATATAAATTCCAGATATGAGTATAACTTATTATTGTCATTATTGATGAAGATATTATTTTTATTATTATGAATTTACCTAAGTTTCAATAAAATATATAGCAAATTCTCTCATATATTCCTTATGGATAAGATGAAAATAAGATAAAGATGGAGAAAGGTACAGGGACTTTACCTGTTGTTTCATTAATACAGGGTATTCCCAGGTAAGGAAATTCCTTCCTCCAAAGCAATTGAGCATCTTTTCTGTAACTTATAATTTTAGAGTATTGTCTAAATCAATGACAAGTTAAATAACTTGTCTAGGGTCACCAAGCCGGTATATCAGAAGCAGAACTTTAATCCAAATCCTCCAGGCTAACTTTCTATACACTGTGCTTCAAAATGAAAATAACACTTAAAGACATCAAAATTCATATTTATACACATCTAACTTTGATCCCAAATTACTGAATATAAAACATATTTTCCTCCTTTCTATGTGCACATTTTATCAAATGAAATTCTTGTCAGTTATTTTTATTTATTTACTTTTCTTTTGGAGAGACAGTTTATTGATAAGTTTCAGTGACATAAAAGACAAAAAGCATTGATAAAGATTTTTTTGAAAGCAGTGAAAAGGGAAAAGAGTACTCACTGCCCAGATAAGAGGAAAAATGAATAAGAATGAAGAGATGAATAAAGAAATCTGATAGAGACTTAGGGATAACTGAAAAAAATGTTGTGAAACTTTATGCACTGAATTAACTTATTTAAATGTAAATAGTTGCAAAGGAAGTGTATTTGGTTGTATTGATGTTTAAGATTAAGCCTCTAGTAGATCATTTCAATGCAGCTAACTGGCACAATGAATAGAAAGCCTGACCTGGAGTAAAGAAGATTCCTTTTCTTGAGTTTAAATCCCTCTTCTGACAATTATTAACTATGTGACTCTGGGCAAGTCACTTAACCTTGCTTATCTCAGTTTCTTCATCTGTAAAATGAGCTGGAGAAAGAAATAGCAATCCACTTCAGTATCTTTGCCAAGAAAACCCTAAATTCAGTGACAGATCATATTGTAATGCCAGAGGAACTGAGGCAAAACAGGGATTGGAGGTTTTTAATACTTTAATAGTAGAGAATGTGGACTAGCAGCTGTTACAGAACTCCCAGCACGCTGAATGGGACTCTTGTCTCAAAGCATCCAGCCACTAGTGAGTAATTCCAGAGACTTTTATAGGGCTCTAGGTATCAGGGAAACAAAGGCAGAGGGGAGAAGGGGAAGACCACTGGATGAGTGGAAATTTTAAGAAGAACCATAATTTTTTAATTCTTACAGGTTGAGAATCCAAAGCAGGAGACAGGAAGTCTGAGCCAGAAAGACAGAGAGTGCCATCTAGGTATTTGAGATAAATCATCAGGACTTTTATGATTCTTTGGAATATCTGAATGGCCAGAGCTCACAGCCCTAATTTTCTCAGTTCTAATGGTCAAAAAGAGGGAGTTGCTACCAGGGAAACTAGGCAGAACAATTCAGGGAAACTGGAGCAAGGAAACTGAGGTATTATAATTCAGGGAAACTGAGGCAGAGAAACTGAGGCATAACACTACATGAGAATGAAATGACTTAATAACGACAGATCATTTCACCTGATATCCAAAAAGGTTCATCTATTTCCATAAAATCATTCAGAAACAAAGTAAAAGGCCAGAAGAAAATGAAAACTAAGTGAATGCCCATTAGTTGGAGAATGGCTGAAGAACTTATAGTGTATGAATGTCATGGAATATTATTGTTGTGTAAGAAAAAATCAGCAGGATGATTTCAGAAAGGTTTGGAGAGACTTACATGAACTGATGCTGAGTGAATTGAGCAGAACCAAGAGATCATTATACACGGCAACAATCTGTCCATCAATTCTGATGGACATGGCTCTTTCCAACAATGAGATGATTCAGACCATTTCTAATGATCTTGTAATAAAGAGAGCCACCAGAAAGAAGACTGTAGGATCTGAATGTGGATCACAACATAACATTCTCACTCTTTTTTTTATTTGCTTTCATTTTGTTTTTTCTCATTTTTTTCCTTTTTGATCTTATTTTTCTTGTGTAGCAAGATTATTGTATAAATGTGTACACATATATTGGATTTAACATATATTTAACATATATTGGATTACTTGCCAATTAGGGGAGGGGAGTAGAGGGAAGGAGGGAAAAATTTGGAACACAAGGTTTTGTAAGGTTCAATGTTGAAAAATTATCCATGTATATATTTTGAAAATAAAAAGAATTTAAAAAAAAATAAAAAGAAAGAAAGAAGAAAAAAGAAAAGTTAAAGGCCAGGATTTTAACTTTGGTCCTTTGGTTCAAAACAGGGGCTTCCCCACCCTCTGTTTAACCTGATTTATCCCCTTGGTATCACTTGATATTACTTTTTTAAAAAACTGTTTTAAAAGCATTTTTCTTACTTTGTTACATGGATTATTTCTTCCTTAGAAACTCTTCAGCAACCAATAAACATCACTAATAAACTTATCTTTTAAAACAGCAAGATTAATGCTTACCGGAAGAAAATGTAACAGGAACATTCAGATGATGCATGATATACATGCTTTATAAAAACATTTCTGCATGTCATAACTACTTAGGATGAATTGTTTCATATTTTAATTTAATTTTTTAAAATAAGTTTCATGATAACCAAAAGATGTTATTTGGAAAATTGACCAGCCTACTAAGGCTGTGGCTTCATTCTCTACTGAGAAAGGAAACCACAACTTAGCTCTTCTAACCATACTCTCATGATGACAAAATTATAATTGGGATCTTTTTTTTTTTTATTTTACAATGTTATTTTACAAAGTATATTATCATAATGATCATCTGATTTCTGTACTCATAATTCTGTCTAAGCTTACCAAGAAATAAAATAAGAAAAACATTTTTAAATTGATGTTTCACTGATTTGATTCTATGGTGATACAATGCAAATAATAAATCCACTCAGGAACAACCCACTTATTTATAAGTAAATTACTTTTTTATGAACAGGTCATTAAAACAATTACTTGCTAATATGAAATATAATTCTGAAAATATTTTATTTTTCCTGAAAACAAAAGCATCAGATCTTAGGAAGAAGGACATTATTTTGTTTTGATTTGATTCTGATACTTTTTTGTAAAGCTAAAAAAAATCTATTTACTTAATTCTTACATCTTCCTTAACAACACTTAACATGTATGTATATATGTATGTGAATATATTTGTAATATCTGTGTATACTTCTCTTATATAATATGAAAGACAGCATGGCACAGTAGACATAAAACTGAGTTCAGAACTAGGAAGACATAATTCAGATTCATCCTCCAGCATAAGCTATCTATTTGATTCTGACTGATTTGCTTAATTTCTCAATGTTATAGGCAATTTTCTAAATCTAATAAATTATAAAGAATATGGTGACCTACATTGGTAAAAGAAGTTTCATCATCTGTCCTCTTCATCAATGAAATTAGAATTATAGTCCTTATACATACGTGTGTGTATATGTGTACATGCTTTGGACCCACTTTGATTCCATTTCAGATAAACAACATGATATTGTATAAAGAAAAGCCTTTATTTAATCCAAAGAAATACAAAAACTTTCCCATACATTTTCCCCAGAATTAAAATTTAGTAAGTACTCTAGGCATACCAAATTATATCTGGGGTTATTAGTTCTGAATAACTTACTTTATAATTTAGAAAAGCAGCAAAATCTCCCAAAAGGAACCAAGATGATGAAGGGATACGAGGATCAGTTAATAGAATGCAGGTTTTCATAATGAAATGAAGACTTCATGGATAATAAGAGCTGTCTCCAAGTATTGGTAGAATTATTATGTGGAATGTTTGTTCAGTTTGGCTCCAAAGAACCCTAGTAGTAGCAATGGAATGAAGTTATAAAGACATCAAAATAAAAACTTTCTGATAGTTGGAAGTATAAAAAGTAGAATTGAGTTGCCTCTGAAGGTATTAGGTTTCCCCCCAGTAATTATTTTCAAAACAAAACCAAATAAGTATTTCTTATATACATTTAGAGATGGGATTCTTCTTATTCATATTAGAATAGAATTTATATTAGAATCCTCTAAGGTGGCTTCCAAGTCTGAGATAAAGTGATTGTAATAGCAAAATCTCTTCACAAGTAACATAGGCAGCTGCTATTTTGTCTGAATAATTATGATTCACTACGCCTCATTTTTTAAAATGAATATTGCTAACTATCTAAACAGTTTAAGAATGTGGTTTTATTTGTGCTACAGGAAATACTGAACAAAATAACACAGAATTTAGGTTTTTAGTTATACTATATCTTTGGCAAATACTTATGAGACTAGTTAGGAACATCTCTAATCTCCCAGCTGTGTATCATTCCTGTATAAAAGCTGACAATATTCTAAGACAAAAAGCTTCATAAACAAATGAAGAAAAACAAACATATTATGTTTTAATGACCACAATACCATCAAGTTGTATTTCAGAACAAATGGCATCTGAAGAAAAAATTCAACCTTAAATGGAAATAAAGTGATTTAATCCTAAATTATTGAAGGGTTAAAGAATAAATCATAGAAAAAAATTTAATGTTAGCAAATAAAATGCCAACAATGAAACCTGATACCAGTGTTTGGGGGATGTAATCATAGAAATCCTTAGAAGAAGATTTATGTCTCTAAATACTTCTAATAATAAAAGAGAGAAATAAAATATCAATCAACAAACTTTTGTGAAGAGCAGATTTCCAATATAAAAATGAAAAAAGAATAACTTACAATAAATGAAAATGAAGTAAAATTATTAGGATTTTTTATATCCAAAAATTGACAATAAAAGGGATGTGTACTTATAAAAATATAAAATAACTAGATTGATATAAAAATTGAAAATTGTAATAATCCTATATCAGAAAAGGGAAAAGGGGAAGGAAAAAAAATCTTCCAAAAATGGATTTATAAATAAATCTTATCAAAATATCAAAAAATTATACACCTAATATAATTTAAATTGTTTGAAAAATATCAAAAGATGCTATCTTTCCAACATTCTTTCTATGAGACCAATATTGTCCTAATATCTAAATCAGGTGAAGCAATACAGGAAGAGAAGGAAACTAGGCAACATACTCTAATAGATATGAATGCATAAATATTAAATTTATCAATTTATCAAAAATTATCAATGAGCAATATGTTTTATTGCCAGATTTTCATTTATTTTTATTAAAATTATTTTGAGAACCAGATAATTAGCAAAAAACATGAATATTTTCATATACATAGAGGTCCAGAAAGTAGAAATGGTAGATAAAACAATATGCTATTATAGGTAACTTGCTCCTTTTAATATACATTTAACTTAGAAACAACAGTGGTAGTAACAACATTTCCCTGTCTTTTTGTCATTACTATAATTATCTCCCAATACTTATAATTATTACTATTTCCCCCAAAAGCCTCATTTTATTTTTATAAAGAGAATTTTACATTTATATTCATTGTAGTCTAGTATAGGTATTAGTGAGATATCTTATTTATTCTACAGTCATGTTGACTGGAATTTCTTTTTCTATCTTTTTTTCTGGTTTTTAATTTTGGTAATGTACAAAAAGTTTTATTTTTGTGGGATTATTTTATATCCTACTATTTTATGAAGTTATTTGTTTCTACTAATTTTAATTGAATAATATTCAAGTAGTATTCTGTAAGTAAACCTTGTATCATCTATAAAAGAGATAATTTTATTTGTCTATGCTTGTCTGATTGTTTTAACTAGTGTGTGTATGTATGTGTGTTTGTGTGTGTGCAAAATAAAGTTAACAATAGAAATTCTTGCTTTATGCCTGATATCATTAGAAAGGCTTTTAAATAAGGGGAAGATGGTGGAATAGGTCAGAAAATTTCAGGCTCTCCAGATTTCCCCACAAATAAAATAAATTTGCACTTAAGGGCAAAAATAGACTACTGAAAAACAAAGAAAATTTAAGGCAGAACTGGGGTCTTCCTGGAACAACCTCAGAAGACCCAAAGAAAGACCCCAGGCTAAGGATTAATCAGTGTGAAGTGCAAACATCTCCAGGCTAGCTCCACTGAAACATCCATTGGGAGCCCTGGGAGCCTCAGCTGAAATCACAGGAACTTTCATCTCCCAGTGTATTGAGTCAGGGTCTGAGTCTAAGAAGACTAAAAGAACTCTGCTAATTAATAATGCTGGGCACACCTGGGAGAAAAGGACCCAGCATACTTGGTTAATGCAGAAGCAGTGAGGCAGGGATGCTACTGGCTACAGGCACTTGCAGGAGAGTGCAACTCTTGATTTGGGATTCCAGGTAAGAGGGGAGAGCACAAGTGAAGCTAGAGGCACTATCCCCCCACTCCAAGATTAGAGGAGTTTACTCTAATAGTTCTTATGTAGAATAATAATAATAATAATAAACAGAAAAAGAAGAAAGAACCTAACCACAGAAACATATTACAGGAATAGGGAAGATCTAGCTGCATCTTCAGTGGAGAGCACTGAAGTTAAAAAAAAAGCCTTTTCTACCCCAAAACGTAACATTAAATGGCTACCTGTCCAGAAAGAATTTATAGAAGAACTCAGGGAAAAAACTTTAAAAATCAAATGAGAAAGATTGAGGAAAAGCTAAAATAAATAAATAAAAACCATCCAAGAAAAGCAAGAAGACTGTAAGAGAATAAAGTTAACCAACTAGAAAAGGAAATACAAAGTCTCAAAGAAGAAAATAATTATTTAAAAATTAAAATCAGCAAGAGGAAGTTAGTGAAGCTACAAGAGATCAAGAAATAACAATACAAAATATAAAGAATGAAAAAATAAAGAGAATATAAAACATCTTATAAGAAAAACTACAAATCTGGAGAACATATCAAGAAGAGAAAATGTAAGAATAATTGGACTATGAAAGCTGGGGGGGGGGGGGGGAGGAGAGAGAAAAAAAAAACCTTAACACAAAAATGCAAGAAATAATCCAAGAAAATTGTCCTGGAGTAATAAAACATGAGGGGAAAGTAGAAATACCAAAAAAAAAAAAAAAAATACTAACTACCACCTTAAAGAGATCCTTTGTGGAAAACACCTAAGAATATTATTGCCAAATTGTGAAAACCCCCAGATCAAAGAGAAATTTTTGCAAGAAACAAACAAACAAATAAACAAACAAACAAACAAACAAACAAAAACAATTCAATATGCTGGAGCTACATTTAGAATTGTATAGGATTTATCTTCAACCACAATAAAAGACCACAGGTCCTGGAATTACATATATATCAGCAATCAAAAGAACTAGGCCTGTGACCAAAAAGATCATATCCAATAAAATTATCCATACTATTGAATAAAAAAAAAAAGGAAATTCAATGAACTTGCAGATTTTTAGGATTTTTCTTTTCACCAAACCCAAAAATAATAGAAAATTTAACACATAAGAGCTAATATTAAAGATTAATATCAAGAAACTCAACATGCACAAATCATTTATGTGTTGTGTGTGAAAATGTATACCATATATTTAAGATTAACTTCAGTAATTGGATAATTCAAAATAAAGATTAGGGCAGAGTTGAGTAGTATCTGATTCTAAAAAGCAATATTGTCTAGGAAAAGGTAAAAATGAAATTATATTATACAATGGAGTGCAGAAGAAGAACTGGCATAGAGGCATTAGAGAGGAAAGGAGAACCTGTAGTTTTAATAATCTATTCACATTGGGAATGGGTAAAATAGAGTATACTATATGTGTGTGTGTGTGTGTGTGTGTGTGTACCATGAAGGATTCAGCCCCCTCCAAAATCTATAAAGAAATAAAGAGAAAGGGAATAGGATAAGGTAGGTTATAGAAGATTGTATAGATATACAGCAGTGGAACAAGGTATGTAGATTAATGGACAAGAGATACGGAGGAAAAGGATAGACTAGGGAAAGGATAGACTAGGATAAGGTGGAGTCCAAAAGGATGTTTAGATCAATCAGAATGGGATAAGGTGAGTAGATTAATTGGAATAAGATAAAGAGTGAAGGAAAGTTTGGGGGAGGGAGAAGATAAGGGAGGGAGCCATGGTTGGGGAGAAAGTTAAGTAATAGTAAGGCAAGTTAAAGAGCAGACTTAAAGTAGAAGAATTAGCAGAGATTGGAAATAGAAATGTACAGAAAGGCTTTTAGTTATTCTCCATGAATTTTTTTTTTTTTTGCTTTTGATTTTAAATAGAGACTTTTTACTGTTTTGAACAAAGTTTTATTTGTTACTGGTTTCCTAATGTTTTAAATATGCAAGGGTCATATTTTCTCAAAATGTTTTGTGCTTCTATTAACATGTTTTTTTTTTTTTTTCCTAAAGGGGCTAATATGTTTATAATTTTATAAAACTTGAATTCTTATTATAAATTTAACCATGTAAAGGCATGTCGTTTATTTTGTTTAAAAACATATATTACTTATTGACAATAATTTATTAAATATTTATGCATCCATTTCCATTAGAGTATGTTGTCTAATTTTCTTCTATGCCTTAATTCTCCTTATTTAGATATTAGGACAACATTTGTTTCATAGAAGGAGCTTGGAGAATTACCATCTTTTCATAATTTTAAAATTTAAGTAATATTGAGTTCTTTGACATCTTGATAGAATTTACTTCTAAATCTATCCTTGGAAGATGTTTTTCTTCCTCATTAAACTTTATGGTTTTTTTTAATTCTTTTTTCTGATATAAGATCATTTCAATTTTAGATTTCTTTTTCTATTAATTTTTTTATATTTTATATTTTTATATTATAAATATATTTTATATTTTTGTAAATAGACATCCCTTTTATTTGCTATTATTTTAGCACATAATTGGGTAAAATTATTAGTAATTTATTTCATTTTCGTTTATAATTTAGCCTTTTTCATTTTTATATTATGGTAATCTATCTCAAATGCTTAATGCAATATAATAAAATGTGAATGCTAAGGATTCAATAACCTCTTTCTTAGACAAAACCAAAATCAAAACATTATCTTTACTACTTTTTAGAATTCAACATTTAATTTAATACCAATATCCTTCAAACAACTAGATTCACAACCTCTGACTCATCCTCAAGTTTCTTCTCCCTCACCTCCCATTAACAATCTGTTATTAACTCCTTTCAATTCCACAACTATAACATTTCTCCTGCCTATCCACTCACATGGACCCTAGTTCAAGCTCTCAACACTTCTCCTACAGACTATGCAAAATCCTCCTAAATGAGCTTTCTCCTTTTAAACATTGTTTTCTCCAATCTATCTTCCAAAAACCTTCCAAAATTGAAGAGATGCCTATCAATTGATGAACAACTAGACAAGCTATGATATATGACTGTAATGAAATATTATTGTGCTGTAGGAAATGAAAAGCAGAATGATTTGAAAAAAAACTGTAGACTTAAATGAATTGATATATGGTAAAGTGAAAAAAACCAGAACATTGTACACAACAACATACTGGTTATTAATTGATAAAGAATTGTGAATGATTTAGCTATTCTCAACAAGACAGTGATCCAAGACAATACCAAAGGACTAATGATGAAGAATACTATCTGCCTGCAGAGATAGAATTAGTATTGCTTATATAAAGACTGAATCATGCTATTTTTCACTTTCTTTTTGTCATTTTGTCTTTTATTTTAATCTTCCTATATAAAATGACTAATATGGAAATGCTTTACATTAGAAATTAAATTAAAAATATTTTCCAAGATAATTTTCATAATGTACAAGTTCAATCATAGAATTTCAGTGCTTGAGAAAAATCAATAGTTCCTCTGTTTCTAAGTTAAAATGTAAACTACTCAGGGTGGCATTTAAAGCCTTCATAATCTGACTCTATCTTATGTTTCTGGTCTTATAGTACAATACTACTCTTAATTACTCTGCTTTCCTGTCAAATTAGTCTATTTTATGTTTTCCAATATCAGAACTCCATCTCCTCCTCCTAATGACTTTTGTGTGGCTGAAATGTATTTGGTAATCACCACTTAGAATCTCTAGCTTTCTTCATTCATTTAATGTGCCATTTTCTACAAGAAAATTTTCCTGAGTCCTTGAGCTGCTAGTACTCACTGCTTTGTCCTAAAATTATCTTATATATATTTAGCTATTTATATGGTATATTCCATCAGTAGAAATTAAGTTCCTTCTAGAAGAAACTTTTCAAAGTGGTTTTTGTTTCCTAATTCATAATCTTAAATTTCTTCCACATAGGAATACCTTAAAAACATGTTGGGTTGAATTGGAATATATTCTCAAGATGAGTTGAAATCACCAGCCAGCTCTGCCAAGTATTTTCTCTTTTATTTATTTATTTTTTCTCTTTTATTTCAACATTGGCATCCAGAATTTAGCTGCAATAAATTAGCTTAAAATTACACATGAAAAAATAGGTATCCCAGTAATTTGGAAAAAGAAAAAAGTTAATTTGATTTTGAAATAATGTTAAACCAGTAATTTTACTAAAATCATTGGGTCAAGTGCTAAAATTCAGTCACAATATATGATCCCTACAGTGAGTGCCCATTAGCTAAATTAAATTCCATAATTTGAAACAGGCCATAATTTGAAACTAAAAAACTAATTAGTGTTGTATTAGTATTATTGAAAACAATAATTAATGCTGTATTAGCTGATCAGTCTATTAATAATTGTTTCTTGTGGACTGTTAACAATTTGACCTATAATACGGATTTATTTGGGGTTTTTAGATGGGGAAAATGATTGTTAGATAATATATTGACTATAAGCAAACTGAAGAAAATTCCTCACAAAAATACTTTGATAACATGATATTTTATTGGTAATAGAATAGAACACATACATGAGAATGACTAAACAAATAAATGAATGAATGAATGCATAAACAAACAAACAAATAAATAAAACAAGGGATCTAAGGTGGATTCAGACCTGAGTTAAATTTTATTTCAGACACTTACTATCTGTGTGATCCTCGATAAATCACAAGTTGTCTATTTGCCTTTGATGGGATGCTAAGGAAGCTAAGTGGCTCAGTAGAGAAAGTAATGGACCTTGATTCAGGAAAACCTGGGTTCAATTTCTGTCTCACTCACTAGCTCTGTGATCCTGAGCAAGGCAATTAACTTCTAGTTGCTTTAATCCATTGGAGAAGTAAATGATGAACCACTCAAGTACCTTTCCAAAAAAACCCCATATGGGATCTGAAAGAGCCAGCTGAAAAACTAAACAACAAAGTTCCCTCCGATTCTAACATTGTGACTTTTCTCTGAAAAACAGCATATATTAAACATTTCATTTTTCAAATATAAAGGGAACAGAGTCAAATTTATAAAAATACAAGTCATTCCCTAATTGATAAACAGTCCAAAGATATGAATAGGCAGTTTTCAGACAAAGAAATTAAAGCTATCTATAGTCAAAAAGAAAAAAAAAAATGTTCAAACTCACTATTGATCAGAACAATGCAAATTAAAAACAATATTGAGATAATTCCTCATACTTCTCAAAGTGGATAACATGACAAAAAAGGAAAATATTGGATGTTGAAGAGGATGTGGGAAAACTGGAACAGTAATACACTGTCAGCAGAGTTGTGAACTGCTCCAACCATTCTAGAAAGCAATTTGGAACTATGTCCAACAGTATAATAAATAAAACTATGCATAATATATGATCCAGCAATACCACTGCTAGGGTGTGAAAATTGCAAGAGGGTTTAGTTTTCATAAAATCATGGAAAAATGTTAAGAAATGAAATCTATAGGCTAGGCTGAGGTGGAGCAAAGGAAATAGAACTTAGAGAAGGAAGCCATAAATTAAAATAAGAAACATGCTATTCAGAGATACAGAAAGAGTGTATATATACCCAAATAAGGGTAAAAGAAAATAATGGCTGAGGTTCCCAAAATGTGGGAAATGAAAGTTGTAATCAGGAGAGAGACTGAATAAGGTGAATGCTGATGGGAGATGTAATCAGAGATGAGGACTCACATTCATGTCGGAGAATTAGATGCTTTAGAAAAGCTGTACCTCTGTAATATTCAGCCAATGGGGTATCAGGGGAGGGACTTGCATTTAGGTGACAGGGTAGAAAAAAATCATGCTTTGATGACGTTAACGTGAGCCTATTCTTGTAAACACTCATTCTTACAAGATCATGAATAAAAATTTTTTCCTGGCTTCATTAGTGAATCTGCCAGAGTTCTTGGTAAGACCTTGTCTGTTACATAGGTCTATATCTTAAAGAAATCCAAAAAAAGTGGGGGCAGAGAAGGACCTATTTGTACAAAAATAATAGCAGATTTGTTTTGGTGGTGGTGGTTGTGCTATTGTTTGTCCTTCCTTCTCAAAGAGGGCCATCACTAGAGAGATGATGCTTTGACATGAAAGTAAATTGGATTTAAGGGAAGGAGGCTGGGTAAGGTCACCTGCCTCACTTCCCCCTCTAGAGCCATCTGGGTCCAGTGGCAAGAGAAAGATCAGAGTGATTGGAGATGGCCCTGGATGCAGTGGGAGACCTTGGTCTTTTTTAAGACAAAATTTTTAACTGGTCTCACTCTGATTGAGGCCACACCCATTCAAGGATTAAGGCTGGGTAGCAATTCAAGCAAAGACTTTCACCTGCTTAAAATCAATCATTCAATCAGGGAGGGGAAGATTTTCAGAGTTTCTGACTAAAATGAAAATGATTGCTATCTACATTCACTCATAAGTGGATCTAATATTGAGGGCCTGAAAAATGTATGAATAGCCCACAAGAGATTAAGGCAAATGACTGTATTTATTATTTCTGCAGCTTGTTCCACCGCCGTCATTTTATTATCTAATAAAGACAAAAAAATACCCTTCATAGCATGATTTTTTGAAAGATAAGAGCTTAAAAATAGGTTTCCTGCCTTGCTCCTTTTTGGTAAAACTTATAATCAGTAAGTATAGTAGTCCAAAGTTCTTATATCTTAAACTCTTATGGACTAGGTTCTATAATGGGAGCTACCACCAAAATATTAAAATTTTGTATTATACTCACCCAAACATGGAAATCTGAGAATTAAATCTGTCTTAATCTTCACAGATGTGACCAATAGAATTTATACATTTTATACAAGCACTGAAGGTCATAATGCATTTATGAAAAATAGGACAGCCTTTATTTCACCTTATAGATAATGCCAAATGTACAAGGAACTCATTGGATAAAGAGAATCAGATTTTTAGTGTAAAATGACTCAAAGGTTAGCAGAGTTGTCGTTATACATGAAACAATGTAGATGTAAAGAATATTAAATATTTGAGATTTAGGTTTGATTTGGTTTAGTAATGAGTAAATCTTATCCTATGCTCTCATAACCATAAAGTCAAGATTTTTTAGTCATACTGAGAAAATAACATATCTTTTCCTTATCAAACTCAGAGCCACTAAGCTGCACAATGAATAAACCATCAATTCTGGAGTTAGGAGGCATGAGTTCAAATCTGACTTCAGATACTTATTAGTTATATAACACTGGGCAAGTCAATTAATCCCAATTGCCTACATGCACACACACGCACACACACACACACATACACACACACACACAATTTGTGTGCATATATATACATATTCTTCATGTGTATGTGTATGTACATATATATGTACATATATATGTGTGTGTGTGTATATAAATATATATATATATACACATATATATGAACTCAAAAAAACTCAATCCTGATAAACAAGTTCAAATCTCATTCAAATTCCTCATTGTATTTTGAGTGATCAACAGTTTTGAATAAAAGAAATGTATCATTAATTGTAGAATATTTGCAATGGAAATATTGGTTTTGCAAACTCAGTTTTGTAAACTGCTTTAATCAAGGAAAGTCTCTTAAGCAGAATAATTAAATATAATTAATGAATACACACACATATATAGTGATTTTTGATTCAAATATCTACTAGAATTCATTCTTTATTTTATTATAAGGCTGTATGTATATATGAATGCACATGAAATGAGATGAAGTGTTTAAAAGAATGTTTTGTAGCTTAAAACCACTATATTAATATGAACTGTTAGAATTGGGGTTGTGATGGTAACAGTGATGGTAGTCATGCTGTTTGATATGAATTTTCTGTCACCATCTAAATGTAGGAACCTTTTGAAAAGATCAGTGCAAAAGGAAAGAATACATTCTGTGTATTCATCAATATTTTTTCTGTTCCCATAAGCACTACTAAAGAATCTATTTAAATTTTATTGAATTATGATTTGTTTAGAGTTGAAAGGGAGTTTAGAAACCATTTATTCTAGCATCATCCTTACTTTTCAGACCCAAGTAGTCTGAATTCCAAATCTATTGTTCTTTCCATTATATACCAAGTTATATGATCTATAACTTCATAATCATATTGATGCCATCAGGGCAATACTAAAAGGTAATACTGGGGCTCTGCCAGATTTCCTGCCAATTCCTGCGAGAAAAATAAAGTCTCAGTGTACCAGTAATACTATTCAGCAGGTCACTGAGAGCAGCATATACTCCATTATGGAATAAAAGGGCTTACCAACCTCCCCCCCTTTTTTTTAATTTTGTCTTTTTTTTTTGTCTTTTAATATTGTCTTTATTATGAGAAGCAGCTAGGCCTCAAGATTTCAGAGGCAGCCTCTGCTCTTTTCTGACTCCTCTTCTCTCTAGGGATATTGTTGAAACATTGGCTGACATTCAGAATGTCCACTGAAGCTTGCTCCTTTAAAAGCCATGGGTTCAGGGAAGCTCCTACACAGGAGAGGTGGCTGCCATCATGGGCTCCTACATCTTGGTGGCCATCAAGTCTGTCTTGCTTTGGACCCTGGTTCACGTGTTCAAAGCTTTGGCCAGGATCTAAAAGAAAGAATATTGTTGCCTTGATTTTTAAAAAAATTTTCATACTATAGAAACAAAGTTTTGTTATTTTAACAAATTGAGCTTTAGTTTTGGCTTTGTATTTTTCAATAACTACACACGCACACACACACACACACACACACACACACACACACATACACACAGCACATCTACTCAGTTTCTGATCCATTCTTTACCTGCTGCTTTCTATCCCAATTCCAAAATGTTTCATCAAAAGAATAAGAATACTACTCGATTAAAAGGGTCTGTTTGTGTGAGGAATCCATAAAGGTTTGTCTATTTGACAAGAGATCAACTATGAAAGAGAGTTTGAGACAGATCTTGTAGAGAAAAATGAGTAGTAAAAACTTAAAGTAACAAAGCAAAGAGCAAAATTTCATCACGGACATTAACTGTTAAGTGATATGGCAAGAAAGAAAAGTGTAACAGATGATAAAATGGAACACCGAGAAAGGGGAAAAGGATATAGCAGGTGACAAGGGACAGGTATAGAGGAAGCAATAAGGTGTTTAAAAAAAAAAAAAAGTTCTTTGGACTTGGAATCAAGGGATCTATCTCTGGCACTTATTTGGATTTGATAGGCTCACTCTGACACAATTCCATTCCTTTCCCCAAACCTGCAACAAAATTGGCTCTAACTTCCCTGGTGCATCTTCTTGGTGTAGGGGATTAAAAATCTCATGTATGTCACATCCCTTGATGAGTTAGGGAAGTGTTTTTTTTTTTTTCCAAGCATGTAAAGACTTCCTCTAATGGAATAAGTTGATGAGAACAATTTTTTTTTTCCAATGGCCACAAAGGCTCTATGGAGAGCTTAGAGCATGGTCATCCATTATTTCCTGAGTTTGACACTGTTGCTTTAGATGCTTCTCTTAGATTATAAATTGCAGAGGATATACCAACCTGTGTTGATAGAGGAACTTCCTACATTTCTTCATATAGGAATTTCTTATACCAATGAAATCCCAGGTCCAATTACTAACTATATCTACTATTATTATTAAGGTTATAAAAGAGTGGAATGATGGGGATGATGACATTAAGGAAACAGTAGCTAGAGAAGGATAAAATAAATGTCTTCCTTCCAACTTGGTTGAATTTTTCCTATAAGGATAGTTAGACATGAGAAATTGTCTAGTACTTAAAAATCTGCAAAGGACTTTCTAATTATTAACTCATTTTAACCTAATTCTGTGAGACAGATGCTATTATTATCCCCATTTTACAATTGAAAAACCTGAGACAGAGGTTAAGTGAATTAGCCAGTATCAGAAAGCTTGTAAGGTTCTGAAGCTCAGTTTGAATCTACTGCACTACTTCCCTGGTCTCAAATAATCCTAAGTGATTATTTACCTGGTTTTGCAAAATTCCAGGATTTGTTCAATTTAATCTGTAAATAGGATCATTTGTAGGACTTTACCATCTATAAGTAATCCCTTTTCTACTTGGATTTTGTTATGTTCATGCTTCATGATGATGGTAACAAGTACTTATACTATTTGCCAGGTGCAGTGCTGGGTATACAAGTATAAAGAAGGAGGGAATCCCTATTTACAATGAGATTATATTCTAATGAAGGAGAGAAGCATATAAATATGCATATCATAAGGTGAATAAATAAAAATATACTATGTATACTATTATAGATACCAAGATCCTCCTAGTTCCCCAGGCTCCCAATCTAGGTGTTGTATTTGACTCCCCACTGTTTCTCATCCACAATATTCCAGTCTTTTGCCATTTATTTCATCTTTGCAACATCATTTGAATTCTATCCCTTCTCTCTCTGATACTATCATCACTCTGGTATAGACCCTCATTTCCTCAACCCTAGACTACTGAAAATTCCTATCAGTGAGGCTGTAGATCCCAAGTCACATTCCATTCTAATCCATCTATCACTCTTCTGACAAAGCAATTTCCGAAAGCATAGAGCCAAGCAGGTCACACACATCCACATTCAGTCAGTAAAGTCTAACACCCTATCACTTTTTAGGATCAAATATAATTATTCTCTGTTTGAAATTCAAAGCTCTTCAAAACCTGTTATCTCACCCACCTCTCTAGTCTACTTATATATTACATTGTGAATTGTTCAGTTCATTGACACTGCTTCCCCTGCAATTCTTCAAATATGAAACTTAATTTCTTACTTCTGGGTATTTTCACTGGCCTGTGCTATGCACAGAGTGCTCTCCCTCTTCATCTCTACATCCTAGCTTTCCTAATGTGGTCTTCAAGTCCCAGATAAAATTCTATCTTCTGAGGAAAGCTTTTCCCAATCCTTCAATTCTAGTCTTTCCTCTTGATTATTTCCTATTTATCCTGTATGTGATTCATTTTTACACAGTTGTTTGCATGTTGTCTACTCACCCCTGCCTTCTAGCCACCTCCTGGTCCCTTCCCCCCAACCTTGTATTGTGAGCTCTTTCAGGACAAGAATTGTTTTTTCTTTTTTTGTATCTCTAGCACTTAGCACATTGCCTATCCAATAGGAGGTATTTAATAAACTCCTAATGACTGATTGACCATTACTAATCAACAGATCATTAAACAAAAATTATTTCTATTGTTATATCTGTCAAAGAAGCTGACATAATTTTGACATAGATAGAAGTCACCATGTTTTTATACAGACTACTGTATATTGTTGGACGGACAAGCAACTACACTTTTATCTTGGACAGACACTGAGATGAACAAAAGAAAACAGAAGAGCAGGAGAAAATAAGAAAAGAAGAGTAGTCAGGAATGCCTTGGAGAAATTGCACAATCTTTTTAATGATCTATGGGTCTTCTTATAGCAAAGGTCCATCTTTTAAATGTCAATTTTTTTCCAGAAATGTATCACTGCAAGTCATGACATAATACAGGATCCAAAGAATTCAAGTTATGGATTATACAAAAGATAATAGACTGTTCTATAATGTGCATAAGTAGGTTGTAACATATCTCCAACTAAAGAACATAAAAGATACCAGAGAAATGCATAACTGGAAAAGGAGAAAGTATAGGTAGATAACAAGGAGGAAAGAGAAATAATTAATTAATAATCTTGATGTACCACTGTTATGCACATAAAGACATTAAAAACTAAAGATCCAGTGGAAAGCTCCCACATTGGATTTACTTGCTGTGCTGAATTTATGAGAGGAAAAAGACAAGTATAACAAGACATAACTAGTACCATTAGATGGAGGACCCATACTAATGAATATTATGATATAATACATCCATCAATATATAAAAGAATAAAGATCCCATTTACAGATTTAAGAGAAGCAATAATGTTCATACAGAGGCAAGGATTATGGGAATAACCATTTGGCATTTGTTCAGACAGGATGTTGTCTTCCCAGGTAATACATTTAATTTGATTTGTGCAAATAATCATTTTTAAAACAAATGTGCGGGTAAACTGTATATGCTTTTCCCTGAAATAAAAAAGGGAACTAAAAAAATAAAATAAAATAAAGTGACTAGTCTGAGGAACAGAACAAGACCTCCTGGTTCTCATACCATTGGACAAACAGGTTTCCACTTCTAACTTTGGAAAATAAGAGTGGGTAAACACAGGCAACACATTTTAATGGGCGGCTCAAACTATTCATATGATAAATGGGGTTTACAAACTATTTAAAAAGGTCTTTCTACCTCCCAATCATGACTGGTAGGAGGAGTGTCAGTTCATTTGTATTTTTTAAAAATTTGAATGTGTGTTTTGGGTTTGTTTGAACTTTTGCTCATCAAAAGGTTGTGTTGTAAGAGCTATTTGATGTCTAATAAGGCCTTCAGAGCCTTTTTTTTATGGGTGGTAAATATTTTTTCCTAGAGAAAAAAAAATCATAATTGAAAGTAAAGGAACTAAAAAATCCCAAATGGCTTGGCTTTAATTGAAGTTTAAAATCTATGAATTCTCAGTGGGTTCTAAATTTGGCAAAATGAGTAATCTTCACCACCATGGGTTTCTTATTATTTCAGGCAATTATTCCAGAATATTTTAGGCGATGAATGTCTGTGGCAAAACAAAACAAAACAAACATTTTGGGGGTATTTCCTAAACCAGTTAATCTTTTTTTGTTTGCAATAGGAATTATCCCACAACCAAG
Organism: Antechinus flavipes; assembly: GCF_016432865.1. NCBI lineage: Eukaryota > Metazoa > Chordata > Mammalia > Dasyuromorphia > Dasyuridae > Antechinus > Antechinus flavipes. Next base: position 222,386,418 of record NC_067400.1, read on the forward strand.
AAAAATGAAATATTAAACATAAAACTGTATTAAGGAGAACCCATAAAATCTGTGTGTGAAATTTTTGGCCAATTTTTCAAAGTCAGAAAAATATTAATTCATATGGAACAAACCAAAATTTCATTTAAGGGAGGGGGGAAATTCAACTATTTGGAATGTGGGCTCTCTTATTTGCCAAATTAGCTTGTTGTGGTCGGATTCCCTTCAGGCATTTAAAACAATAGCTCTGAACTTAGAGGAAAATGAAATTATATTAGAGAAAAACAACTCAAAGTTTAAGGATATTAAGAAAACAAATGAAAATCTCTCATTAGATGCCATCCAAGATTTTTGAGTCTCTGGTTTAAAGCAGTGATGAATTTCATAAAATGAAATGTGGAAATGACTACAAAGGAATGTATTAAGGTCATTAATGTAGTAGATATAGATACTGTTCTGATGCTTATTTGCTTCAGTCATAGACACATGTTTTTATTTCTTTTAGATCATCTCCTTGTAAGATCATAAATTGAAGTTAGAAAGTTCCACCATCTCATTTTACATGTGAGAAAAATAAAACAAAGACATTATTACACTGCATCCCTCTATTTGTATACCTAACTAATGACAGAGCCAGGGCTGGAAAGAAGGCCTCTTACTGCAGTGTTCTTATCTATGTACTATACTGCCTTACCTGAGACTTTTGGGTTTGTATTTGTCAGTGTGGTTATTTTCTGCCTCAGACTCCCTTTTGAATTTATCACAACTCTACCAGGAATCAGGTTAAATAATTGATGCAGCAAGTTCTGCAGACTTTTTTTTTTTTTTTTGTAATAGGTTTTCACTGATCCCTCTGGCTCCACTTTACTAATTATGGTTTTTCCATAAGGTCTTCCAGGACAAGCTCTATTTCATTATCAGCAATTGCAAATACAGCTCTAAGTGTTTTATATTGAATTCTTAGAGGTTAGTAGGCTCAAAAGCAATGCCATACATAAAATCCATATGAAGTTTGAACTAAAAGTGCATGGTCATTCATAACAGTAAAAATCAGTCCAATGGGTTCATGGCATTTCCTAGAAACCCAAAGTCTTTAAAAGTTTCAGGCTTACTTTGCATAAAGAATTATTGGACTACCTGAAAGCCATGATATATGGAGGAAAGAAAGGGAAGGAGGGAGGAAGGGAGGAAGAGGGTGAGAGAGAGGGGAAAAAGGGAGAGAGAGAGAAAAAGAAAGAGAGAGAGAGAGAGAGAGAGAGAAACACTAAACATATTTCAAGAAATTATAAAGGAAAAATGCCCCAATATTTTAGATCTCTTTTTTTTTATAATAACTTTTTATTGATAGAACCCATGCCAGGGTAATTTTTTTTTTTACAGCATTATCCCTTGTATTCACTTCTGTTCCGATTTTTCCCCTCCCTCCCTCCACCCCCTCCCCTAGATGGCAAGCAATATTTTAGATCTCAATGGAACTTTTAAAAATCTTCAATCATCTCATTAAGGAGGCGAAATTAAAATTTCCAGAGAAACCAGGTCAAGGAGAAAATGTAGTAAACAGCCAGAAAAAATCAATTCAAATGTCATGGAATCTCAATCAGGAAAATAGGTATACTAGTGAACTGTTGGTGGTCCAACAATTCTGGAGAACAATCTGGAACTATTCCCAAAAGGCTATAAAACTGTCCATACCCTTTGATCCAGTAATACCACTTCTAAGTCTATATCCCACAGAGATCAAAGAAAAAGAAAAGAGACCTAAATGCACATAACATTTATAACAGTTATAGTGTGGTGCCAAAGAATTAGAAACTGAGAAAACAACCTTCAATTGGGGAATAGCTGAATAAGTTTTATGTGATTGTGACAGATTAATATTGTGCTATAAGAAATGATGAGCAGGATGGTTATAGAAAATCTTGGGAAGTGTGATACAAAGTGAAATGAACACAACTAGAGAAAAAATGTATAGAGTAAAAAGCAATATGGTAGCAATGATCAACTGTGAAAGACTTAGCTACATTGATCAAGATATTGATTCCAAAATTCCAAAAGACCCATAATAAAAAATGCTGTCTACTTCCAAGAAGAGAACTGTTAAACTCTAAGTGAAGAATGAAGCATGCTTTTCCCACTTTCTTTGTTTCTTGCTTTTTTGTTTTATTTGCAATCTTGTTAATATGAAATGCAGATCCCAAAATCTGCAAATAGATATGACTATATGTGTCATCCCCATTGCTTTTTTTCCCCTCCTCTACCTTAATCCTTGTATTCCCTTTGTTCTAGCATAAGATCCTTCTTTTAGGAAGAAAAGAAAAAGGAAAGTATCATCTCTCAATATTAGCCTCTATTAAAAATCATTATTATTAGCCATTAATTCTTATTACCTAATTACCTAAAAGCTCTTATCTGCTCTTGACAAAGACAAAATCAAAACCATCTTTTTAAATTGAATCATGACAAAAGTAATAATGAGTTTAAATTTTAGGTCCCACAGTCTCAGACTGTGGGCAACTATGGCCTCAAATTAACGGGCCACTTTTCATTTCACAAGTATCCCTACTTTTTCACAAAACAAGTTATTTCAGCCTTTTGAAAAGCTTTTCAAAATGACTGTCAATGAGTAATATTCTCTTTTTTTTATTATAACTTTTTATTGACAGAACCCATGCCTGGGTAATTTTTTTTTTACAACATTATCTCTTGCACTCACTTCTGTTCTGACTTTTCCCCTCTCTTCCTTCACCCCCTCCCCCAGATGGCAAGCAGTCCTATATATGTTAAATATGTCACCGTATATCTTAGATACAATATATGTCTGCAGAACTGAACAGTTCTCTTGTTTCACAGGAAGAATTGGATTCAGAAGGTAAAAAATAACCTGGGAAGAAAAACAAAAATGAAAACAGTTTACATTCATTTCCCAGTGTTTTTTTCTTTGGGTGTAGCTGTTTCTGTCTATCCTTGATCAATTGAAACTGAGTTAGATCAATGAGTAATATTCTCACCTAGTTTTATCTATATACTTTTTCTAACTCTATAAAGTCATGCAAGATGGAAGAAATTCTACTAGAGGCCAAAAATAAATGTATTGGTGTCTTATATGTAAGCAAATTCTATCAACTGCCAGTGAGTGAATTTTTAAAAAATTTGTTTTTCTAGCACTAACAACATACTTCTCTCCTGATTTTTGCTTCCTGGTTTCCTGACTTGCATTGATGAAAAAAATTTTATCAGCTAAAAATCCCATCTTTTGAAAGAAGCCTCCTTAATTCAAGTTCCTTCTTTATGAAATTATCCTCAATTTAACATTTGTTTGAAAATAGCTTTTTGTATATTGTCTTCCTCATTAAAATGTGATCTCCTTGAAGATAGGACACAATTTTTGTATTTCTTTGTATGCCAACTTAGCACTTCAAGCATATAATAGTCACTTAATAAATGTTTATTGATTTATTATGTAACATCAATCAACAATTATTTATTAAGCACCCAGATATTGTGCTAAATGTTGTGGATACAAATATAATCAATTGAACAATCATTACTATCAAAGAATTTACCTTCAAAGAGGGTAGGGTAGAGAGAAAGACAGAGAGAACAGAGAATATATACAATATTCATAATGAAGATAAAGAAAACACAAACATATATAAAATAATTAAATACAAGGTAGTTTGGGGAAAAGCATGCTAACAGTTGAAAGTATCAGGAATGGTTTCATTAGAAAAATACTTGAATAGAATCTTGAAGGAAAAAGGAAGGATTTTTTGAGGCAGATGTAAAGGGTGAGCATCTCAGATAAAGAGAGAGTCAGAGCAATGGTCCCAGTGGGAAGCTTGTATGCTATTTGTAAGGAAGAGAGAGAAGGTTTATGTCATCCACCTCTAATAAACTACAACTGTTCCCCATTACTTTTAAAGATATCACAGGAAATCTGGAAAATATACATCTCTGTACAGTTTACACAGTTTGCTTAAGTGAAACTATTTATCAAAGAAATTTAAAAAATATTTTCAAATATTTCCTGTACTACTCTTTTTTTTCTTCATCTAAGCTTTTTGGTTTCCTTGGCCATCAAAGAAATAGTTGTACAGTCATATCTAATTTCCTTAAGTCAACTGTAACAGGTCTAATAAGATAAACCAAAAAACCCTGTTTTCTTTTTTACTCATTATCTTTGAAGATTTTCATGATTGTGGTTGTCAGATATCATAGCATGAAAAGTAGGACAGTAAAGGGAAAAAAAGAAAAAAAGAAAAAGAAAAACAGAATTATTCCTCTGAAGTCTCACAGCATTTTCATTGTACTGCATTCATTTAGGTTCCTAGACTTCATAATAATAAAAGTAACGTTTATGTAACAATTATTATGTACCAGACATTATGCCAAGAACTTTGCAGTTCTTATCTAATTATCCTCACAACAACCCTGGGAGACAAGTCCCATTATTCTCCCCATTTTATACATGAGAAAACTGAGGCAAATAGATGGTAAATTACATACCCAAGAGTTAGTGAGTGTCTGAGTCTAGATATGAACTCAGGCCTGGTAACTTAAAAATCTAGTTCAAACCCTTTATTTTATAGCTAGTAAATTAAAATCACTTGTCCAAGGTCACATAGATAGCAAGTGGCAGAATTTATAATACTATTAATATTAAATTTATTCAGGTTCATATTCACTTCTCCCACTAGGTCATATGCTCCATGAAGGCAAAGAATTTAAGATCACAGTCATAGATCTAGAGCTGGACTATGTTTTATCTATCTTTGAATTACCCTAGAACCTAGCATAATGCCTTGCATATTGCTGGTATTTAATACATGTTTGTTGGATAGATTGGGTGAAATTTATGAAAATTATGATCGACCTTCAAAAATAGACATTTCATTTGTAAACAAAAAAAAGTAAAAAAAAAAAAACTTTTGAAATAAAATACCATGTTTTAAAATAATGAAATATAATTTTTATAACTTGATTTTTTCAAATTTCCTAAATATAAACTTTTATTTTTTGATTATTTTAATGGCACATGAAGGGCAATATCTACAAAAGCCTTTTGATATTCACATACTTCTAATCATGACCTAAACTTAAGGCCAGAGATAGTGACTAGAAGGTTTCTAATTCTTCTTGGAAAAATTCATAAAACTAAGAAGTTTTGATAACAAATACTGTAGGAGAAGGAGTTTGTACCTCAGAAGACAGATTTTTCCCTTTTCTTATGGTTCCATCCCTAGTCCAGCCCATAATATCTAGTATTTTTATAGTACTTCAAGACATGCAAAGAGTGTTATAGTATTCTCCCATTTGATACTCTTAACAATCCTTTGAGGTGGGTGCTGTTATTTCAGACAAAGAAAGTGAAAATGTGAGAGACGTTGATGGATTAACACAGGCCTACACATCTAGAATATTTGAGACAAGTTTTCACCAGACTCCAAATCTGAATCCAAATCCAGTGCTCTACCTATAGCAACAAATAGGTACCTAAGGGAAAGGCTGGGGGGTTAGTATTAAATGAATTGGCTTAAAGAGAAAATTCTGGCCTTAACAGAGAAACTCAGAACAAAGGAAGTGACAAGGTCTCCTGTTCACCAACTCTTAGTTTCTACCCTATAGTTAGATGTATACTATCACCATAAGTAGATAGACAAAAGATTTTAGGAGGAGTCTATAACCTCCAACAATTGCTGATATTTGCAGTGTTCTAAACTACATGGAACACCTTGCATATATTTTCATCTGATAGCATTCACTTTTAAAACTCAATCTTTCCAAATTATGGTAAATATCATAACTGTACATTAAAATTAGTTTTAAAAAAAGAAACAAAATTAAGTATCAGAATCTGTCTTCCAGAACCTGCTCATTACAGACAAGGGTTTTCAACTAGCCTCAATTATCAGACTCAGGCCTCTCCATAATTAAAATTGTTCCATCCTTAGCCAAAAAGAAAATAAAAGCTCCTAGGCTGAGGCAAAAGGTAGCTATTGGGATTGAAATCTTTCTTGGTGCTTCTCTCTCCTGCTTCCTTTATCTTGCCCTTTCTCTTAGACCAATACCCTAAATTTTGGTCCTTCTGAGACTTGCTTCTCTATTCTGTTGATTTGGTACTCTGATTCATGATTTTTCTTGTTTTCTCTGACTTCAGTATTGTATACATAGTTCTGACTTACCATTTTTACTTTTACTTTTAATTCTTTTATGTAACTTGCCTCTAGACTTCTGACAATTACAAAATATTGATCCTTCTTTGAGTATGAGCTTCTAGGTGCTAGACTGGGTTTAACCTATTTCCACATTTCTTTGTACTACTGTTTTTCCTCATTTATTCATCTTCCAGCGTTCCTGTTCCCAATTCATCCCACTACACTCCTTATTTTATGCTAGTAAGAAAATAAAATAAAAGGCTTCCATATGGACAGCATCACACACATGCAAATCTTGAAGCATTATTTAAATTTTAGCTATATTGAAACTTGTAGCAGCAGAAGGAGTAAGAGTAGTAGGAGCAGGAGTAATAGTAGTAGTAAAGGCAGCAGCCATCTTCTGATCTCAAATAGGAATCCCTTAGATTCCTTAGAAATGAAACTATTCCTCCAAACTACTCCTCCACTTTTTCCTCCAAAATAGTACTCAGTGAAAATTCAGTGAAAACATTCTCCTGTTTTATAATATTCAGAAAAGAGTTGAAATGAGGCAATTCAGGCCAATTCTAATAGACTTGTGATGGAGAGAGCTATCTGTATCCAGAGAGAGGTCTAAAGGGATTGAATGTAAATCACAACATAGTAATTTCATCTTTTTTGGTTCTTTGCTTGTTTGTGTTTTTCTTTCCCATTTTTCCCTCTTTTGATCTGATTTTTCTTGGACAGCATTATAAATGTGGAAATATGTTTAGAAGAATTGTATGTTTACTCAACAATACTATATGATGATCAATTCTGATGGACGTGACTCTCTTCAACAATGAGATGAACCAAATCAGTTCCAATAGAGCACTAATGAATTGAACCAGCTACATGCAGGGTAAGAACTCTGGGAGATGACTATGAACCACTACATAGAATTCCCAGTCCCTCTATTTTTATCCACCTGCATTTTTTATTTCCTTCACAGGCTAATTGTACACTATTTCAAAGTCCAATTCTTTTTGTATAGCAAAATAACTATATGAACATATATACATATATTGTATTTAACTTATATTTTAACATATTTAACATGTATTGGTCAATCTGCCATCTGGGGGAAGGGGTTAGGGGGAAGGTGAGGAAAAGTTGGAACAAAAGGTCTTACAATTGTCAATGCTGAAAAATTATCCATGCATATATCATGTAAATAAAAAGCTATAATAAAAAAATCAGTTAAAAAAAAAGAATTGTATGTTTAATATGTATTGACTTACTTGCTGTCTAGAGGAGGGGAGTGGAGGAAAGGGAGGGAGAAAAACTTGGAACACAAGGTTTTTTAAGGGTGAATGTTGAAAACTATCTTTGTGAGTAGTTTGAAAAATAAAAAGCTATTATTAAAAAAAATGAGTTTTTTTTTCCCCTAGGTAACAAGTACAACTGTAACATCTCTCCCAGATGTTACCTGAATATTGTGGAATAGTGAGCAGTTGGTGCTAGAATCAGGTTTCCAAGACATGATGGTAACAGCAGCAAAAGTGGAAATGATAACTAAATATCAGGTTCAACTTATCTTCACACCTGAGATGTAATTTGGATGGTGCACTGGGATTCTGCTGCAGATCTCTGAAATTTAGAGGGTATTAACTACATCCTTAAATAATATAGGACAACTCTTACCATCTAACTAAAAAGAATAATTAGTTAAAATAGGAAGTCCTTACCATGGCAATTACATTCCAGGGGAACCTTATCAAAAAGGCTCCCCAGAATTAATATGATGATTTTCCTTTCTCTCCTTGCACTTTTCTTCCCATTTGTCCCACACACAAAAGCTGCTACTTATGTTTCTCCTTTGAATCCAAGGCACCACAAATTCTCAGGAACCAAAAAGCTGGGTTCAAGTTTAGAGGGCAGAGAAGTTTAAGAATCTTTGAAAGTAGAAATACTAGAACAGTTTTGAGAAGGGACAAATACCTGAAGAAGCTAATGTAATCAATAAGATCTATGGCAGGCTTTGTTATAAGTAAGCATTGAGAATACAAAGAAAAATAATAGATAGATCTTGTTCTCAAGAAGTTCCCAGTCTACTGAGTTAAAAAACATAAAAAGAGCTATGTGCAAACACAATAGAGACAGAATAAATTTGAAATAAAAGGGAAGACATTATTAACATTAAAGGAGTTCAAGAAAATCTTGAAATATTTTAAAGTAGGCTTGAACATGCTTTTAAAATTATAAATTTAATTTTATAAATTATATATTATATATATAAATTATATAAGTATGTATAATATATATAAATTATAAATTTAAAATTATAAATTATTCAGAGCTCTAAAAAAACTTATAATATTAATTAATGAGTAGTTATTATTCTCTAATATTTAATACTTCAGTGGATTGGAGATATGTTGCCTATATGATCATTTGATATCCATATGCCCAAGACTGCAAGTCAAAAACATATTGAATATGTTTTATATGGGTTTATAAAGAAAAAAGTCTCTGTCCCTTTTATTTGACCTTTACTAATCACTAAGATCTTTGTTTTGCTTATACTTTGATGATGACCCTTATTTTTACCTCTTGGGATGTGGTAGAAACAGAACCAAACTATGAGTCAACTGACCTAAGTTGAAGTTCCAGTTCTATTGTTTTCTTTGTGACCTTGGATAAGTTATAAAATATTACTAATGTTTTGTATCATCTTTCATATAGTAAGTATATCAGAATCTGGAGAAACTTAGGTCCTTTCTGCTTTAACAATTTATAAATCTCTTTTCTCTAAATTCTAAGGCTATTGGCAGGATAGGCCTTATGTTGGAGGAGATGAGGAGGGAGGACAATTTCCTTATATCTCCTAATTCCCGAAATCTCATTATTAGTGATTTATGCATTTGCCTCCAGGGCTTTTAAAGTTCTTTCATACTATAATTCCAGATTCTCTCTAGAAAGAAGCAATGAGGGATAAGTAGCTTAGTAGCCCTGTCTTAGATTCCCCTAAGTCTTGGCTTCCAAGACTGGCTAGGACTCATATTGGTGACATGACTATGGGCCAGTCACTTGATTGCCAGTACTTGACAACTCTGCAAGGCTCTGGATTTCAGTGAAGACTGTGGCCTGCTTTGGTAAAGAAAATTTCCTATACCTAGGAATTCCCTATACCAATGAAATAAAAAATCTAGCCTCTATCCCTTTTTTGAAATCTTTAATAGGAGAGATATAAAGGGTTGAAACTCTGAGCAGATGCACTTGGATAACCAAGCACTTAAGGCTAATGACTTATTGGATAATATTCTATTAGCATATGCTTGGAAAATGGCCCTTCCCACTATTCTGTGCTGGCTTGATTTGTTGGTGTATACAGAGAAATATAAAAAGGATTAGAGGGTGGAGTAAGACAAGCCAGAGTTACTTTTTGGGGGGAAGAAGAGAAAGAAGGTGTGGAGATTGCTGTGCCCATTACCTTCAATTCTACCTCTAAGACCAAGAATAAAGACCAAGGACTTTTGCTTATCCTGACTCCGGCTGAGTCTAAGGCATCCAGGGTGCTAACTCGGTCTTCCCATTTGGTGCCCAACGTGTGGAACAAGGACTCTACTTTCACTGAAGAAGTCCCCAGCAACCAGGAAATTAGGTGAGTATTTGAATAGACAAACCAGGAACTTACTTTGTTAAGGGGTAAACTCGTAACCTTTTCTAGCTGAAATGGGGGGGAAAGATCATCCCCCCAACCTCAGCCCCGCCCCAAGGAGGCTCTATAGAAAACATACCTTAAGTTGATCAAGGGACAAGGCTTAATTGTAACTTGGGAACAGATTGCTAGACTCTTGGGTACATTAGAATGCACGTCCCCTTGGTTCTTAGAAAAAAAGTGTTGAAATCTTTACGAATTGTCAAGTCATTAGAGTTGAGATGTTTTGGGCCAGAACCTGAAACAAGGTATTAAGTAGAACTAATCGATACAATGCTTGTGTTCACACCTTTACTCATTGGAGTTCACAAGTATGGGAGATTCACAAAGTAAACTTTGTAACTTTGTGAATTCACACCTCCCTTGAAGCTCTTAGGGCCAGAGAGCACTCTGGGAAAAAACCCATAATCCCTCTCTCTGATATATAAGAAGAAAGCAGAGGCCCAATTGGAGAGAGATTCATTCCATTTTCCACTTGGTTGGCTGGTGGCAGAAGAGAGTTCAGCTGAATTTAGATTGAGAGGGGAGCGTCAAGTGAGTTCAGCCAGAAGCCCTCTCTGAGTGAAGAGTTTTACTTCGGAACGTTGACTGGGGTTGGAGAGGAGCACTCTGGGAGATTGAGAGCCAGAAGCCCTCTCTCAGAGACAAGATAGATTCACCTTCGTGCTGGCTCTGGAGGCTGACAGACAAACCTTTGGATTTGGAGATATTCGGAGGGAGCTCTTGGAACCAAGCAGAGAGATAGGCCTCTAAGCTAACCAGGCTACATTGGAGGCAATAAAAGATCTGAACTTTTATCACCTGGCTACATTTTGAGGTGATTATTACTTTCAACTGCAACTAAGGCTGCCTCCAGAAAACCTTCCCTGAGAAACCAACCTTCTCCCAGAGAGAACCTTTATATATTTTAAAGAAGAAAATCACCACAAAGAAGAAATTGGGCCAGATAATTGGAAGCTGGTAGGAGATCAACTATGTGAATACTACAATGATAAAGGTCCTTATTCAGTTTCCAAGGAAGCATTCTATACAAACAACATAATACAATTAGCCTTAAAGAATCCTGCAAGTTATAGAAAAAAGAAACGTTTTAGGAACAGCCAGATGAGGAAGTGTGAGGAAAAAGAGGAAGACACAGAACAGATTAATGACATTATCACCAGAGGGCATGAGGTATTAAGTCAGGTTCAAGGGTGTGGTGATTCTCCTTCTCACAAGACAACTTCAATTCTGCCTACGGAACAGATCCTTCACATGCCCCCATCAACTCCATCTACCAGTATGGAAGGAGAAGGAGTAATGGGAGGGGCAGTGATACTACCAGCACCTCCTCCCCAGCAATCCCCATCTTCTATGACTAGATTGCAAAAGGCAGTATTTAAAGCCACAGGAGAATGGAAGGATTTAGCTAATTTGAAACTAGGAATGTATCCTGTGATTCAACAGTTTAACTCTTCAGGTGAAGAAAGTATAAGATATACTTTTTTTGATATCAAAATCCTCAAAGACCTGAAAAAGGCTTGCACTCTTTGTGGAGCTACATCAGCTTATGTTAAGATGTTATTACAGAATTTGGCTTATAAAGTCTTAACCCCTAGGGACTGGAAATCTATAACAAGGACATACTTAGAACCTGGACAAAACTTGTTGTGGCTTCCTGAATATAGTGATATCTGTAGGATACAAGCCCAACAAAATACTCAAAGTGGAATTAATACTCTAATCACCTATGACCAATGTATGTAGGTTCTTATGCAGACGTTGCAGTATAGATTAATTACTCCATAACAGCATATGAGCAAATTGCTGCTGCTGCTGCAATCAGTGCATGGGCTTCTCTCCCCAATAAAAACAACAAGGGTGAAGCCTTCACAAAAATAACACAAGGGCCAAATGAACCCTTTGCTGATTTTATGGGATGTCAGCAGACTGCTGTTGTATGAACTAATGGTGAAAATGCAGTAACAGATATTATGATAAGGCAACTTGCTAAAGAAAATGCTAATGAAGTTTGTAAAAGAATTATACTAGGACTACACAAGGATGCTCCTTTAGAGGAGATCATAAGAAGCTGTGCCTTTTATAGCCAGTCTATGATGCAGACTTCCCAAGATCCCAACATGGAAAGATAGGGTCCCTTTTGGCAAGGGACTTCCAGAGATACTCGTCAATGCTTTTAATATGGTTAAGTAGGGCATCTGAAAGCCCAATGTTGGTATAGAGATAGAGTGAGAAAAGAGGGTTGGAGAACAAGACCCACTATCCCATGTCCAAAATGCAACAGAGGCTTCCATTGGGCATCAGTGTAGACTGATTCAGGGGAACAGGATGAGGGGCCCAGCCCCAGGGCCCCAGACAAAAAATATTGGGGCATGATGGCAGCTGATGCTACATGCAGAGAATGCCTAGAAGTCCAGTACCCAGACATGACCAATCAGCCAGGAAGCCATTTGATAGGAGAAAGGGATTACACACAATCAACCAGACAGGAAGCAACTTGATGGGAGAAAGGGATTACAATTGGGGAGGATAGAGTTGTATGCAGCTGGGACAACTGAGATACTCCCTGGAGAGGTGAAATCTGTTCCTCTCTAGCCTATGGATCCCTTGCCTCCAGGCACAGTAGGCTTGACCATTTCACCTCTTGAGTGTACTTACAAAACAGTGTTCCATCCATACACTGATGTGGGAAACTGGGGAATGTGTAGATAATATCCCAGTCACTAATACAGGTAGACATGTGACCCAGGAGAAGTAGTAGCATCAGGGTTACTGATACAGACTCCTAATAAGCAATCTGGTGATAGTCCCCAGATTCTGACTCCAAGCAACAAAATCCAGGAATATACTAGACAGCAGCTGTGACAGCTGACTGACCTATGCTCATTATCTCTATAAATGGCATACCATTAGAAGGATTGGTAGACACTGGTGCAGATCGTACTGTCATTAGAGGTGCCCAGTCACTGGACAAATATTAAGGCAGACACTACGTGTCTGGTGTAGGAGAATCAATAGTAGCTGAAGTTAGTGCTACCCTTTTGAGATGGACTTTTAAAGGCAAAACAGGAGTTTTTTACTCCTTTTATAGTTGAAAAAATCCCCATCAATCTGTGGGGAAGAGACATTTTACAATAATTAGGATTAAAAATGAGTACTTTGTTTTTTAGGCAAGGCTGCTATTGAAGGCCTGCCAACACTTTCACCTGTTCCTATCCAATGGAAAACTGATACACCAGTGTGGATCAAACAATGGCCCTTAGGTAGTGATAAAATTCAGGTCTTATTAGATACAGTAGAGGAGCAACTTGACCAAGGATGCTTATAACTTCTCTAAGTCGTTGGAATTCCCCAGTCAGTATTTGTTGTAAGAAAGAAATCTGGAAAATGGAGGATGCTCACTGATTTAAGAAAGGTAAATGAACAGGTAGAAACTATGAGAACTCTTTAGCCTGGACTTCCATCTCCTATTCAATTGCTTAGAGAATGGCCTCTTTGGGTTATAGACATTAAGGGTTGTTTCTATTCTATCCCTCTAGATAAAGAAGATATGAAAAGATTTGCCTTTTCAGTGCCCAGCATTAACTTAGCTGAGCTCTATAAAAGATATGAATGGACAGTTCTGCCACAGGGAATGAAAAGCAGCCCTACTATGTGTCAAATGTATGTTGCTGCTGCTCTTACTCCAGTAAGAAAGCATTTCCAAAAGTAATGTTATTACATTACATGGATGATATATTGGGATGTGCACCTGAGGAACAGATGTTAAAAGCATGTCTACAAAAGACCATAGAAATACTAAGATACTACAAATTGCACATAGCTCCAGAAAAAAATTCAAAGACATGTTCCTTTTCAATATTTAGGGTATGAAGTATACCCTAAGGTGCTTACAGTACAAAAATTTTCCTTAAGAACAGAGAAGCTAAACACCTTAAATGACTTTCAGAAATTGATAGGAGATATCCAATGGATGCGTCCACTGTTAGGCTTGACTACCTATCAATTGCAACCATTATATGACATTTTAAGGGGAGACAGTGCTTTAAATTCACCACATCAGCTTACAAAAGAAGCTCAAGAGGCTTTGAGAGAAGTTGAACTGGTTTTATCCAATGTGGTTGAAAGAGTCACTCAAAAACTATTCAAAATATCAGTTTTTGCTACATAAGAGGCACCCACAGCAGTTCTTCATGAAGGAGACAGTGTGAAAGAGTGGGTGAACCTTCCAGCACAACCAGAACAAAGCTTTACTCCTGACCCAGTGCTTGTGGCTAGAATTTTATTAAAAGCCATTAAGTGAGCAGTACAATTATCTGGGATAAGACCTGACAAGATATACAGCTTTTATACTAATGTACAAATTAATATGTGCTGTGAAACCATCCCAGAGTGGCAAATTTTATTAGCCATGGCTCCAAATTTTACACACGGGTCTCCATTAAAGATAACCAGACTATTACATAATTGGCGATGGATTCTTGAAGAAAACATTTCTAAAGTTCCTCTTAAAGGACTAACTATCTTTACAGATGTGTCCAAACATAATATTTGTGCTGTACATTTTCATGACTTAACTATAAAGAGAATTAGTCAGAACTCCTTTTCAGTCCACTCAGCAGAATGAATTGTATTCAATTATTCCAGCTCTTACTTATTATGCAGGAAATATAAATATAATATCTGATTCAGCCTATTCTGTAGGTGTGGAACAAAGAATTGCCACAGCCCAAATAAAATGTGTAGCCTCTAATATATATCAACTCTTTTAAGGAACTTCAAGAGCAAGGGAGAAAGCATCCAGCTAAGATTTATATCTTGCATGTCCACTCTCATAGTGGACTTCCAGGTCCTGTTTTTTTTATGGTATTTCAAAGGCAGATAACCTTCTAACTATGTTGGCCAATACTCCTTTATTTCAAGGAGCCCAAGAATCTCATTTTAAATATCATCAGGCTACTCGAGTTTTATGTTTACTATTTGGAATAACAAGAGCGGAAGCTAGGAGCATAGTAAAAGCCTATACAGCTTGCATTCCTTTCCACGCTCCTACACTCCCTCCAGGGAAGAACCCTCATGGTTTGAGACCCAATGAAATTTAGCAAATGGATGTGACCCATTATAAATCTTTTCATTGCCTTTTATCCATGTTGTGGTAGACACCTTTTCAGGATTCACTTTTGCAATACCAGCAGCAAAAGAGATAGTCCAAGTGGTCACTGAATTCCTTGTACAAGCATTTGCAATTATGGGTGTGCCACAAGCAATAAAAACAGATAATAGACCTGCATATACTTCTAAACATTTTGTACACTTTTGTGCACAGTATAAGATTTTACACACGACTGGCATACTCTTTAATCCTCAAGGACAGGCAATAGTAGAGAGGAAAAACAGAGACATTAAAACGCTCCTCCAAAAACAAAAGAAAGGAGAAGCCACAGATAACCCTAGAGAATTTCTAAATCTAGCTCTTTATACTATTAACTTCTTGATTTTTGACAAAGATGTACTGGCTCCGGCAGACAGGTTTTATTACCCACCAGAAAGGCAGTGTCCAATGTGAGCAGCTCCACTATCTTTAGAGAATCACCAGGTGATGTGGAGAGAACCAGAAAGTGGTGAATGGAAGGAACCAGATAGGTTAACTGCTTGGGGGAGAGGGTCTGCTTGTATCTCTACAGATGGAGAAGGAATCAGATGGGTGCTAATGAGCCATATTTGTCTTGTCCATCAGAGAGAGATGGAGAAGACCCTTGAAACGAAGAAGAAGATCCTTGAAATGAAGGAGAAGACCCAAGAAACACTGGGTGGTTCTGTCGCTGACTGTACCCACCACTGAAAGAACATGGCAGTTATGGTGTTTGACTCATGGACATCAAAAATTGTTGGACTTCAAAACCCTCAGGAATCATTGGATTTTCTGAGACATGATAAGACTGTTGTAGGACTTGAAAATCCTCAGGAATCATTGGATTCTCTGACACATGATAAGGTTGTTGTAGGATTTGAAAACCCTCAGGAATCATTGGATTCTCTGAGACATGAAAAGACTGTTGTAGGACTTGAAAATCCTGAGGAATCATTGGATTCTCTGAGACATAAGATTGTTGTAGGACTTGAAAACCCTCAGGAATCATTGGATTCTCTGAGACATGATAAGACTGTTGTAGGACTTGAAAACCCTCAAGAATCATTGGATTTTCTGAGAAATGATAAAACTGTTCAGACTGGCTAAGATGACAGGGAAAAATAATAATGAATGTTGGAGGGGATATGGGAAAACTGGGACAGTGATGCTGGTTGGTGGAGTTGTGAACGAATCCAACCATTCTGGAGAGCAATCAAGAATTATGCCCAAAAAGTTATCAAACTGTGTATACCCTTCGGTCCAGCAGTGCTACTACTGGGCTTATACCCCAAAGAGAGGCTAAAGAATGGAAAGGGACCTATATGTGCCAAAATGTTTGTGGCAGCCCTGTTTGTAGTGGTTAGAAACTGGAAAATGAATGGATGCCCGTCAATTGGAAAATGGTTGGGTAAATTGTGGTATATGAATATTATGGAATATTATTGTTCTATAAGAAATGACCATCAGGATGAATACAGAGAGGCTTGGAGAGACTTAAATGAACTGATGCTAAATGAAATGAGCAGAACCAGGAGATCATTATATACCTCAACAACAATCCTGTATGAGGATGTATTCTGATGGAAGTGGATTTATTTGACAAAGAGAAGATCTAACTCAGTTTCAATTGATCAATGATGGGCAGAAGCAGCTACACCTAAAGAACATTGGGAAATGAATGTAAACTGCAGTTTGGTTTTTCTTCCCAGGTTATTTTTACCTTCTGAATCCAATTCTGCCTGTGCAACAAGATAACTGTTCAGTTCTGCACACATATATTGTATCTAGGATATACTGTGACATATATAACATGTAAAGGACTGCTTGCCATCTGGGGGATGGGGTGGAGGGAGGGAGGGGAAAAGTCGGAACAGAAGTGAATGCAAGGGATAATGTTGTAAACAATTAGCCAGGCTTGGGTTCTGTCAATAAAAAGTTATAACTATTAAAAAAAAAAAAAAAGAAAGAAAGAAATGATAAGACTGTTGCAGTATTTCAAAATCTGCAAGAATCATTGGATTCCCTAACATATAAAAACACTGTTGCGGGACTTCAAAAATTTGTGGGGATCATTGGATTCCCTGACACATGAAATAATGGACAATAGATTGGTTTTGGACTATCTCTTGGCTGCTGAAGAAGGCGTATGTGTGACTGTTGTTTATATACCTTCCTTCTAGGAGTTCTGGAAATCTTTAACAACACCATGTTGATTTATATTGTTTATTATACCACTACTTGCATGTACAATTCATATTTGTTACACCACATTGAACCTGCACTGACTGTGAGGAGAGTCCTCACTAATATCCTGTGCATTATTGCTATGTGCTTGTGTGACCCACCTCCCATGCTGATGGGTTTGTGCATACCTGTTTCTAATAAGACTCTTCAGCCCAGAAACCTGCTAGCAATCCCCATTTCCCTTTGGTGCTTTTCATCTCCCTTCCTGAGATGTCAGGGAGAGCGTGATCATCTCCTTTTTAGTGCTTTCACCTCCCTTCCTGAGAAGTCAGGGGCGTGGGGGGGGGCATGATCACCTCCTTTTTGATGCTTTTACTTCCTTTCCTGAGAAGTCAGGCAAGGTGTGATCACCTCCTTTTTGGAGTTCTCACCTCCTTGAGAAGTCAGGGGTGGCGTGACCACCTGTGTTCCGAAACAAAAGAAAGTGGGAGATGTAAAGGGCTGAAACTTTGAGCTGATGCACTTGGACAACTGAGCACTTAAAGCTAATTACTTATTGGGCAATACTCTATTGGCATATGCTTGGAAAATGACCCTTCCCACTATTCTGTGCTCCTGTTGGTGTATACAGAGAATTGTAGGGGGAATTAGAGGGTGGAGTAAGACAAGTCAGAGTTACTTTTTGGGAGGAGAAGAAGAGAAAGAAGGTGTGGCGATTGTTGTGTCCATTCCCTTCAATTTTACCCCTAAGAGCAAGAATAAAGACCAAGGACTTTTGCTTATCCTGACTCCTGTTGATTCTAAAGCATCCAGAGTGCTAACTCAGCCTTCACAGAGAGGGAAAATGAGGCCAGAAATGTTCTAGGAAAATTCTTTGTGATGAAAGAAAAGTCAGAGAAACAAAATCTCTGGATAATTAAGACTCGATTCATTAATTATGGCTAACAAATAATTAATAAAATGAATTCAGTAGCGTTCCCAGAAACCAAAGATAAACTTTGAGGAATACTTGAAAGTTTATAAAGCCTTTGGAAAATAGGGTCTACATAACAGTAGAAATCAGATCATCAGTTAACAATCTTTGAGAAGGTAAATAAGGAGGTAGACTGAAAGTCTTCAGCTACCTCCTGCTATCTGGACAAAGACATCAATCTCTACTTAATTAATGAAAAATGAAGAACCAACAATGATGGGGTAAGAATGCTACCTAAATAAAATTCTTTTTGAAAGGTATTCTAGTTGAGTAAGGTTTCATGCAAGATTGAAAAGCATGTATGCTGAGGATTTGGGCAGTCTCATTTATCAGCAATATCCTTCAGAGAAGGACTAAATAACTTACAACAGACTGGTATGAAAAATGAGGAAATAGAAAGGGAAAACCTGAATTCTAATCTAATAATCGGTTATTAATATGAGAAAGAACTAATTATTCCTTTCATATGGAAATGGAGGTTTTGAATAAACCACTTCAAATGTTAGCTACTAGGCTTGCTCTTTTTTTCTTTCTACTAGAAAGAAAATTTCCCGGATTCCCCAACCTACTCCAGCCTGGCTTTAGCCTGTTGTCATCAATTCAAGTTTTTGTGTGTTTCCTTCCTAATTAACTACCCCCTTGCAGAGACAAATCTGTTTAGTAATGATGGGAAAAGTCAGAACTCCCCTGGCCTAAATCATTTGTTTTTTACTGCTTTAAGAAAACATTCTTATGAACTCTATATTGAATTGCTGAGATTTACTGAAGAACTGGTATTTTGTCAGCTTAAGGTTTATTTCCTTTTGATGATCTCTTGCCAGAGAAACAGTATGAATATTTTCTAACTGCAGAAGTAGAAGAAATAGAAGCAACAGGGCGTAGGGCTTGTTTGTATCTATTTTTTATTATAAATTTTACATCTGCTTAGAAAACAGAGACTAGAAATAATAAAGAATTTCAGAACAAAAGTTTGCCAAGTCCAAGGTAAAATTTCTTGTGTAATATTAATTTTATGATTTATTTTTAAGGATGTATATACAAAAAGTCTTTTTATATGCTATTACTTAATAAAACGATTAGGCATTAATAATTATACCTTAGATTTTAAAAGTTCCTTTCCCTAAGAATGAAAAGCAAAATGCATTCCTATACTTAGTTAAGGAAAGAGGCCTCATGCTTTCATATGTGGAAATGTTTCTCTTCTGATAACTAGAGCTAAAGGTGACTACAGATAGACCTGCTTTTGGTAAAGTGTATTTCATTTCTCCATCTGCAAAAATGATGAAGAGGACTGCATGATGTAAAAGGTTCTTTCTAGTGCCAAATCTAAGATGAATTTGCTTCATTTTGGTAGTAAACTACTCTTGTGAACTTTGAAGAGAGTGAAATGCATTAAAGATTATATTTACATGTACTTTTTCAGTACATAGGAAAAGGACACTGCTAAGAAATAAAGTACAACAAACAGCATGTCATAGGACTTTCTAAGTACTAATAAGAACAGAATGGAAAATATTTAAACAGGTGAATTAATGTCTTCTTTGGTTAATATTGGTGACTATTTTCTTTTAAATAAAATCCAATTCTGTCAATTACAATCTGACTCACAGATTCATGAAAATTAATACCAAAATAGCTCTCTATGGGCTTACAGGGATATGAGAAAATAGGTTGAAGAGATCAAATATCTATTTAATATTAAGTTCCTCTATAAAATTATATATGGCTAGAATTCTGGGGAAGATAGGTTTATAGCCTGATAGTCATTAGCTCTGTGAGCCTGATTGAGTCATTTAACTTTCAAGTGCCTCCCACAATTCTCATCTCCATTAAGCCATGGATGTCTAGGAGCTCTTTTTGTGGAGGAAGTTGACAAACTCCATGCCTTTCTCTGCCTACTTCAAGCCAAGAGATTGGTGTGTGTCATCTTCAATGACCCTTGTTATCACTATGTATAAAAATAAATTCCTCTGTCATGTTGTCTTCCCAACTTGTCCCCATCTATCCTTTCAAGGGATGTTCCAAGAACATTATGATTACAATCATATTGACCTACTTGCTGATGGCATCTTCTACTTTGGCTGTCCCCCATGCCTGAAATGCTGTTTCTTCTCTCCCATCCCCAAACCCCAGCATCTTTATTTCTCTTTCTTAGAATCCCTAACTTTCTTCAAGATTTAGTCTAGGGCCAACTTCTGGATAAAGCCTTTATGGTCCTCCATTTCTCCCACCTACCCCCAGAGCTAATCCCTTTCCATCTTATATTGTATCTTTCAGGAATATATTTTCTCTGTAATATGTACAAAGTTCTTTGTAAACATCAAAGTGCTATATAAATGCTAGCTTTATTATTATTATTAACAGTTTAAAATCCATCCTTTGAGAACTACTTATTTACATGTATTCATTTATCAATGACTGGATCATATATCAGTAGTTTCCTATACAGGGAGTTCCAAAAGCTTAAAATTTCACTTAAGACTTTTGGAACACCCTGTATATATTAGGGAATTTCTTGATGAAGACTTTTAATAAGGACCAACATTGCCTCAAAGAACACTTTGTCCCTAACGTTCTTTTAGGTCAGATAAAAATGCTACATCTTGGGTAAAATCAAAGAAAGGAAGAGGTTAATGACCCAAGGATGAGGAAATGGATCTAGGGACACACAGTCAAGTTTCAAATCTGTGGAGCAGAAGGGAAGTGGAATGCAGATGGAAGGGGTTGCCCTTAGCAGGTGTACCAGGATTGGAAACACAGAGAAAGTCAGAGCCTAAAATTTCAGTGTAGCAAAGCAGATCATTTACCTATAAAGAGTGAGCAAGTGGATGAACTTCTGGTGAGGAAGGGGAATTTGAAGTGAAGCATCACAGAAAGCAGTAGTTAAGTGTTAGACAAAAGTCTCATCCCAGCCTGAGTTTAGAGGTTAGAGACTAAAGTCTTGTATTGTCCAGGATGAGGAGCAATAGAAAACTGAGTCACATCCTGCTGGTCTGAAGAAAAGGGATCAACAAAGCCTGAGAGTGAGGAAAACAAACTAGGGGCAAAGGACAACAGTAAGAATAAGAGGAAGAAGTGGCACAAAGTATTGGTCCAGAAAGCACTTACAGAAAAGTCATATCCTCATACCCTGAGCCACCTAGCAGCCGCTAAGCAGGCTTTCTCTGAGGTCAATGTGCCTCTCTCTGTGAGAACAGAAGGGAAACTAGGACCTGAAAAGGGAATGATACCCTGCATTTAAAACTTTATATAATCTGCCCTCATTCTATCTTTCCAGCATGATAATCACTCCTCCCTAACTTCAACCCCTCCCCCCCATTCTTGAACTCCAGTGCAGCTATACTCACCTACTTGCCCTCGAGTTCCTATCTCTGGATCTTGATATTGGATGACCCCAAGCCTTCCAGGCTCTTCCCCCCTCCACCCTTGTGGGGATGTGGCTTGACGGGTTCTACAATCACATATATGGGAGACCCAGAAAAAAAAGTTTGTCATCAATCCTTGGCATAGCCACATAATTCAGAAAATATTATTGGTGGAAATTACATTTAAAAAGAGGAATTATACAATCTGCTTTGCTACTATACCTGAAGAACTATGGAAGCTTTCCATATGACTTACAGCTAAAAATCATCCATATAGGTTACCTTCCTCCATATAGGAGCTCCTTGAGAGAACAGAGTTGCACATGTTTTTTTTCACTTTTCTATTTGTATCCTTGGTGCTTAATGTTGTGGATGTGTGTGTGTCTGTGTGTGTGTGTGTGTGTGTGTGTGTGTGTGTGTGTGTGTGTACCTTCATCTTCACTTCTTAGAATTCATATCTCCTTCCTAGATTTAGCTCAGGGACTACTTTCTGAGTGGGGATTATCTTCCCCTTTGCCCTGACTGCTTCACGCACCATATTCCCATGTCTCTACCCATTCCACTTGTCCCCAGTTACTATTGTCGGCTCCACCCCAGATTGCCTCTATATCTAATTTATATGTGTTTTGTATATATCTTTCTTAAGGAAAAGAAGATATGGTCCCATTCTACCTATCTCAGCTGTATTAATCACTGAAGAGTCTCAAAGGGAAAAACCTGGTCTCTACAGAGTTCCCAAAACAGCTGGGATTCAGCTTCTAATGATTAAAGACAAAGGGTCACATAGAAGTCACCCCCTTAATTTTCAGGTGAGAAAACAAATCATTTTGGTTTGGTGTTTGTGTATCAACACAGACCCCCTGAGGGTGAAGGGAGTATTTGCTTTATCCTTCTCCCTCTAAAGACCCTTCTTCTCTGGTCTCAGTAAGCAACAAGCCTTGCAACAAATTGGCTCTAGAACCTAAGCAGTTGAGCTTTGTAGTTTCCATCCACATTGGGGGAGGAAGAAGGAAAAGGGAACGAGTAGCTTGATTTCCTTTCTCTTTTTTTCCCCCGCAAATGCTTTATTGTGGTCTTTATAACTTTCTTTATAACCCTTACTCCTCCCCCCTACCCCACCCAACACATCCTTTTGCATTTATATATATACATATTGAGGCAATTAGATAACAGCTGGTAGAATGTTGTACCAGAAATCTAATAAGGATCTGTGCTGAATTTGTGCTTCAAACACAATCAAGAGTCGGGTCAATTAGTAATGAAGCAGATTGTGGTCCCTTTAAGAAACTGTATTTCCTATTAATCTGTGATCCCTTTCAGAGTCTCAACCATTCCTGGGGAAGGCATATCCTCCCAGATAAGTTATCTTTCCAGGATGCCAGGGCCTTTGATTCAATTAGAAATCCTAGTCAAAAAGCATCCCTTTGAAGTGTTGTTAATTCCAACAGGAGATCCCCACTGGGTTGCCCAATCCCAGCCCCTACTAAGACCCAATATAACAGCTTCCTACATTGAATTTTTTTTTTTTTTTTTTTTGCAAATGGGCCTAAATAGCTCACTCAGCTATCAGGATCCTTCTGTCCACTGAGAAATGAATTCTCAGTGCAAAACTCCATTTTCCCATAGATCTGCCACTATAGAAGTCAGTCTCTTGGTAAACTGATTTCTATCTAACAATAAACTTTCATTTTGCAACTAATAATTCGGGAATGAGTGATTTCTTTCACTCCTAGAACCCGCGGACAATTTAAAGGTAATTCTTAACAACTCTCTTATAGCCATTAACCTCTAGACCACCAGGAATCTAGACCAGGCAAACAGCATCAGTATTATTAAGTGCCTACTATTTGCCAACCACTTTATTAAATGGAGATATTTTTAAAAGGCCCAAAAAGCAGTCCCTAGTCTGAAGACCCCACAGTTTAATAGGGTGAGGGTGATTCAAAGTATGAACAAATGAAGGAAAAAATGGAAGATTAAACTCAAAAGGAAAGCACAAAATTTAGCTTTGGTATTTTGAGCAAATAATCTCATTCAATTTCAGTTTCTGTTTCTTTAAAAATAGGAATTATAATACCTATTTTTCCTCCCAGGGTTTCTTTAAGGGATAAATGAAATGTAATATTTTACAAATCTTAGAGCTCTATATAAATACTAACCATTATTGTTGTTTTCCCATTAGAAATAAGCTCAAGACCAAAAACTGTTTCAATTTCATCTTTACTTCTCTATCATAGAAATTGGAACAAAAAGGTGTTTAATTATGTTTGTTGATTGCCCTGTAGACTCTGTACAGTCATAAATGAAAATGAGAAACTTAGGTGTAACAGAGATTTCCAGGAGAACATGCTTACTAATATGCCTCAGGAAATAGCCTAGAGTACATGTTAAATGTAATGTAAAATGAGATTTGCCTTGGGGTATTGAAAGAAGATGCTAAGGATATGTGGTCACAGTGGCTGAATCAGTACATAGAAAGTAGGTATGAACAGTCATTTTGTCAGTGTATACTTAAAACAAATGATGAGGTGATGATTGGGATAGTTAATGAGTGAATCTGTTATGAGGGTAACATCAATAAATGTTGCTTCAAAAGTCTTGAACTGAGAGATACTGTGTACCTTAGGAATGATCTAGGTCCTGGTGCCATGCAATCACTATGCAGGTACATTTACCATTCTCTGTGATAGAACAATACAATCTAAAAGAAAAGTGATAAGACAAATGTAGAAATACATGCAGTGAAAATTATAATATGATCAAGAAGAAGAGATCTAAACTGATAAATATAAGAAATTCTGGAAGGGAAGTCACTTATATGGGAATCTAAAAGGGAAGAGCTTCACAGAGTTGAGCTTATAAATAGGAAAGATTTTAGTTAGTGAGATATAACACAAACTGTTCCAGATACAGACTTTGATAGTCATAAAAGTATAGATACAAAAAGGTGCAGGTTGACTACCAGAGCAGATTTTAAAAAGCACAGGAAACATAATGAATAGTTCAGTTGACTGTAGCTTAAGGAAGAAAAATATGCAGCAAATCTCAAAAAAGAAGTTCCAGACAGATTATGGAGAAACTTGAAAGCCAGACTAAGGAATCTGTACTTTATTTAACAAATAATAGTAAGCTTCTAAATATTTGTGAGCAACAGAGTGAGATGGTTAGACTCATGCATTACAGTAATTCTTTTGTTATTGTTGTTTTTTGTCCTTTGTTTTTGAGAAGAACCATGACATTAGGGAGATGATTAGTAGCTTTGTCAAGGATAATTGGAGAAGGAAATGGATGGAGGAATAAAAAACAGTTGGGAGTTTATTACAGTAGTCCAGTTTAAAACTAACAAGGACCTGAAGTGAATTAATAAGATTAAAGATTCTTAGGTTAAAGGGATGCAGACATAATTTAGTCTAACCCTACTCGGGAAAAGAAGTGATAAGGAAACTCGCTACCCCTCTATAAGTTTCTTCCTTCCCCTCTCCCTTTCTTCCCTCCTTCCTTCCTTCCCTCCCTCCTTCCTTCCCTCCTTCCTTCTTTCCCTATTCCCTTCTCCTATCTCTCTCTTTCTCTCTCTCTCTTTCTTTTTCACTAATATTCAATCTAAATTTTAGTTCCCATAACTTTTATTTTTTGTTTCTAGTTCTGTCCTCCGGGACCAGATAGGACAAGATGATTTCTCTTCCTCATAGGAGGCATATTTTATTATAAGGATTATTTTTCTCTTTCCCACCCCACAACCCCATGAGGAAAGCTTGGAGAGTGTTGCCAAAAAAGAGAAAATAAAGAAAATAGGGTCTTTGAACCATTTTTATTCACAAAGAGATCAGAAGGAATCACAGATGAATAAAAGTAAAATGTAGAATTTATTACCTACATACCTATACTTATATATGTATATATCTAGATAGATGGATATTATAAAAACAAACTACATAATAGTGATTTAAAGCTTCCAAAATTTTTTCTGTTCTGTTTTCCCTTTTTTGTTTTTATAATTTACAAAGTTCAGAATTTTTTAAAATATTTTTTTAAAAAAGGTAATCCTTTTATAAGACAACTTTCAAAATACTGAAAAGATATCATGTATGCTATATATTTCTTCAGGCCATACACTTCATATTTCCTTTAGTAGATTCTCAAATAATTTGATTTCAAATAAGATCAATATCTTGGTTAGCTTCTCTGGATATTCTGGTCAATGTAGATTCTAAAATTTAGAGTCCCACTCTCTAATTTGTTTTTCAATTATTTCAGTCATTTATGACTCTTTGTGACCCCATTTGGAATTTTCTTGGCATAAATTCTGTAGTGGTTTGCTGTTTCCTTCTCTAGCTTATTTTACAGATGAAACTGAGGCAAAATAGGTTAAGCATGTTGTCCAAGTTACACAGCTAGAAAACATCTGAAATCAGATTTGAATTCAGAAAGGCCAATCTTCCTGACTTAGAGCCTGGTACTATTCACTCTATCTACTTCCCCTACTGTATCATTAAGTTGCTCTCTGCTTTAATCTAGTCCTTTATTTCATCTTTTGGGGAGGTGTGGCAACTGGTTCAAGTTTTTAGAGCTTTGTTTTCTTTTGTTTTGTTTTAATGTGGGCTCCAATTTTGTTTCCAATGATGGCTGTTTTAGCCATAAATTAAGCTTGTATATCAAAATACAAAGAAATCCATACTGTCAATATATATATATATATATATATATATAGTATTCCAAATAGCTGGAATAATATTCCAGATATATGACAAGGATAGAGTTGTTCATTAGATCTTTTTAAATCCACATAGAATTATAAAGTTTCATTAGTTGTTATTGCAAATGTGAGTTATTGGTGGTAGAACGATGCAGTATGTTGTATTAGAATATTATCTTTGAAGTCAAAAAGACCCTGATTTAAATCTTTTCTCTGACAAATACTGTCTGTGATGTCTGAGCAAATCATTTAATCTCTCAGTAGCCTAGGCAGCTCTCAATAGCTATAAATTATAGAGAAGATGCTGATATCCATTAGTAGGGACCTGCTAGTCCCTGTGCAAATGATATCATAGAATAATCTCTGCACCTAACTACTGTTCTAAAGAATGCTCTCAATCACTAATAACAAGAGAAATGTATACTAAACAATTCAGAGATTTCACATCATTTCCAGAAAATTAACAAAGATTATAAAAGTCAATGTGTGAGGGATTATGGAATAGTAGACACATTAATGAACACTCTTGAATTGGTTTAACTGTTCTAGAAAGCAACTTGAAATTATTTTAGAAAAGTCCTTCCAGAAATTTCACTGTTAGGCATATGCTCCAAGGAGATCAGTATTATTTACTCATCTATGTATATATATGAGTATATGTATATGAGTATATGACTCATCTATACTAAAATGTTTATAGCAGTGCTTTCCATAGTAATAAAAAAATAGAAATAGTAGTTTTTGATTCAGGAATAACCAAAAGTATATAAATGTACTGCAATATTGCTATGCTATAAGAAATGGGGAATTCAGAAAAATTGGGAAACATGAATTGATGAAGAATGAAACATGGAGAGCTTTGTTGCAACAAAGTAAATGGAAAGAATAAAAAAACCTGTAACTGTGTAACTACATTAATGAAATTATGTCACTAAAGAGTTGAGAAAAAAATGCACCTTTCCCTCCCTTCTTTGCAAAAGTAGCAGTCGATGTATGATTGTACAACATTGCATCTATGGTCAGATTCAATCTGTTGTTAATCTGTTTGTTAGTTTTACTAAACTTTTTTCTCTCTTTTTTATTCATTATTACAAGGAGTAAAAGAGGGAAACACAATTTAGAAAAGAAAATTACATAGATAAATATGAATTAAAAATAAATAACTGAAAATAAATTTTAGCTTGTTAAGTAGAACCCTTAAAGATTTTTAAAAAAATTCTAATTCTGTATCCTTGCTTTTTTTTTTTTCCCCTGAGGCAATTGGGGTTAAGTGACTTGCCGCAGGTCACACAGCTAGTATCTGAGGTGAAATTTGAATTCAGGTCCTCCTGACTTCAGGGCTAGTGCTCTATCCCCTGTGCCACCTAGCTGCCCCCTTCAGTATCCTTTCAATGCATGCTACTAACACATTTTTTCATACAAATCACATAACATTTCATTTTTAACAGAACACCAAGGATGGTTCACTGAAGCATTTCAGTAGAGATTCCCATATGGAAGACTTCTACTAATAAACAATATTTTGAGATAAAATCAGTCAACTACTTCTCAACCCATGAAACTGTGCAAGAACTCCCAGGAGTTAAATAAGAAGAGACCAGATTTTAACACAGTTTTCCAAACTCCAAATTCAAGGCTCTTAACTTTTACACTACTAAGTGGTCCCATTGATACAGCTATAAGTCTCTAGTTAGGAAGACCTAAGTTCAAATCCAGACTCAGACACTTCCTGGTTGAGAGACCGTAGACAAGCTAAATTACTCTGCCTTATCTGCAAATTGGGGATAATAATAATACCTACCTTTCAGGGTTATTGTGAAGATCAAATGAGATGATAATTGTAAAGCACTTAGCACAGTGCCTGGAAAATAGTAAATGCTATATAAAGATTAGCTTATTTAATTAATTAATTGTTTCTGGAGGTATTATGAGTAATGGTTTATAGTGAGTAAAGAATAAATGTAGGAAAACTCATTGGGCCATTGCAATGCTCATGACAGATAGTAAAGAGAATCCATTCTAGGGTAATTATATAAGGATTAAAGAAAAAAGAATAGATGTGTGAGATAATAGAAGTAAAATCAGTAGGGCTTGAGAAATGAATGAATAGTAAAGATGGAGAAGGGAAAGTATCAAAGATAACAAAGCAGTTCTTCAATGTGAGAAATTGAATGTATGGTGGTGCCATTGACAGAAATGGTGGCTTTTAGGAAAGTTTCAAGGAGAAAGACCATTTCCGTTTAGGATATACTGAATTTAAGATGTCTATCTTTGTGAATATTTTCATTTGGAGATGGGGTTCTGGGTCTCAGAGAGAGGTAAGAAATATGTATGTGTGTGTGTGAGAGAGAGAAAATTTACATATGAATATACAAATATATTATGTTAGATTATTTATACATACACATATATACATTATAATGTAACATAATGTAATATGCCTAAAGATAAGAGAGAGAGAGAGAGAGGAGAGGGACAGAAAGAGGAGAGAAAGAGAGAGAGAGAGAGAAAGAGTGAGAGAGAGAGAGAGAGAGAGAGAGAGAGAGCGAGAGAGAGCGAGAGAGAGAGAGAGAGAGAGAGAGAATGAAAATTTATTTATTTATTTATTTAGAAAATGAGCCTTTTTCTTGCCTAGGCTGGTAGTGCCATGGTAGCCTGATATCACTATTAATTAGCACAAAACCCTGAACTTTCTCTGTTTCCAGCCTAGAGCAACTCACTTTTTTCTTAGGCAATCTGGTGGACTTCCATCACATTCAGCTTACCCTATTAATGCCAAACTTAGTGAGTATTCCAATCAGTACAGCTTACTGCAGCTCAGAATCCCAAACTCAAGCATCCTCAGGAGCTATGCTCACCCAATTTTAACAGTTGATAATTGAAGCCATAGAAACAAATAAATTGACAAGGAGAAAATACAAGGAGAGAAGAATGGTAAAGACAGAACTATTAAGAAGTACAGAAGAAGGTGAAAAGCTGGCAGGCAGGAGACTAATACTAGCCAATGTGAAATGTTTCAAATAGTTCAAGGAAGATGAGGATTTTTAAAGTGATTGAATTTGATGGTTGACTCAAAAGTCATCCATGACTAAAGGAACAATTTCAGGAGAGGGGTAGAGAAAGAAGCTAGACTGAAAACATTTAAGGAGAATCCAAAGTAAAACAGTGGAGGCATTTGTTAAAGGTCCCAACATTTTGTACAGCACAATTTCAAAAGTGAAATTCACTAAGTAGATTTTTGGAGAAAAGGCCATTTTATTTTGGTCTTAAAATTAGGCAACAAAATTTCATCTCTGTGTTATATTCCCCACTAAATGATCCTGAAAATCACTCCCATACTACTAAAGACTATTATTGCATTGCCATATTCTGTGCTGGTAAATTTATTTTTATGTTCTTTTTTGTGAAATGCTGCCTTCTGTCATATACTTTGGGATTTTCCCATTACTGCCCATGTGAGCAAATGTTCAGCATATATGTAATTAGAGAATTTTTTTTCTGAAAAGCTAGATCCATTTGGCTGTTTTGCCTTCAATTGGGAGAATATTGAATTAAATGCTTACATGTTTTAAACAGACTTTGGTTTCTAACTTTGGATTATTTTCCTCGTGAGTGAGCATGGCATTTGCAACTGCTAATAACAGATGCTACTGTCTCTCACACAAGCACATCCACATGCCAGCACACACACGCACACACACACACACACACACACCTTCATGCTACAAAATTATACGAGAATAGAGACTATAACAGTGAAAAAATGGGCATGTTTATGCTTGAGGTTCAAATAAACTAAGCTGAGAGAACAGATTCAACTGGGTAACTTCCAAGTTCATTCCTACATAGAAAGGATGAAAGTAAAAACTGATAAGAATCTTTTCAAAGAAAAGAATGGGGGTGATGTAAAGTTATTAAACTGTAGATTATAATAAGCTACACAAAATAAAGAGGGGAAAGGAACAGATGTGTGTATGATAAGACTAGATCATTAACCCCAGGTAAAATAGTTCTTTCAATTATAAACTCAGCAGGTGTTAATTTCTCAAGTTGTAAAGCATAGGTCTTCAAGAAATGAAATGATTAAAAAGTTCTTTACTAGATAATAGCAAGTAATGTTTTCTTTGGTGTTCGTACTGCCATCATTTGCCTGATGATAGTCCTCTGGAATAAGAAAAAAGTCTTATAATATTGTCGTTCCTGGGGTAATCAAAAGAATTTTTATTTTTTGTATTTTTTTTTTGAGAGAGAGTTCCAGACTTATGGTTTCCATGGTGTAGAAACTTCTCATATTAAAGGTAGACCAGTTATTCTTTTTTAACTTATATTCTTAGAAAATTATCAGAGGCACTAATTGGTGATTTGCTCATGATCACACTAATATGTATCGCTAAAATACAGGTCTTCATGATTATAAAGCCAGTTATCTCTAGAATATTTCACTACCTGTCTTTTCTTTCTAAATCTTACCTCTAAAATGTAGCCATATGATATTCTGTAACATTTCAGAGGATCTTTGTGAATGTTTTTCTGCATATGTGTATACATATGGGTATGAACCCATATTGTACATTCATACATTTACATTGGTATGTATACCTATACATCCACTTGTATGTGATTTGTGATTTCCCCTGTGTGTATGTCACATAGTCTAGTGAATCCACTCAGCAGCTAAATGTGGTATTCTTTTTCTTCTTTAAAATATATAATATAATGATTCTCTCTGGGAGAAAGCAGGTTTCTCGGGAAGGTTTTCTGGAGGCAGCCTTAGTTTCAGTTAAGAGTAATAATCACCCAAAATGCAGCCAGCTGGTAAAAATGCAAACATTTATTTTCTCCTTCCAAAATAGCCCGGTTAGTTGAGGGCTATCTTTCTGCTTAGTTCTAAGAGCTCTTACAGCTTTGTCCTTTGTTTCTTCTTTTGCCTCCAGCCAGCACCAAGGTAAAAGTTGTAATGAATCTTTCTTGCCTCCGAGAGAGGGCTCTCCCAGAGTGCTCTGTGTCTGGCCCAGAGTGCTCCTCTCCAATCCCAGTCAATGTTCTGAAGTAAAACTCCTCACTCAGAGAGGGCTTCTGGCTGAACTCACTTGATGCTCCCCTCTTAATCAAAATTCAGCTGAACTTTCTTCGCTGGACCTCTGCTTTCTTCTTATATATCAGAGAGCGGGATTATGGGTTTTCTCCCATAGTGCTCTCTGGCCCTAAGAGCTTCAAGGGAAGTCTCTCATTCGGATATCTCATACTAAACCCTGAAATCTCCCAAATGTGTGAACTCCAATGAGTAAAGGTGTGAACACAAGCATTGTATCAATTAGTTCTACTTAGTACCTTGTTTCAGGTTCTGGCCCAGAACATCTCCTTGTAAGATTAAAGGATACTGAACCATCCTAAATTAGATAATTATTGTCTCTATCAACTCAAATGATTTAACAATTTGTAAAGATTCCAACAGCTAAAGTCTTTTAAAAAAGTATCTCAAGTACTGAGAGGTTAAATGACTTGTCTGAAGTCACCTAGAATGTATCCAAGTCAGGATATGAATTGAACTCAAGACTTCTTGAGCCTAAAACCCCTTTTCCACCTACTATATAACACTTCTTTTCTTTACATACCAAACAGTATCAGATGTGTCATTTTACAATATTCCAAATACCCCATCTAATCATGGTTGGAATATTTTTGAGGGCCTTTGAATGGGTTTATGTGTATAAGTATATACATGCTTTAATCATACATATACATATATATGTTTGTGTGCATGTATGTATAAATATATATGTAGATCTATGCCTATGTATGTGTGATTTCATATGTGTATATAAACACCCTAGAGAGTCAGCAGCTTCAGGAGGATCTGAATTCAAGTTCTGCCTCTGACATAATGGTTATGTGATCCTGGGAAAATCATTTAATATCTTAATAGCCCAGACAATTGTCTCTACACATTATAGATAAATAATACCAACCTAGTTAAGTACTAATAGAGAGTTTCCAGTGAAATCATAGTTCTAATCCAAATCCTGTATATAGATTTAAAAAAGAAGGGGGAAGAAGCAGGTGGGGAAAAGGAAACTGGAAGAGGGGAGGAGGAAGAGAGAGAGAGGGAGAGGAGGAAAGGAACAGGAAAGGGAAAAGGGAGGGGAAGAAGAGAGATGGGGAGAGGGAGAGCGAGGGAGGATGGGAGGGAGACAGAGAAAGAGAAAGAGACAGAGAGACAGAAGGACAGAAAGAAAGAGATAGAGACAGAAACAGAGACAGATAGAGAGACAGAGAAAAAGACAATGAGACAGAAACAGAGAGACAGCGACAGAGACAGAAACAGAGACAGAAAGAGACAGAGAATATGAATGAATATGAATGAATGGTCCCAGTTTATGGGTATACAAACTCAATCCTAACTCCTTTCTAACATTACTCTACATATCCAACCTTTTGTCAAAATCACCTTAGTACAGGATCTCATCACCTCTCACCAGGACTCATATAATGGTCCTCATGATAATTTTGTTTTCCACTCAGCAGCCAAAATGATATTTCCTAAAGTGCAGGTCCATGCTGTCCCTCTATTCAGAACTCTAGTGGGTTCCTATTTCCTCCAGGATCAAATCTAAAATCCTCTGACTCTATGTCTAGGGCCCTTGCCACTATTTTGCATGCATTCTACGATGAATTCCCCCAAACTTCCTTCTTGTCATTCATTTCCATTTCCTACTTACCAAAGTAATTATCAATTAAAAGACCTGGATGAAAAACTTTAGACCAAGAAAGTTGAACAAGAATGAACAGAATAATCCCACAAATGTACATTCACAGTCCCTGAATAATGAAGTTTTCAAATATTCTTAATCCTTCTAAGAGAATATGGGCCTGAAGTCAGGATAGCCTGAGTTCAAATCCAACTTCAGACACTTACTAATAGTATGTCATTGGACAAGTCATTTAATTTCTGTTTGCTTTAGTTTCCTCGTCTGCCAAATGGAGGGATTTCACCTATCTCTCAGAGTTGATGAAAGGATCAAATGAAATAGTTATGAAGAATTTAGTTCTTTATGAGATAAGTGTTACATCAATGTTGGATATTATCATCATAATCATTGTTATTTCTATTATTAATACTCTTTATTTAAGAGTATTTAACATAAGTTTAGAGAACATTAATAATACTTAATTATCTCTTGGATCTGCCAATTTCAACTTGCATTTAAAGGAGGCATTCATCATTTAACTACCTCAAATAATTTTCCTTGATTTAAAACAAGAACATCTTGAGATTGCTAACAGACTTCCTTCATACATTATCCTCCATATACGATGGTACATCAGTTATGCATCAATATGAATACAGAAACCACGCATTTTTCTGACAGTGCCATGCAAAGGCATTTATTTGCCCAGTGGATGGGCAAGCACATCTGTTCCCTACTGTAGCCTGAGCTGTTCTCAGGATATGCTATTTAAAAATGAACCCTTCCCTGGAGCATGTGGGTGCCAAGTTTCTCTATTACTATGGCATTCTGTTTTGCCCAGATGGAGGCCAGTCAGTGACTAATACGATTACATGACTAGGATTCTTTTAATAGGAAAATGGATTAAAAATCTACAATTGAATTTCAACCCATAATCCTCCAAGAGGAAGGCAGATTTCCAAAGTCTTCAATACCTCACTAATGAGTCAAGTAACAGTTTATATATCTAAAACTCAAATGAAATATTTTTTAAAGTACTGAATGATAAGATTGATATAAGTAGATAGAACTATGTATAAGATGATTATTTAATTGTATGTTGCAATTCATTGAGCAAAACTCTTATTTACCTCAACTGAAGAAAATTGTTATTTACCTTTAGTGGAATCAGGAGGATGCTTTAGATATTGTAAACAGTGGTACAGTGATTTTCTCTGATACAATTTGTTGCACAAAATATCCAAGAATTTAGGGAAAGAAAACAGCATGAACAATTCTATGGCTTTCTAGAATCATTTGGCCAAAGTCCAATTGGGAGCACTTAGAGGCAGATTGCCGGAATTCTTCTTACAGCAAGTATCCTGGCACAAAGAGGGACATTGAGCTCAAGAGGCTATTATTAGTTCTTTCACTTTCAAGAGCACAATTAACTGTCCTGAAAGAGCCAATAGAGTCTAATTAGAAGAAAAAAAAAGTGCCCATGAACTAGACTTCTAAATATGCATTTCTAAAAAATGTTGTCTTAATGAGTTCTGCTACTGACTACCTTTGTGGCCTTAGACAAATGACTCACCTTTTCTGGGCCACAGGTTACTCTTCTGTAAAATGGTTGGACTTGACCACATGAGTTCTGAGAGGTTATTTCTAGTTCTAACTAGAACTGTTGCTTTCTCAATGAAGCTTTTTTTTTTTTTTTCCAATTGGATTAAAATCTTACATAGTCTTTTAAATATATATTACATTTGAAAGATTTGGGATTATGCACTTTTTAGTTTACACAAAATTATATTGTTTTGGTTTTGGTTTTAATTTTTTAAAGAAGAAAACCTCCTTTTTTGTTATCCCTTTATTGGCTGTTGCAAATTAGTATTGATTTTAGCACCCCTACAAGTCTATGACAGGTTTTTCTATATGTTCTTTCTTTCTTCTCCTTGTTTCCAAATTTTTTGCACACTTTTTAAAAAATCTAATTTGGATAATAATTTCCCTCTCCATTTATAGTACTTTCTTTAGATAGCTTCTTTCTCTACTTGATGGAATTATTTATCTTTGTATCTCTAGTATTTCTTTTCTAAGAATTTCCTATCCATCACTCTTCATCTAAATTCCCTTGTAGAATCTTAGGCTATGATAACTACCTATTCTTTTACTTAATTCTTTAAAATCTGATCCTTCCAAATCCAGGGTACTTGCATATATCCAATTTTTCTGTCCTTCTATGCTCAAGTTATAATATGATCTGGTCACATTCCAAAGAATATACCCCATTGTTTTTATCTTTATTCCCTATATCTTTCAATTTTAAGATAATATGTTAGATGTGGGGAGGAAAGATTAAAGAAGTCTGATTTCCAGATACAACTGTCAGTGTGAAGAGGCATCATAGAAATTTCCTAAAATAGCCATCTCTGCTGCTAGGAGCAATATCCCTCTGGGCCATCCCCCTAGATAAATGGCAGCCTTGGTGACAGCAGTTATTCTTCCTTTCTAAGGACAGAGAGTGTAGTGTTATGCATTGTGATATAAAGAACTTGAGACTTGGAATCAGGATTGACCTGAGTACAAATCCTCTCCCTAATAGTATTAGTTATGGGACCTTGGGCAAATAACTAATGATAATTATTTTAGTAATAATAACAAATAATATGAGTCTCAATTTCCCCATTAAAAAAACAGGGATAATAATTATTAGAGCTACTCCATGAAAGTCTGCATTTTATAATGAATAGAGTACTGCCTCATAATTAGAACACTTTGATTTCATCTCACTTCTGATACCTACTAGCTGAGATGGGGGAAAATCACTTTACCTATACCTGGCAACATTCTAAGGTTATATCTTGCAGAGAAGGTACCAAAGGTAAAGTTCCTCATCAGACATTCCCAACAGCAATGAACTTGCAAATCCAGGTCAAACAAAACCTACTTCATAGAGTTGTTGTGAGAAAAGTGCTAAGAGGGCTATAAAAATGAGTTATTAATTTTAACAGGCACATCATTCTGGAAGGAATAAACCCCTTTGCCTGAGTGTTGGCAATTATACATTTTGACAAGAATTTAGTATTGTGGGTCAGGAATTGTACTAGGTACTGGTTGAGTTGGGGTATGGAGGAGAAGGGTGAGGGCAGATATAAAGACAAAATAAAAAAAAACTGGTCCTTGAACTTCAAGGAATTCACAAACAAATATCCCCATTTAAGAATAGTTCAAAGCATTTAGCCTCTAGGGCACACCCAAATTTATCTCCAAAAAAGAGGATTCTAGTCTTTTCCCTAAGATTCATAGTCCTATTCCCAGAACTGACTCTTTTTTCCTTTTTGTTGTAACCCATACAGATTTGTTTTCCTTTCTGAGTAGCTACTGTAAGTGGGAGCCTTGTAAAAAAATCCTGCCCCTCCCACTTCCTCACCCAAGTTTTCATTCCAAATGTCCACTTCAGCAATATCTCCCATGGAGAAGGAGGATGTCTGAAGCTGTCTTGAGTAATATTTATGCCACTCCTTAACAATCAACTCATCTGTGGTGACATTCTACACTGTGACTAGATATGAGCACACAATATACATAATTATATTTTACCTGTTAGTTATTAATAAGTACTCATAAAACTTGTCTGTCAAATGATTCAATTCAGTTAAACAAGTAGTTATTTAAATGCCTAAGCAATATGTAGTTTGCTTGAACAACCCTAGTGTTTACAGAGAAAGGGTTTCTTTGTGGGGGGAGGGTTGAGAATTGAGGGAGAGAGAGAAGATAGCAATACTGATAAAAATAGAATTGATAAAAATATCAATGAAGCATTTTTTAAGTACACAAAAGAAAACAGAAAGAGGTTCTAAGGAAAGTATAGATAAGAGGAATAGCTTTGTAATTAATTTACTGGATTTATTATATACTTTAAAAACAAGCTATATAATGGAGATTCATCATTTCATATACTCTTTCATATAATATATGGAAATATCTTTTATGTAAAAATATAGTTATTTGCAGATGTTTATTAAATTCAGAAAAACAAAGTAGTTTTTTTTTTTTAATTTCCGAGTATATGTTAGACTTTGAATTAGTTCTAGGGGTACCAATAACAAAAATAGTTATAGTTTTACTTTGGCTTCAAGAAGCTTATAATTTAAAAAGGATAGGTATCTATGTATAAAAATATACTTCTGGGTACAATGCTTTTGTTTGTTTGTTTGTTTGTTAGTTAGTTAGTTTTGTCTTAGGTTGGTATTATTTTCTCACCCAGACTGGGTTATTCATGAACTCAATCCCATTTTGACCAATGCTTTGATATATTCCATTTCAAACCCAGGTCAGTTTGATCCTCCTTAAGTAATCTGAAGGGCCCTGCTCCCAGGTGCTCACTACACCAATGCAAATCTTAGTGCGGATACTCAATCCACTGAAGTTCAGAACTTCCAAGCTCAAGAGATCCACTAGCTTCATCATAGCTGGGATATTAGGGATGTGATACTATAAGCCATAGAAGCTAGATGGTGCAGTGGGTCTGGAGGTAGGAAGACCTGAATTGAAATCTGATCTCAAATACTTACTAGCTGTTGAACTTTGGTAAATCACTTAACCCTATTGCCTCAGGTCCTCATCTGCAAAATGAGCTGGAGAAGGAATTGGCAAACCGTTTACTCCAGTAGCTTTGCCAAAGAAACCCTAAATGGGATCACAATGAATCCAATAGGACAAACAACTCAACCACCATGAACTAACCATGGTTAGCTTCAATGGACAATGTAATGGGGACTAAGGATTTAAACAAGATACTTCAGCAAAAATTGAATAAGATGGATTGCTTTCAGCTTGGAAATAAAAAAAAAATAAGCTTCATTGAGAAAGCAATATATGAGTTAAATTTTGAAAGAAGGAAGATTTTCACAGATAGAGATGAAGAAATGTATATTCTAAGTATCACTTTGCATGCATGAAATGTACACATGCAAAAGAATGCAAGATAAGATCAAGAAACAGCTCTTAGTTTGACTGCAAAACATAGAGTGCTTAAAAAGTAGTCTGAAAATAAAATTGGAAAGATGAATTGAAACAAGTCTCTGAAGGGCTTTAAATGCCAAGCTGTCACAGCTGGAGTTTATCCTACAGGCAACAATGAGCCATGGAAGTTTTTTGAGCAGAGAAGTGATGTAGTTAGACCACATTTTATTATATTGTAAAGTTATTTTGTCAGATTTTTGAAGGATGAGTTAGCAAGAAGAAGTTTGAGAGACCACATCTGAAGCTATTATAATAGAACAAGAAAAATATAATGAAAGCCTGAAGTAGGATAATGGCATTGGGACTGAAGAGGAAGGAGCAGATGTAAAAGATAATATATAAATTCTGCTCATTTTAACTCTTTTGCCAATAATTCTTGGAATCTCTTTGATTTGCTCATTTCAGAGCTGAAGGTAATCCACATTTCCCCTTTACGCACAATGATACAACTTGAAGAACTTTTTTGCTTCCCTTATCACTTCTTCTTTACACTATGCTGAACAAGGTTTTAAGTTCCTTCTTCTTACTGGTACTTCCCAGAGATGTTCCCCTTTTCCATTTTCCTCAGTGATCTCCTGTCAGTTGCTTGGGAGATAGTTTTTCTTGTTAGTCGGACACACTCAATCCCATAGCAGAATACAACTCTGTCATTTAGCAATTACTGAGCATCTACTATGCTGCATGCTGTGAGGAATAAAAAAGGATATTATAGACACATACCTTGCTCTCAAGTGTTGAGATAAGATTTGAAAAAGAATGGACAAGTTAAAAAAGCATTCTTTTGACAGCACAAATATCAGCTCAGGTGTTTATAGTACCTTTAAATATGACCAAATAGTTTCTTCATGACAACCCATGTGAGATAGAGTCTACAAGTATTTTCCTCATTTTACAGGTAGGAAACTAAGGTTCGGAGGAAGAAAATTACTTGCCATTTGTCATATAATAAGTGCCAAAGACAAGATTTGAATTCAAATTTCCTAGCTTCATGTGTCATTCTCTTTTCCCTATACCATATTGATTACAACTGCTTCTGATGCACCTATATCTGATACAAATAACAACAGTTCTAGAAACCCTATCATAGTCTCTGGATCAATACTCCTAAACTGTTTTTAGGTATGTACAGGAGCCATCCCAAGGTTAGAGATAATGTTGTTGACCTATCAGTGTGAGCATTTACAACTTGGAAATTGTCAAAATGCTTCAATAAAGTCTTGATCATTGTTTTGTTGATTCTCTAGATTTAAAAAGTGTTAATAATTCAGATTAAATTTAAAAGTATCTGAGGAACATCTTCCACCCCATTCTGAGAGCTGCTTGTTAAATATTTATCAGAACACTCCTAACTGTTCTACTCTCCTAAACTAAAATTCCATTGAGACATTACGTGAACAAGATGTCTAGCTCATCTCTTGAAAATGTGGGAAAAGAAAGCACAAAAATTAAGTTTGCTTAAAACTAAGCACTTTTGTTAAATGGAATTTTGACAGAGCACAAGCTACACTTTTTAAATAAGTTTTTCTTTTCTTTTTTTTTTTTGAATGGTGGGGGAGGGGTGTGTGTGAGGCAATCAGTGTTGAATGACTTGCACAAAATTGCAGAAAGTGTTTGAAGTCAGAATTGAACTTAGATCCTTCTGACTTTAGTGACATTGCTCTATCCACTGAGCCATTTAGCTGCCATTTGAAAACAGTTTAAAAAACACATCTATTTTTATTTTAGTTTCTCCTTAATGATTAAAAAAATCCCACCGATTATAATAAGCCTTGAGATAAATTTCATTTTTAGGCTGTAGAAATAAAAATATTTAATTCATGCATTCATTTCTCCCCATTTTTATCTGAAATATTCACTCCAAAACAACGGGAAAAATAAAAGAATTTTGTAAGGATATAAGCATTTAGACAGTTTAGAATAGTTAAAAGAATACTAAACCTAGAGTCAAGAAGGGACCTGGATTTGAAACTGTCTCCCATACTCATTACTGAATGATTATTTTCAAGTGAATTCAACCTTTCCATGCCTCTATAAAATCTATAAAATTAAGATAGCGTCTACCTTATGGGATTGTTGTGAGGCTCAAATGAGCTAATATATATATGTAAGCCTTAAAGTGCTATATCAATATCATTATTCATTGTTGTTATCTACTCTGAAAAATGATAATGATAAAGCATCTTTTGCTCTCATGACACACTGCTGGCAGCAATCCTGGTGGTTTCTTCAGTACTTCAAGCATTTGTGGTTTTGTCAAGATAGTTGATGAATCTCTCCAAATTTCAGTGGCTAGCACTTAAACAATAGATGTACAGTTTGTCACCTGGCCCATAACCAAAGCCTTTCTATCTGTGAATGAGCAGAATTTATATTCTACTGGTATAGCTTTCAAGAAACCAGGTTCTTCACCAAGACAAGATAAGGCATGGGAGAAGGGACTTTAATGAGGAGACTTGCTATTTCAAAGCAAAAAAAATTAAGCTGCTAGAAGGAAAGAAGAGATTATGGGAGTGGAAAAGAAGAATATCTCTTTTGGCTTTTTTCTTGAAATACTGAAGAGATAAACATGAAAAAGAGGGAATGCCCAAGTTAGTTGGTATCAGCTTCCACTGATGCTTTATTTTCACTAGTTAAGGCACTTCAAGAAAAGTTGTGACTTACTTTTCTTAATAGTGGCTTAAATGAGCCCCAAAAGGAGAGAGAAATTATAGTTTCTCCCTCTTAAGTGAGTTTAGAATGCCTCACTTCTGTTTGAATGCTTCTTACCATCAACATAAAGAGGCAATTATATGCTCACTGCCTAAGAACATCAGGTACCTATTTATAGATACAAGCTAGGAACATTGTGGTAGCAACTCACTTTCATTTCTTTAATTTCCGTAGTTTTGTGTTCTGTTTCATTGCAGCATTAAAAAAAAAAAAAAAAAAAAAAAAAAAAAAAAGAAAAGAAAAGAAAAGAAATACTCAGGCTCAAAGGCAGCCCTTTAGTTAAAGCTGGAGAGGAACAAATGAATTATGGGAACAGTGTTCCTGCAAGGATGCCGTGACCCTCCCAAACTCTGCAAAGACTATGTGGAGATAAGCAACAACTGATCACATGCTTTCCTCTCAGGCGGATCTGTTTTCAGTGAAATATCATGAATAAGATAGGCTCCCCCATCACTCATCATGATCTAATTTTAGGGAAGCTGTTCCTGAAGTGGGTATTGGACATTAAACAAAACTTTAGTTCCCTTAAGGACAAAACCCTATCCATTGTTCTTTGCTTGGCTATGAATTGAGAGCAACTGACTACAGAAAGATACAGTCAGGGCAATTCACTAAAGGAGTGGGAAGTGGAGGTGGAAAATGCTTTCCAGTCCATCAGAAAAAGAATCAAGTGGATGTAAGGCTGCATATTACAATAAAATTCAATAAGAAGTTCCTTGAAGGCAGGGAGACTATCTTACTCATTTTTGTATCAATTCAATTGAATTTAACATTCATTTATTGTGTCT
Organism: Antechinus flavipes; assembly: GCF_016432865.1. Classification (NCBI taxonomy): domain Eukaryota; kingdom Metazoa; phylum Chordata; class Mammalia; order Dasyuromorphia; family Dasyuridae; genus Antechinus; species Antechinus flavipes. Next base: position 222,427,767 of record NC_067400.1, read on the forward strand.
ACTATGCTAAGGAACTAAGTCTTGAGGTGAGAGAGGAGGTTAAGGGTAGTAAACTACGGCAATAATTGATATTTATATAGTTATGTACACTCTCTTGTCTGAGTCTCACAGAAACTCCATTTGATATATAATACAGCTTTAAAATGGCTATTATTATCCTCTTCTAAGAGATAAGTAAACAATGACTCAGAGAGTTAAATGACTTACTCTTATATGCATACAACTAGGAGGTATATTTAGAAAAATTCAAATACAGAGCTTCCTGATTCTTCTATCTGTTATACTAAGCTGACTCCCATGGCAAAAGTTCTAACACTTAAATAAAGACTAATAAATATTTGTTGAATGAATAAGGAAATGAAGAACTGGTTAGATGAGTAAACGAAATTAGCTTAACTCTATCCCCCCCCCCCCCCCCGCCATAATTAATGAATAAATAATGACATAACTTGAAAGTAATACTAGTGCAAGTCCAAAAGAAAAAAGGTGTGGGGAGATATGGGCTACTATTAGAATGGTTCGGACAACACTGGAAATCATAAAAAATCACCAAGAAACTCAGATGCCATTAGTCAAACTCAAGTCCCTTTTATAGCAATCTAGGAAAGTAATTATTTAGATTCTACTTAAAGTGATGGGAAGCAAGTACTCCCAATGAAATGTGGTCTATGTTTCAAATCATTTTTGTTGTTAGGAAGGTTTTTTTTTTCCCCCCTTATGTTGGTTGGTTGATTGATTAAAGCAAAATCTGCCTTGTGATTAGAATTTGTATCCTTTTCTACTTTTTTTTCTGGAAGCAAGTAGAATAATTGTTTTCCTTTTAAAATTTTTATTTATTTTATTTTTAATTTATGGAATAAAACAAACATTTTCATAACATAGTATGATAAAAAAAGAATAATTTTAATCCTCTTCCACATGACAACTCTTCAAATTCTTGAACAAAGCTATTAATTTTCTTCCCATAACGTTTCCTTGCCTAAATCTTGGCTAAATATGTGAGTTCCTTTATATATTCAATTTTTTTTGCAAGAGTTAGCCTTCCCCCTTTTAAAAAAAAAATCACATTTATTTAAGCCTCAGGGTATACAGCTAGTAGGAAAGAGAGGATCTTAACTATCATTTAAGTACCCTAAGGTCCAAGAACTGTCTCTTTTTTATATCCCCAGCACCCATGCTTAGTAAGTGCTTATTGAATTAAAACAATTGAATTCACTCAATTGAATCAGTCCCTCTGTATGGCTCCATTATACTTCCCACTGCTTCTTGGCCAGTTAGAGAAGCGAGTGGTATTTGACAATGAGAGAGAGGAATTGACAATGCAGAGATGCCAAAAATCCTCGTTCTAAAAGGAAGAGACTTACTGAGAACATTCTGCATATCCAGCTTTGTCATTTAGGCAAGATTCACCAAGCTGGACAATTGAAAGTGACCCCTTTCTCCCCAGTTTAGTGAAGTAATAAAAATAGTGAAATTTAATTAATAATTTCACATTACATGTGAAAGCCTCCAGCCCTGTTCATCCGGGCCTGCTAAGATCATAGATTCTGCCATTGTACCATTGATCCCTGTCTGACCCATCTCACCATCCTCTCTCTCTCTCTCTCTCTCTCTCTCTCTCTCTCTCTCTCTCTCTCTGTCTCTCTCTCTGTCTCTCTCTCTCTTCCTTTCTCTCTCTTTCTCTCTCTCTCTCTCTCTCTCTCTCTCTCTCTCTCTCTCTCTCTGTGTCTGTTTGTTTCTCTGTCTCTGTTTCTCTATCTGTCTCTATCTCTGTCTGTCTGTCTCTCTCTGTGTGTCTCTCTTTTTCTCTCTTCCCCTTCCTCCCTCTCCCTTTCTCTCTGTCTCTATTTCTCTGTCTCTATCTCTCTCCTTCTCTCTGTCTCTCTATCTCTCTCTACCCCACCATCTCCCCCCCTCCCCCGTCTCTCTGTCTCCTTGTCTCTCTCTCCCCCCTTCCTCCTTCTTTGTCTCTATTTCTCTGTCTCTGTTTTAGGGAACATACTTGTCTCTCTCTCTCTCTCTCTCTCTCTCTCTCTCTCTCTCTCTCTCTCTCTCTCTCTCTCTCTCTCTCTTCCTTTCTCTCTCTTTCTCTCTCTCTCTCTCTCTCCTTCTCTCCTCTCTTACTTCTTCCTCTCTCTTTCCCTCTTCCTTTCCTTCTCTCTCTCCTCCTCTCTTTCACTCTCCTTTCCTCTTTTCTAATCATTTTACAAACTTGCCTATGCTCCTATTCCTTCTCTTTAGCTAAAACAGTTCTTCTCTCTCCCTTTCCTCTAAGTCAAGTCTCAGCATATTGCTTCTTCTAGTTTTAGCACTTTCTCACATACAAGTAAATGCTAGTTTGTTTGTTTGTTTTTTTTTTTTTCCAAGACCACACTCAAACCTAAGACTTCTCTAGGAATTTTATTCCCTAATAAATAATTAGGAATACTGAGGGCAAGATTGTATAGGACCTTAAACGTTACACATGGGAGCTTATATTTCAATCATTTAAACATCTGTTAAGCAACTACTCTGTTAAGTGCTAATGATATAAAAGTTCCTACTCTCAAAGAACTTGCAATTTAGGCAAAATAAGGAAGCACTTGGGTATATTGAGTAGTGAAATTACATGGTCAGATTTTCACTTGGGGAAAATCATTTTGGCAGCAATGTAGAGAAAGAAATAGGATGGTGAGAGTTTTGAGAAAAAGACATCATTGGAAGACAATTCAATAATTTGAGGAGTGATGAGGATTTGAACTAAAATGTAGATATGTGACTGTAAGAGGTTGAATGCAAGAGCATTGACTAACATGATTTGAGAGAGTGAAGAGTTGAGTGTTATTATTGGAGTTATGATTCTGTGAGAAGAGAGAAATGGTGGTCCCTTCAAGTAAAATATAGAGTTTGGAAGATGAGTGAGTTTAGGGGGAAAGGTAACAAATGCTATTTTCGACTATTGTATTTGAGATGTCTCTGAGACATACAATTTGAAATGGTCAATAGGCAAATGATGAAGATGTTACAGAAAAGCTCAGGAAAGAGATTGGGACTAGATATATAGATATATGAAGCATCTGCAAAGAGATAATAAATAAACCCATGGAAATTGATGAAGTCACTAAGAAGGAGAGCATAGGGAGAGAAAAGAGAAAGTCCAAGATAGAATGAATCTTAAAGAACATTATTAAGTATAATATGGATGATGAGAATGAAACTGAGAAGGAGCAATAAACAGAAAGAGAACTAGAAGAGAGCCGTGTAATGAATGAAGAGAAAATGTGGGGGAAGCAGTCAACAATGGTAAATAAAACAGATAAGTCAAAAAGGATGAAAACTGAAAAATAATCATCATATTTGACAACTGACAGATTGCTAGCAACTTTGGAGACAGCAATTTCAGCTTGCAAATGGTTAAGGAGTGAGAGGAGAGCAAATGGAAGCCAACAGGAGAACTAGCCACTTTTAGGAGTTTGGATAAAAAAAAATTGATTAAAAGTATAGGACAACTGTTTGAGAGGTCAGAAGGATCTAACAAAAAAGTATTTTTTGTTTTGAATGGGGAAGATCTGGATATGTTTTAAGGAAGGAGGAAAGGAATAAATACAGCATATGTGAAGAGGAAGAACATTATAGAGAGAAAATAGATTATTGAGGTTATAATTTGCAAACTCAGGACTCTCATGATATCTTACATTACTTTTTGTCTGAATTACCCATTGGGGCACATGGTTATACTTGATTGGGTATGTGATTTGTTCCCACACTGCTTTGCTCTCTTATACTTTTGTGTATGTCTTATTTCTCTTGATCAAAGCTTGTTAAACTGTGGGTTGTGACCCCTTATGGGATCGCATAACTGAATGTGAGGGGGGGCACAAAATTATGATTTGTTATTAGTAAATGTTTGATTTGTATACCTATTTTATATACTTATATACCTTAGGATTATATAAAAATGTCTCAAGTGAAAAAGGATCCGAGTAGAAAAAGTTGAAGAAACTCTGTTTTAGATACTCTGTAACTTCCTAAAAGGTTAATATCTCTTTTTCCTTCCATCTCCCCCATAACAACATCCAGCATAATACTGAGCATACAAAAGTGAAATGCTATCATGTAAGGCAAAAAGAGGGTTTCAGCTTAGAAAGGTGAGCAACACTAAGTCCATGAAAATAAGAATAGTCAGGGTGCATGGCAAAGAGCCCTGAACTTCAAAGCAGGCGAGATGTGAGCTCTTTCTGACTCCACCATGAAGCTTTGGGTATATCATTTGAACTCTTAAATTTGGTATCCTTATCCATAAAATAGGAATAAATATATTTGAACTACCTACCTCATAATCTCTTTGAAGAAAAGATTCAGTATGCTGTAAATCACCATATGTGAATTAAATGTGAGGTATTCCCCACCTCTGGCCTCTGCCCAACTTTTCTCAAGGGATTCCCCTAGGCTTCCTGGCAGTCTGACACTAGTGAAGTCCTACTTTGATCAGGCTTTCTAGGCTCAAAAGTAGTGTCTATAACCCTCAGTGTCACTGTATTCTCATGCACTTCCCAAAGCAATTTTCAATACATAAGAAAGATATTTGTTCATCAGTCACAGAAATATGTAAATAAAACCTGGTGACTTATCAAGCTAATAGTGCTGCCAATTGATTCTCTAGATGATTAAAATTAGTAATAAATTCCTTAGCAATTTTAATAGTCTGTGGAGCTGGGAAGTGAAGCTGAACTCATCATATATTCATCACAATCCAGTTTCACATATTTTTATCTTCAGTCACATACAGAGAGGTAGAGGTAAAAGTATATTTTCATCCTTTTCTGTACCTGAGTTAAAATGTAATTGTAGATTTCAGCATTCCATTCTCATTTGTTATCTAAAATCTATCCAAACCTTCAAGATTCAAGGTAAATGCTAACTTTACCAGGAATCCTCTCCTGACAAGTCCAACCTATAGTGATCTCTTTTTTCTCTGAACTCCCATAGAAATCTACTTGTTCTTTATTTATGCCTATGGATAAAAGTCTCCTGGTTGGCTAAACCTCTTTGAGTTTTCACAATTTTTTCAAGAAGAAAACCTTGTGTTCCTCAGAAGGGACCAACTACAAAGTTTTATTTTGGAGTATAGAATATGCAACCCTTGGAACATTAGTGAAGATTTGGATCAATACAGACTGAGTCCAATTTTTTTTCCAGCTTGCTGATATTTTTATTATTTATACCACAACCATTTCCCATTATACCATCCTCATGCAACCTCCCCTTCCCCTTAATGAATAAAGACAGTAAAGCAAAATGATAATTAATAACATATGAGCCCTAGTGAGTCAAGAGGAAGGAAATATGTTTCATCCTCTGACTTCTAGGACCAAAATTGGTCATTGCACATTTAATCTGAAATTACTGTTTTCATTTACAATATTTTGGTTACTCTGAATATTGTGTTTCTGCTTTAGCTTTTTTTGTTCTCCATAAATTTATGCAATTATTCTAATTTTTTTTAATTCTTCCTATTCCTGACATGATTAAATTTAATTCTCAATAATAGTTCTTTAATAGACATTGCAATTCATTTTATCCCTCTCTTAAAAGTATCCCTGCCGCATCAAGTTCTGGTTTGTGTTTCTCATGGCTCCAGACTCCTGTATTTTACCTGAGGGTACTAAGACATTGATAAGGGAAAAAAAATTTTACCGTCATGGAAAGAACAGAGTAGGGTCTTGGCCAATTGGCAGGGAGCTATCTTATATCCCACCTTTAATTGAGTGTTAGTTCTTCCTTCTCTGAAGAGAGTCTCTGAAAACAAATGGCAATAACAATAAAATCTCATGTAACATGAATGAAATTGAAGAACTCAGGAAAACAGTATTTGAATCTCACAGACCAATAACTCAATCACTTCCCTCATTTGTATGCATCTGGTAACATAGCATCCTTCTTCAATACTCAGTCTCCCTCTTACTCCATTTGTGCCCACTCTCTGGGGCTCAGGTCCCAATTCTATAGCTCCATAATACCTGTGTCTGCTGGCCTTCCTAAGGAACTCTCCATCACTTATTAGCTGCTTCCATTCATTGTTGTTGGCTTTGAGCATAAATAAGTTATATCTAATAAATACATTCAATCACTATCCAACCACAAAGATCACTATTTTTTGAGGTTCCTCTTCATTGGCTCTCAACTTTTTCACAAAGATCCTAGGGCTTTTCTTCTGCCCTCCACATAGAACAGCTCTAGAATAGCATGCTAGATACATAGATTATATTTAGTAAATATTGTTGTTTTGTTTTGTACTGAATCAGAAAAGATGTATAATATGGTTCAATGTAAAAAAAAAATTGGATTAAGGGTCAAGCGAGTTCTAATTAAACTTTTTTTTTTTTGGTTGTTTGGTTGTTGTCATCTTGGACCAGTATCATCAATTTTCTTGTACTTCAGTTTTCCAAATTTATTTTTAGTTTCCTCAACTTTTAAAGAAGTTTGACTATTATATCTTTATTTTAGCTTTATTATTCTAGAGTTTTGTAGGTCTCGTATTTATAGCATTTATAAAGCTTTTTCCTCAAAAATGCCCAATGAGAGAATTGGCATGACAATGACAACTGTTTGAGAAGATTATTTTGAAACTAATGCATAAGCTCTTTACAACAACAGGGTGATTCAGGCCAGTTCCAATGGTCTTGTAATGGACAACACCATCTGCATCCAGAGAGAGGACTATGGGAACTGAGTGTGGATCACAACATAGTATTTTCATTTTTTCTTCTCTTGTTTGTGTGATGACTGCATTTAGCACCCAAAATATATTAAAATCAACCAGAGTCAGAATAAGGGAAAATCCTTGATCTTTATTCTTTGCAGAGGTGAGGGGGAATGGCGATAGGAAGTGAGAGCAATCGCTACACTAATCCAGCCAGCAGTCTCTCTGGCTCTCACACTCCACCCACCAAATCCTCTACACAATTTCCTATACAACCCATCAAACTTGCACAGAGAGTGGGAGGGGCCATTCTTTCTCCAAGCATATTGGAGTATTATAATAGAGTATTGTTCAATTGCTAATTAACCTCAAGTCCTTGGGACCTCAGTGCATGGACTCAAGAGCTTCAGTCCATTACATGTTTGCTTGCTTTTTGTTTGTTTTTATTTTTTCTTTTTGATTTGATTTTTCTTGTGCATGATAAATGTGGAATTATGTGTAGAAGAAATTACACATTTAACATATATTGGATTACTTGCCATTTAGGGAAGGGAGGGAGGAGAAGGGAGGGAAAAAATTGCAACAAAAGATTTTTCAAGGGTGAATGTTGAAAATTATCTATGCATGTGTTTTGAAAATAAAAAGCTTTAATAAAAAATAAACTAACATATAAGCACAATTGATGGGAATTATTAGAATGTATAGTCAGAGAAATAACATGAGAATGTTGAAGTATTAATGGTTGAAATGATAGAGCAAATAAATACAGGATTGAATATGAACATGACAGGGAAAAGTCAAATATGAGAGATATAGTAGATATTGGAAGAATGAGAAGAATAAAAAAAAAATTCCAAATTATGAGCCTAAAGGAATATAATGGTAATGATATCATCTCAAAATAATGGGAAATGAGTAAAGGATACTAATTTTTGATAAAAAATAAATGTCAAGTCTAAGTAACCAATTTCATACCCTTAATTTTTCTCAGAAACTATATGAAATTAAGAAGGACCTTCTTTTAATAATGAATAATATAAATCTCAAAGATATGATAATATCATTTTTTGAAATGCTTAAATTAGTATCCAGGATAATATTTCAAATCAAACAATATGTGTATCATCTATTTCATTTGTGCTATTAATTTATAGTAGTTTATTTAAGTATTACAGTTGGAGAAGGGATAGTCCATGTAATGTAAATAATGGTTGGTATCGTGTTTTTTTTTTTTTTTTTTTTACTTCATTATATTTCAAATACCTTGATGCAATTCAAAATTTGATCCATTGAAAATTTGATCCTTGGAAAAGTTCTAGCAAAAATCAGACTATACCTTCTGGGATCTCTACTCAAAATATAATTATAAGGATCTGAGAGTATACAGACATTGGAGAGGGTTTATTCCTAAATACCAATTTCCATAAGCTCAATTGTAAGCTCCATTTTTTCTCTTATAGCAAATAAATAAACCTGTTTATTACTTGAGTTATGTAAATCATATTCTTGCAGAGGAATTTAATAATTGCTAATGGATAATGTCAAATTATGACTTTCCAAGCTGAGTGGGGGCAACAAGAGAGACAAATGAAAAATTGCCCCAAGGCCTTTAATAGTATGTAAGCGCTTCAGACATATGGATCACATATTTGAAGACCTCAAAACAATTATAAATATTAAAACCTCTGAATAAAGGAGAATTGACAGTTATATATAGCACTTGATAATTTGTAAATTGTTTTGTATATATGTACAAATATGCATATATAGAGATATACATGTATGCATACATATATGCATACACACATATATACATGACTTTTGATCCTCACAATAATTATGTTAAGTGGATATAATACTGTAAAGCATGTAACTGTATTCATTAAATATGAAACATTTATAATGCATTCTTTAAAGTTTTAAAAAGGCATTGAGGGAAAATTGTCAAATGGCTTAGATTTAGAGATAAATAAATGGATATAAGTCCTAAATATTATTATTCATTATGCCCAGGCTTTGGACTCTCAGAAACTAATTAGGCCATGTAGCATTAGTGATGTAATGTGTATATATAGATATTCGTCATAGTCATCGGCTAAATGCATTTTGGCCCATTTTTTTTTTTTGTTGTTGGCTCCTATTAAAATCAATATTGAGAATAAGGTGTAGCTGTCCATACCTGATAGACACTTTCCTGCGAAATTATCTTTTAATGTTCAGGTCCAATCATCAAAAAATCAACTTCATATTACCTGTAGGATCAAATACAAAATTTATAGTTTAACTCTTTTAGAGTTAAGATGCTAAAACCTAGCATCTTCATACCTTTCTTTTCTCCATATACTTCAAAATTCAGCAATACTGACTTTCTCTCTGTTCCTTAACAAGTCTCCTTATCCTAATTCTGTGTTTTTCATTGGCTGTCCCCATACCTGGAATGCTCTGCTTTCTCATTCTGCCTTTTAGTTTTTCTGGTTTCCTTCAAGACTCAGCTCAAATTCTGCCTTCTCATGAGATCTTTTCTGCCTCACTCTCCTCCCCCCACTTCCCAATGCCTTTGCTCTAAGAATATATTTCATTTCCATTATATATGTCTTATAGATACCTAGTTATGTGCACATTGTCTCCTAACTCAGTTAGATTTTGTATTTTGCCTGTTTTTGTCCAGATATTAGGAGATACCCTGTTTTTCAGGGCTAAGGCCCAACAAACAATGTGCCTGAACTAGACACAGTAACAATCTTTTGCACTCACACCCTGGGTGATCCCACCCTCTGACAAAATCATATAATTTTTGTATAGCTTTGATCTCCCATAAGATCCCAAGGGAGCTGATACAGCAATTAATATGTTACAGCAAAAAGTGATCAATCAAATCTTTTGAAATATTAAATCAACTAAACCAGTGTTTCATTCCTGTTCGTGCCATGTTAACTGTGGTCTTGTGCCCTGCTGAACCCTCAAAGACTCAAAGATTCTAATGACTTGAGACAATCACAAAACTCAATGATTCTAATCTAATAACTTAGACTTGTTTCCCATAGAATCCAAGAACACCTGTATTGCCACCAAAAATGCCCACTGTGGAAATTGTTTTCTCAAGATCTAAAAATGACTGTTGTGGTCCTGTTTTTTTGTGCTTTTCATGCATAAAACCCTGCCAGAAGCCAGAAGCCCTCCTTCTCAGAAATAATTCCATTTACAAGAATTTTCTTCACTTTGAAATTAAACTTCTGGTTGATCACAAACTCTCCTGTCTCTAGTCTGTTTTTTGTTTGTTTATTTTTTGGTTTTGGATTTTGGGTTTTTTTGGCTCTAGCCACCCACAGGTAAGAGATTGATTCTAATTTGGTTAACATTTAATATCTTCAGTACTTAGCATAATATCTGGCACATAGTTAGTATTCAATCAGTGCCTGTTAATCAATCTATGTAGTGACTGTTATTGTTGCTATAATAGACCAAAGTACATTTCTACTGGTGTATTTGCCTTACCAAAGTTTATTTCCACCTAGACACCTGCACCTGTCAACGTTTATGATTGTTCATATCTATTATTATTATTATTATTTGCCTCATTGATTAATTCTCTTCAGATCTTGATCCTGCATTTGGGAATGGAATATACCTGGCCTTAAAATATTTGATATAGTTGGTAAGATATAGTGAGACTGACAATAGAGTCCTACATTGCTAAAAGAAGGAACAATGGAAATAAAGGAAGGAGAGATGAAGTTTTTTACCTACTATCATGATTCAATACTGGTCCTTATTATCTAATAAGGCAAAAGCTATAGGTAGGGAACAGAACATATCTGGCCTAAAAATATATGATATAGTTGGTAAGATATAGTGAGATTGACAGTAGACTTCTACATTGCTAAAAGAAGGAATGGTAGAAATAAAGGAAGGAGAGATTACATTTTAAAACTACTATCATGATTCAGCACTGGTCCTTATTATCGAATAAGACAAAAGCTATAGGCTGTTTGAGATGGATTCCACCATTAAAATAAATAAATACAACACTCCCCCTCCACCCTCCACTCCAAAGACTCAGCCTATTGGATCAAGTAGAAGAGGAAGCAAACAAGTAAACTCATGCCTACTGCACTGCAAAATTTAAACTCTTATCTTAGTTATAAATCAGCTTGAATATATAGAGGGTGGATTTATTGGTTTTTTCCAAAGGGGAAATAAATAGTCCTAAGGTTGCTATTAAGTCAACCAAGATCATTAAACTATGAAAAACATATTGGAAGCTCCTCAACTTGCCCAAACCACCATTTATTGTTAACATCAAACAGTGAATTATAGCTAAGTGACCTTGATGAGATTTTCACCATCACAGTAGATATGAATCTCATAAGTGTAGGCAAGGCACAGGGATGTGTTAAGTCCAAGTTCATTATTGTTAGTACCCTTTATAAAACAGTTTTATCCCCCAGTGAGTCCCTTCCCTTAAAACTGTTAACTCTTTCCACTTAGACAATTCCTGGAAAAGATTTAGACACTCACCTCCTTAATTTTGTTGAAATTTCAAGAAGACCAAAACCAAAGATCTTTGGTTGGTTTTAGGCAGTATTCTTTCTGTTCTAGCATTGGATCCTAAGCATCTGACTAGGCAACATGGCATTAATTAGTCATGAAGATTTGGAATGAGGATATGCCAAAAATTAGTCTAATATGTTCTTAAGGAGTAATATTAGGAAAATAAAAACCCAGCATTCTTAATATTTTTAATCTATCAATTTACTCATTTAAAATGATAATATTCTTTAGTTTGGATGCAAGGATAAGTTGTTCAGGGTCATAGAAGGATATAGAGCTAGATTCCATGATTTTAAAAAAGTCAAATTGAAAGAAGATGAATCTAGAATTCTGTTTTTTTTTTTTCTTTTTTGGTCATGATCATATTCCCTAGAACTAAATAATGACAAGAACCCTGACAAAACACATTTTGTTTTATAACTTTATAGCTTTCCATCTATATGAATATTGTTCCTTTGTTTTTATGTTTTGAAGAGATATTTGTTTTTTGTTTGTTTGGTCTGCACTTGTGATTTCATTTGTATAAGGAATTCCTATTGAAGAAACTTCCCCTAACAAGGAAGATCAGCAACTGTGCTGAAACTTGTAGACTTACACATCTGGTGGCACAGAAAGTCCCACAACCATTAGGTGAATTCATGTAAAACAGGAATCTAGGTTATCCTGGTTCTGGGACTACTTTTCCATCCACCATTTAACACTCTCTCTACCTTGCTATGAAAATTCTTTAAATACTACCATTGACAATGATGCCACTTTATTTCAATTAGCCATCGGGATAATATCAAACCTCTTCAGTGAAATCCCTAACAATGCAAAAGACATTTCAAAATTCACCATGAAAAAATAATAGTATGAAAAATGTCAATTGCCTAGATTAACACTTAAACCTGGATAAGCAAATTATTGAAGACTACCTTCAACATATATGGCTGGTAGATAGTTGCAATTTTGAAGTAAAGAGGACCCACAGAAGAATAAGAACAAATCAAGCCTGATCAGATTTGGAAAATAATACAGGGCTTTTAATAATCATTAATCATTCATTCCTTCCCACCTCCTCCCCCTCCCAATCCACAGCTTTTTTTTTTATTATAACTTTTTATGGAGAGAACATATACCTGGATAATTTTTTACATTATCCCTTTCACTCACTTCTGTTCTGACTTTTCCCCTTCCTTCCCTCCACCCCCTCCCCTAGATGGCAAGCAGTCTTATACATGTTAAATAGGTTGCAGTATATCTTAGATACAATATATGTGTGCAGAAACGAACAATTCTCTTGTTGCACAGGGAAAATTGGATTCAGAAGGTAAAAATAACCTGGGAAGAAAAACAAAAATGTAAACAGTTTACACTCATTTCCCAGTGTTCCTTCTCTGAGTGTAGCTGCTTCTGTCCATCATTGATCAATTAGAACTGAGTTAGATCTTCTCTTTATCAAAGAGATCCACTTCCATCAGAATACATCCTCATACAGTATCATTGTCGAAGTGTATAATGATCTCCTGATTCTGCTCATTTCATTCAGCATTAGTTCATGTAAGTCTCGCCAGTCCTCTCTGTATTCATCCTGCTGGTCATTTCTTACAGACAATAATATTCCATAACATTCATATACCACAATTTACCCAACCATTCTCCAATTGATGGGCATCCATTCATTTTCCAGCTTCTAGCCACTACAAACAGGGCTGCCACAAACATTTTGGCACATACAGGTCCCTTTCCCTTCTTTAGTATCTCTTTGGGGTGTAAGCCCAGTAGTGGCACTGCTGGATCAAAGGGTATGCACAGTTTGATAACTTTTTGGGCATAATTCCAGATTGTTCTCCAGAATGGTTGGATTTGTTCACAACTCACCAACAATGCAACAATGTCCCAGTTTTCCCACATGCCCTCCAACATTCAGCATTTTCTTTTCCTGACTTAGCCAGTCTGGGAGCTGCGTAGTGGTAGCTCAGAGTTGTCTTAATTTGCATTTCTCTCATCAATAGTGATTTGGAACACTTTTATATAAGTAGAAATCGTTTCAATTTCATCATCTGAAAATTGTTTGTTCATATCCTCTGCAAGTCCACATCTTTAGTATCACCATTTTATAAGTGAATATATCATAGAAAATAAGGAGACATCAATTCTCAGAAGAGTTAAAGGAATCAATAAATCAATTGTGACACAATAATATAAATAGTAATGAATGATGCATAATGATCATAAGTAAACTGATTCGAGTTATGAACACTGACTTGTATGCAAAAAGTGATATAAAATAGACTAGAATATAGATATTATATGTCAAACCAGAAACAAAAAAGATAAATATTTCATAAATGTGTAAAAAATTTAAAAATTCGTGAAAATATTCATTATTTAACAAATACTGTTGGAAAAAGTTGATAGCTTTATAGTTAAAAAAATGAAACTAAATCCATGTAAACTACATCAAATTTCATTTGAATTGTAAATGTAAAACATTTTAAAAATTAGAAATATATGAATGATGATAAAATTACATATGTGTGTATAGATACATATATATGTATTTAGGTGAAAGAAAAGTGCCTCTATGGAATATGTGTGTATGTAAATGAAAGAAAAAAGTATCTCTAGTCTATAGAAAGAATATATGTTGGGAAAAGTTAGCTATAATCATTCTGTTAACATTAAATATAAGTAACATAATCAAGATAAATGATTAAAATATTGATATTAAATATAACATATTAAATACCTAAAGTCTAAAATGTTTAATAAAATGAAAAAATACTCGAGTAAAACATACTCTCCAACAGTGAGAGATGAGTTCTTTAGAGTAGAAATATCTTAATTCAAGAGATGTCAGTATATGGGACAATGATCTGAGCTATAACTGTAAATTCTGCTTCCTGAGGCAAATTCAGCCAGGAGGAATATATGGTATAAAGGATAATTTTTTTCTGGTGTGTTTCAATCACACTGGGAAAGTCAATGGCCCATTCCCTCTGGACTCCAGTTCTGTTTTGCACAATCACCTCAAATTTTCAATGTCAAGAGGAAGGGAAGTCCCTGGTGCTACAAAAGACTAGAAGGCAGAGGAAGAAATGTGCCTCCAGTATGTGGGAGCCTCAGGACCAAGCTCCACCACTCAGATCTAGTTATAGTTCTCATACTGATAATGTTCTTGCACAAGAACATAGTAGAAATCAAGAAGATATTTTTTTGAACTTCAGTGTCCTAAATAGAACAAAGTATTTTGATTTCTTAAGAAAGGTGATACCATGATTTCAGAGAGTCCTGGAGAGACTTGCATGAACTGATACTTAGAGTGAACTAAGTAGAACCAGGAAAACATTGTACACAGCAGCGGCAAGATTATATGATGATCATTTCTGATGGATGTGGCTCTTCTTAACCATGAGACGATTCAGGCCAGTTCCACTGGTGATGAAGAGAGCCATTTGTACGCAGAGAGAGAACTGTGGGAACTGAATGTGGACCACAATCTAGTATTTTCACTTTTTGGTTGTTGTTTGCTTGCATTTTGTTTTCTTTCTCATTTTTTTCCTTCTTGCTCTGATCAGTATGAATTGTGGAAATATGTGTAGAAGAATTGCACATATTTAACATGTTGGATTACTTGCCATCTAGAAGAGGGAATGAGGGGAAAAGGGAAAAAATTTGGAACACAAGGTTTTGCAAGGCTGAAGGTTGAAAATTATCCATGCATATGTTTTTAAAATAAAAAGCTTTAATAATAAAAAAGGAGGGTAATCCTAAAATCTGGCCTTCTAACTAGAGAAGAGGGCTGTCCTTAGCAGCACTAGCCTTGGAAATTGGCTTTTGAATAGCTCCAAGTTGAAAAGTTGACCTTTCCTTCAAAACATACAACTAACTCAGATGCCCTTGCCTTTTTCTGTCCTGTGATGTTAGGACTTATATGTTAAAGGAATCTTATAGATGATCCAATATAACTTCATCATTTTACAGATGAGTAAACTGAGGAACAGAGAAATGTGAATTTCCAAAGATCAAATAGATACTATATATTGTTTAAATCCAAGGCAAACAAGTTTATATTCCAATTACTGACACCAAAAAGCCAACTCATTGGTCAAAACAAACACTCCACACATGGACATCACCAAATGGTTAATACAGAAATTGATTATATACTTTGTAGCCAAAGGTAGAGAATTTAAATAAGTTAAAATAAGAGCAGGAGTTGATTGTGGCTCAGATCCATAAGCATCTAACTGAAAAACTCAAACTTAAATTGAAGAAAATAGGAAAAATCATCAGATCAAATCAGTGTGACCTAATTAAGCTAAATAACATCCCTCAAGCTATGACATGTGAATATGACATGGAAGTGAAGAATAGATTTAAGGCATTAGATTTGATTGATAGAACTGACAGATAAAAGAACCATGGACAGAGGTTCATAATGTTATACAGGAAATAGCAACAACAAAAAAGTTCTAAAAAAAAAAAAAAAGAGCAAGAAAGCAAAATGGCTATCTGATGAGGTTTTACAAATAACTGAGAAAACAAAGAAAGTGAAAAAGAAAGGAGAAAGAAAAAGATATACCCAATTGAACAAAGATGTTCAGAGAATAGCCAGGAAAGTAATGCAAAGGCTAAAAGAAAGCAATAGAATGAGAAAGACAAAAGATCTCTTTCAGAAAAGTAGAGAGACCATGATAAGTATGATAAAAGACAAAAATGAAAAGACTTAACAGAAGTAGAAGAGATCAAAAAGAGGTGGCAAGAATATACAGAATTGATTACTATTTTAGAATAAGACATCCTGGAGAATTAAGTAAAGTGGGTTTTAGGAAGTATTGCTAACAGACTACTGGAGGTAACAGAATTCCAGCTGAGCTACTTAAAATCCTAAAAGATGGTACTGCATTCAATATGCTAGCAAATTTGGAAAACTGAACAGTAGTCAGGAAAACAATCAGCTTACATTCCAACCCTAAAGGACAATGTCAAAAAATATTCAAATCATCTAACAATTTTGCTCATTTCACAAGCCAGCAAGATAAGTCTTAAGATTTTGCAATTTAGGCTTAAGTAGTATGTAAACCAATAATTACCAGAAGCACACAGGCTGATTTTTGAAAAGGCAAGAGAACTAGAGTCCAAATTGCCAACCTTCTTTTAATCATGGAAAAAGTAAGGAGGTTCCAGGAAAAAAATCCATTTCTGCTTTACTAACTACTCAAAACTTTTGAATGTGATGGCAAAAGTGCCATCACAAAGTGGCACTTGTTCAGAGAGACGAGAGGACCAGATCATCTTACTTGTCTCCTGAGGAATCTGTATGTAGGCCAAGAAGCAAGAGTTAGAACTAAACATGGAACAATTGATTACTTTAAGATTGGAAAAGGAATACAAGATTATATATTGTCACCTTATTTATTTAACCTATATACAGAATACATCATATAAAATGCCAAGCTAAGCAAATAAAAAGCCATAATTAATTATTGGGAGAAATATCATCATTCTCTGATAGCAGAAAGTGAAGAAGAATTAAAGAGCGCCTATATGAGGATGAAAAAAAGAGCATAAAGTATAGCTTAAATTCAACATAAAAACAAACAAAAAAACTACAATTTTGGTAACTGGTTCCATCACATCCTAGCAAATAAGACAGAGAAGAAATGATAATAGTATTAGATATTATATTCTTGGGTTCAAGGATCACTACAGATGGTTATTGAAGCCATGAAATTAAAAAATGTCTACTCTTGAAAAGAAAGCTATAGCAAATCTAGACAGCATACTAAAAAGCAGAAATCACCTTGACAACATGTTCCATGTAATCAAAATTATGTCATTGGTTTTTTTGTTGTTGTTTTTCCAGGAGGAATGTAGTGTGCCTGTGAGCATTGAACTATAAGGAAAGCTGAGCACCAAAGAACTGATGCTTTTGAATTGTGGTGCTGAAGAAAATTTTTGAGAGTCCATAGAGAACAAAGTGATCTAATCAATACTTAAAGAAATTAACTCAAACTATTCACTGTAAAGTCAAATATGGAAGCTGAAGTTTAAATATCTTGACTACATAATGGAAAGATAGGACTCATTGGAAAAGACCATGATGCTGAGAAAGTTTGAAGGCAAGAAGAAAAAGAGACAGTAAAGATGGATAGATAATATCATTAAAACAATGAACATGAATTTGATCAGATTTTGGAAGATAGTGAAGGATAGAAGGGCCTGGTGTGTTTTAGTTCATGTGATCACAAAGAATTGGACACAATTGAACAACACTAGCAACAAAGCTGGAATTTGAACTAACATATCTTGACTCCAACAAGCTCTATTCACTGCACCACACTGACTAGAAGAATTTATTCATATAGTTGGTCACATTAGAAATAAAATCATTAAATTTGGGGGCTGGAAAGACATTCTGATGTAATCCAATTCTTATCCCTCATTTTTAAAGATCAAGAAACTGAGCCCCACAGTGCCTAAGTGCCACACAACTGGTTAGTAGCTATAGAAGAGATTGGAGCTTGGTTTGGTTCCCTTCCATGAATCAATAGCTTTTTCTTCTAGGACAAACTAGCAGTATAAATATAAAAAATTCCAGGGATTTCTAAAATATTAATATTAATCAATAATAATTTTATGAAACTTTAGAGCACTTTGAAAAAACTTTGGTATATCAAGCCTTAGGTGGAATTTACTTAATTCTTTAAAAATATGTGTTTATTAGAGACCAGGACCAGTATCTTCATATGTAAAGTGAAAAATTTAGACTAGTTGGCCTGAGTTCCATTCTGTGATCTTATGATTATGATGTCTTAACTTGCTCTGTGCATGTATATAATCATTAGAATACAAATATATTTCAAGAGATGTAGCAATTAAATTTGTCATCATGTCACTTTAAGAATGAGGAATTTGAATAAGTATGTTTTTTGCTAATTCACAAAAGGCATGATCTTTAAAATAAAGAAATACTGAACAACCTTAATCCAAAACTAAATAAAAACAACTTGAAGGTCTCTAGAATTAGGATTTTGAGGATTTATATTATATAAACAGACTGACATCCCCTTATAGGTAGAAACTTTACTTATTAGAGTATAAAAAGGGGTTCCTAAGAGATTAATACAAATCAGGAAATGAGATTGTATTCCAAATGAAATAGTGTGTTTATAGCTATGCTAGAATAGTCCCTTTGAAGACTTATTTAGAGGCAAAAAAGTCTAAAATTATACTTTTAATAGGTAGGGATTGGGGAAGCAGAAATTTTCAACATTTCAAAGGAAAAAAATACAATCTCTGAATACCCAGGAGAACAATATTTAAAAGAACAAGTTGAAAGTAAACTATCAAAACTATAAAAACTATGTTGAGGAAGAAAATAAAATGGAATAAGAACAGGAAATGGTTAGAAGTTTAAAACAGTTTTGTATTAATTATATTCATCTAATATGACACCTAGAGTTAGAACTTACAAAAAGTAGTTTACCTGGAGAGATCAAGAAGAATTAGGTTTTGGATTGCATTGTCAAGAAAACACAGAAATCCCATTAGAAGAACATGGTGGAAACAGACTCATGGCCTAAGAGGAGAATTCATGAACATTTTTCTGAATCTTAATCTCCTAAATAGGAATGTATTTTGACTTTCTAGGAAGTTGTATATTTGATTATCCATTTTGTTAACTTGATATTCAGTTTAAATATGTATTATACAAAGTCCTACTTCAATGCTTTTTTGTGACTTTGAGATAATCCTGATTTTAGAAAGTTATGTCACATATGAAACTCTGACAGTTTGTACCATTCTGAAAAGATTTGGGTTCAACTACTAACAAGAGACTAATTTTGCTTCCCAAGGAGCATCCTATCCAAGTTCATTGGCATCTACTCGATGAATTCTTTGGATATTATAATACATTAAAAAAAAAGATGAATATGAGAAAGTTCTTTGTGTACTGTTGATGTTAAATAGATGAAAGGATATTAATTATGACAGTTTCTTATCTATCTATAACCATTAATTTAGCTTCTGGTAATTCTAAATGTCAAATTGTTGTCCAGTGATAAATGACAGTACATACTATAGTACTGGAGAAGCTGAATCATATTAATAGTGATATCCTTGTTATAAATAAAATCAGACTACCAAAGGAAGTTGCAGCAAAAAGAAGGAAAGAACCATAAGTTCTTCTTTGGCAGGCAGATGAAGGAGCTGTCAGAGTTTTTGCTATATTATACATCCAAAGACAAAAAAAAATTTCATGAGACATTTGGCCATCTCTTATTTCAGTTCTCATAATGGACATTTCTAGAAAGACCACCATGAGAGATAATTACAGTTTATGTTGCAATGTCTGTTAAAAGAAAATGAAGAGGTAAACAAATTCTATAAAGGAATTGATAACATTTCCCAAACTAATAAATCCATATTTTAATATTCACCAACTTCAAATTAAGAGGGTATAAAGGGCAAAATGCTGAAAAATATGCTCAAAAGCAAGGTTCAGGAGTAAGAAACAAGACAAAACAATAATTTGTAAACTATTAACAACCTTGAACCTACATATTATGAATATTTTCTGTAAAAAGAGAGTTAGAAGGTTCTAGGCAGGTAAACAGCAAATAACATCTAAAACTAAAATTGATTCAGTTTGAACTGACAAAAAACGTAATAAGAGTAATTTCAGAATAAGATTCCTGGTATTACCAGAAAACCAACTTGTTATATTAAAGTGCAAAATCTTTATGAAAGTAGGAAAAAATTGAAAAATATAAGGAAGATGTAACATGCAAATGCTACTTAAACAATCTATGATGTTCCACCTGCAAATAAGGCAATATATTAAAACAGCAAACATCAACTCTGGCTATTATAATTTTCAAAGGAATTTCTCTGTTGCAAATCACTCACCACAAGACTGAAAGCGATTAGGACCTTTCCAAATCAGCAAACTCTTGGTCTTTTTTTCCAAGCAGAGATATATATCACCAAAGACAGAACCAATTTAATAAATAAAATAAATTGTGAAGGAGTTGATAGAAAGCTTTGAAGGATAGGAAACTCGAAAAGATCATCCTAAAGGCATTTAATGATGAACCTGAAAGGAGGATAAATGGAAAACAATCGATGAGATTTATATAAGAAACTCTTCCATCAAAAACTTTTGGACCATGGCTATATTCAGTGATGTGCAGCAAGATGACATAGCAATGACACCAATGGTATATGAAAAGAACAAATGAGCAAAAGATCACAATGAAAAAGTCTGTGCTTTTTCAACAAAATGTTGAATTTTGCATGATCAAATTATAAAACTCTCTGAACAAAAGATTTCAAATACTTAGAAAATTAGAAAAGACCTCATGTCATATTAATACTAAAAATGATCATTTAGAAAATAACAATAACTACTGACATCTCCATCTCTCCAAACTCTTTGTGAATAACTTATTTTGGTATTGAGGGCATCATAGATAAAAGTATGAAAAGAAATAAACAGGCTTTCATAAATGGTAGTTTCCATCAGCATACATCTTCCCAGTCACACAAAATTCCACTGTAATGGATAATTATTTTTAAAAGCATTTGATTTGGCAGATCAAAACACTACTTTAAGGTATCTCCTATGCATAAAAATCATTCTATTCTCTTTTAGACATAAGAACAGATACATTTGCAGAAAATTGCACAGCTAATAAAATCTATCAAAACTATTTCTATGAAATAATAGAAAGTCACAGTGTGGATAGTCATGGCAAAGTGAGGTTTAAGCATGTAACCAGAGATCTATTTGGGGACCTGCTGAATGTTCATTTTAAATAAAGCATAAAACAGAGCAATGTATGTTCAATGAAGGCATGTGTTTTCCTGGATAGTGGAAGGTATAGATGAAAGAGGTTCTTCAGATGTTTCTGTTTACATGACATTACATTAGTTGCATCAAATCCCAGAAGATTGCCGAGTTCTAAATAAAATCCAAAATACCTCTAAGGAGTTTGACCAAACATATGTACATATTGGTTGAAAACTGCCTATTGTCCAGACTACAAGATGTAGTTGAAAGGACAATCCACATGGATGCTTCATCATATATATTAAAGAAACTATGGATAGACAAATTAATTAGATACATATTGAACAGGAGGATAGTATAGATTATCTTTTAAGAACTATGTAGTGTTTTGAAAGACCCTAAGCTTTTTTCTTTAAAAAAAAACTTTTTAATATGAATATTCTTCTGGTGATGCTGTATGATTGTAAGTTATAATATATTCCAGTCTATGACAAATCTAACTTATAGATCATCCAAAAGATAAAGAAGAAAACAATGGTGGGTATGAGCAGTCTGAAAAATATTACTTGATAACAAACTGTGTAGAAGAAACAGCATAAAGAATATCATCAGAGATATAGGACCACTAAAAGATGTGGACTAATCATTTAATGAGTAAGAAACAGTCCATGTTCTTCTTTGTGCTTTATACTTAAAAATACATTTTTAATATGAAAGTTTCACATTTGAAAAATGGATTATTTCATAGGAAAAATAATTGAATTTAAAAGCAAAGTAACACCACAAAATAAATTATATTCTAAACATTGGAGAAATCCTAGTGTTAGTCTCAGGACAATTACCAAACAAGGCAAAGATTATGAAGGGATGAAAAGGAAAAGGATTGGGCATTTGTCTTATGGAAACTCACAATTCTAGTAGGCATTCATATAAAGCATCAATTATTATGCCATCAAAAGATCTAGAAAAAGAAGCTCATTATTTTCAGTATTTACCCTATAAAGGATTTACAGATAGAACATGCATGGGAGTGAAATGAGGGAGAAGGGAACAAATATAAATTAAGCCTCTACTATGTTCAGGCACTGTCCTAAGTTCTTTACAAATATCTCTTTTGGTCATCACAACTGCAACCTGCCATGACAAATCACAACCCAACAAGGTGGGATATTATCATCTTCCTTTTACAGTTAAGGAAAATGCAAAAAACAGAAGTCAAATGAGTTGCCCAAGATTATACAGCTAGTATGTATCCTAATCAGATTTGAACTCTGGTCTTCCTAACTTCAGACTCAGTGCACACTCTACCCACAATACTACCCTAGCAATCAAAGTGTAACTCAAGTTATGCTATTCCTTGAAGTACATTTAATAGATAAGAAAACAGAGAAGTTAAAAGTAACTATAAAATACTGCAAAATCCGTGTCAGAATCCAGACTAGAAGGCATGAATTTTTCACCATGTCATGATACATGTAATCAAATTAAACTATTCAATTTTATGGCTCACTTTGCTATGCTTGTCCTCAGACTGACTTTCTACTTTTTCACAGAAGTGAACTTATCAGACTTTATTGTTATGCAATGTTTCCCCCCCCAACTCCCCACTTCATTCCCCCTCACCCCTCTCTCCATATAGTTGTATATTGTTCCAATGATTAATATTGCCTGCTTTGAAGTTGATTGGGGAGGGAAGGCAAATCCTATGTATTTCAGACAGCATCTTTTCCTGTATTAGACCTCTTTCTAATTTTAACATTAGAAAAGAGACCTAAAAGAATACTTTTTATCAATAAGAGTTGGGATGGGGTAAAATGAGAAGCATCTTGTTCTTATTTGAAATTTAATTTTATTTTTTGAAATGCCTATCAAATGAAAAATAAAATTTAATTTATCTCAAATAAGAAGAAGATGCTTCTCAGTTTACTTCATCCTAATCTTTATTGATGGAAAATAGTTTCCTAAACCTCTTTCCTAATGTCAAGATTAGATAAAGTCTTCTAAGTTTCCAAGATCTTATTTGGAGAAAATACTGAGAACTATAAACCCAGTGGTGTTTCAATACTTTCATTTTCGAATCAGTCTCAAATCAAGAAGTCAGACAAAGTAAAGGAACATATTGTTTTAAAATTACAACTTTACAAAATGGGCTTTTTTCCAATTGGTTTTTACTTCAGGGGAAAATACTTAAAATACATTTTTATTATGTGTTAAAGTTTCACATTTAAGGAATAGGTTATTTCATAGGAAAAAAAATAATTGAATTCAAAAGTAAAGTAACCCCAAAAGATAAATAGGATTCTAAACACTGGAGAAATCCCAATGTTAATCTCAGGACAATTATGAAACAAGACAAAGATTATGAAGGAATGAAAAGGAAAAGGATTGGGCATTTGTCTTATGGAGGCCCACAATCCTAATGGTGTTCACATAAAACATAAATTATATTTAAAACAGGATAATTTTTTCTGCTTAGATCTTATATTACTCCTCTTTTTGACTTTATTATTTCTGCCACTAGCACAATCATTCACCCAGATTTCCCTGTTCATTGCTTTGGAATTACATTCAATTCTTCTTTCCTTTACTTCTCTTAGTCATTATCAAATGCTATTTTTTCTACTTATATCACAACATTCATACATATTCACTTATGTAAACCCATTGTCATCTTAGTACCCTATGGTCTCTACTATTTCCAAAACCTCTTTGATTATCTCCTAGTCAACAAACAAGTACTTATTAAGTACCTAATTTTATGTGATCTTTGATAAATACTGGAGCTGAATACATAGATTTGTGAATGATCTCCATGGAAATGGGAGCTGATAAGATTATCCTGCTTCAATTCACTTTTCATAGGATTCCTTGGATAATCATATATATATATATATATATATATATATATATATATATATATATATATATATATCAGCTCATTTAACCCTTATGCTCAAAAGTCTTGAGAAATTCTATATTATTTTCCAAATAAAGTTCAAACTCTTCTGCCCATCATTTATTGGGCCAGCTTCACTTTGAAATCTTTTATGAGTTGGATTCTTCTAAGAGAGCAAGCATGTCTAATTAATCACTAAGAGTCTATCCATTGCCTTAGATGCAATTGGTAATTACCTCTTCTCTAGTCTTATCACTCCTATTTTGCCCCATTCTTACTTTCTAACCCAAGTCATTTGTTCTCTAGTTTATCATTTAATATCCTTTGGAATCTTTGTCCTATTCCTTCAAATTCTTAAAATTTCCAGCCAACAATTCTTACACCTTCCCTAACAGAAAGATGCCTTTTTTTTTTCAGGGCAATTGGCTTTAAGTGACTTGTCCAGGGTCACACAGTTAATAACTGTTATGTGTCTGAACACAGATTTGAACTCAGATTCTCCTGACTCTAGGACTGGTGCTCTATCCATTGTACCATCTAGTTGCCCCCTGAAATATGCTTCTTCATTAAGAATGTCACCATGATTGTTTGAGAAGAGAGAGAGATGCATTGTGTTGGTTTGGTTTAGCATTGAGATTTTCCTTGAACCTCTTTACCTCTAGTTCCAGATTACTTTAGTTTTGTTTTGGAAAGGTTAGAAATTAAAGTAGTTACTGAGTCAGTGAAAGGAAATGGAACAAGCTATAAGAAGAATGGAAGTAGAATAATGAGGAATGAAATATATTTCTTAATTCCTGGCAGAAGAATAAGAATGAAAAGCATACAACCTTTAGAGAAGGCATGAGTGAATTTTAATCTGTATCATTGGGAGGAGTACCCAAACCAATAAGATCAAAATGTATGAAAATAAAGAGCATTGAAGTTAGTGAAAGTAAGCCATCCTAATGTAGATCCTTAGATCTGATTATATAGAGAGAACAAGTTCTAGGATCAGGCTATAGAGGATGATATCCTGACAGTATTGCTGTGTAGAGGCATTGCAGGTCCTGAGTTCCAATGGAAAATCCCAATAGATTTATATCATGTTTGGGGAGATGACTAAATCCTGGAAGATGCTGAGTGTCTAATGGAAATAGCTGATATTGAAGGATGTGGTAAAAAGCAGTACCACCAACCCAATGCCTGAATAATAGGTAGCAACTACAGTGTGTGTGTGTGTGTGTGTGTGTGTGTGTGTGTGTGTGTGTGTGTGAGAGAGAGAGAGAGAGAGAGAGAGAGAGAGAGAGAGAGAGAGAGAGAGAAAGAGAGAGAACGTGTATGCATTCATTTCAATAATTTACTATGAAGTTGTTGAACATCTCTTCTGTATTAAGCACTGTGCTGGATGCTAAGTATATCTACAAAATCAAAAGCACACATACAAAAAATTAAAAACCCTACTCAAGAATCTTGCTTCAGGAAGGAAGTCATAAAATATACACAGAAAAATATACAGGATAAATACAAAGTAATTTGGGGGGTTGGGGAGAACATTGACAATAGAGGAAGGTTAAATGTTGGTACCTCCCATAGCAAAGTTCCAAAACATTTTCTTCTTTCTTCTCCCCAATAACCTCATCTGTAGCTCTAACATTTGCAGAGTATGACCTCGCCTCCTACTTCCTACTCCATTGAGGAAATGGATGACATTTTACATCAACTTTTAAAGGCTCTTTAAACTTCATCCTGATTTTCCCCCTCTGGTTCAAAATACTAAACAGCATTAATTATTTATGTAATTCATATCTCTTTCTTCCTATGTGTGTTTAATGAAATTTACTTCATTAAAGTAATAGAGAGATGAAAAGGCTAGTATTAAAATACAAGATTCTTTTCAAACCACGCATCTCCTATAACCAAAGGAAGTCTTCTATGTTGGTTATAATAGGGTCTAAACAACAACAACAAAAAAATGAAAGGCTTGATTTGTGTTGAGTTGATAATATCCATTAAAGAAACAATGAAAAGATTCATAATAGCTATGTTAACTAACACAAGGAGCTGGTAGCCATTCATTGCAATTTCTATGGCCCTCATTGTGTAAGATTTAACCACTAGCTAAATGAGTAAAAGAAACTCCTCCCAATCCTCTGTCAACTGTATTATGGAGACCAGTTTAAAAACTGGGGGAAATGACAAAGTAATTTACACTGAATATTAAGGCTCTATTGAAGCTTACATCAAAGTGAAATAATGGATAGTCAGCTAAAGTACAGAAAGTGGTGTGGCAGAAACATTATGTGACTATCATAGTTTTACTGCCTTCCTGGGTTTTGAAGAATTTCTTATGTAATCATGTTTATGCAAGTCATTCTAAGGTCTCAGAAGCTTCAACAGGAAACTGTTCTCTGGATCTAGATGTAGAAAGAAATCTGACCTGGACATGACTATTTTAAAATATTAATCTAAACTAAAGTTCCTTTCATGAGTTTCCAGAGATTTCATTTACCTTGTTAGTAAACAAGTTTCATTCCATTCTGGGTAACCTATTTAGGGTGCTTCTCTACAAACAAACCTGAAAAACTATTAATTTAAATAAATATTATCTCCCTCTCCTCCAATAGCTTTTAAAACAATTAAGATTTTCAGCGAATTTGTCATTTGATTTAGCAAAGCAAAATGTTTTTGTAGATAAACCCATTGAATCTGTTTTGTGATATTTGTTTCTCTATTTGTGGGAAATTAATTACTTTCCTAGAGGACCACAATAGTTCCTTCTACAAAGGGGTGCCAAATTATGGAACAAGAGTATGATGCTGAAACAGAGAGTTAATCACTATTTATTCTAACTAACCAGGACACTGAGACTTTGGTTTATTGAAATATCAACAGAGAAGTGTTCTAACATCTAGATTGTTGCTCTAATTTCTCTACCAGCTGAAATCCTATCCATTCTTCAAAATATAATTAAAATGTCATCATTTCCATGAATCCAAACCTGATTCCATTATCTAAAAGTGAACTCCAACTCCCCTAAACTGCTAGACTTAGTATTAAATCATAAGTTTCTTAAAAGCAAGGGGGACTCACTATATTTTATTTTTCCTTGCATCTCCTTCAGCACTTATTAACAGTGCTTTGCACAGTGAATGACTAATAAATGTTTGTTAAATGGTCAGATTAGGTCAAAGAAAAGACTAAGAAGAAAGACAAAATGATCCTTTAAAAGGTTAAATTAGAGAATTTCAAAACCAGATAATGGTACATTTTATAGATAAAGGGCAGAGATTTTAAATGACTTGTCCAGCATCACAGACAGCAGACAAGAATTCAAGTTGGATGACTTTGTCTAGTTGTGCTCCAATTATACTACACTGATTCATCAAATAATACACTGAGATTGTGAAATGTTTATCCTAATTTAGTGGTCATTTCATACCTAAAAACATAAATATTTTAGATCTTTGAAGATTAAGGATTTTTAGCCCGGGTTGTAGATTTCAGAGGTTCTATGAATCTGAATGAAAAAAAAAATACATCTTTATTTTCACTAATCTTTACCTGAAATGATCATTTTTTTTCAATTATTTAAAAACATTATACTGAGGAGTCCATGTGCTTTACCATAGTGCCAAATACTGTCCATGATATAAAACATTAAATTTTCTTGATTGTAGTCAAAACATTATCCTGACCATAATTCCTAAAAAGTATCAAAGGGAGTAGAGTACCTTATTTAAAGAAGCTATGCATTCTATGCATTGGTGATTTAATATGTAACTTTTCAAGATTCCCCAAGTACTTTTAGTCTCATTTTATTTATTTTAAATTATACTGAAGTTATGGTATGGACTTCTATTTCTTTTTATGTAACTTTTCATATCACAGTGGACTATCATAGTGCTTTATTTGTTTCTCAATAATGTCAAAAATTAATCTGTAACTAAGGACAGAAACAGACATTAACCAAAAAGAATCAAGTCATGAGTACGAAAAGCAGGTTGAGGTGAGATGAGGAAGGTGGTTTAGAAAGTAGGATACTGGCTTATATAAAAACAAAAGAGAGAAGTCTTTCTGATGTTTCATGAAGTGTGATCATCCAGTCACTAGAAACTTTTCAATTTTTTTCAGAATCACTCCTATTTCATACAAGCTTTCCCTGGAACTTCTATCTACACCAAATGTGATCAAGGTGAACCATTCTATGAATCAGATCTTTGTATTTTATAACAGTTTCTCAACAGTGACAAATACACACATGCACTGACAAGCATTCTCATTATTAAAACAGTTAGGAGCATATATAAATAGAGGGCATAGGTATGAAGTGAATATAATAGAATGATAGCTAAACAAATGAAATAAATTAAAGGGGTGAGAGGAAAATGTATTAGGAGAAAGGAAAAGGAAGAGGTAGAATAGGGGTAATTGTATCACAAGAAAGAGGCAAGGAAAAGCTTTTACAATGGAGGGGAAGAGTGAGGACCTCCATAGCATCAAGATAATCAAAAAACAAAATGGGAAAAAACTTCTCTGTTGAAACCCTTCAAATTCACAAATCATTCATTTACAAACAACTGAATATCACTATAATTATCATGCAATTGTAGGGTAACTTTAGGAATTCCTTTCTCTTATTGAAGGAGATGCCTCTCTTATCTAAAAAACTGCCAATTACACAGTCATTAGACTGGGAATTGTATAGCTATTATGACTCAGATTGCATGGCGACTATAATTATAGCAACTATTTAAATCTGTATTAATAATCATATAATTTCTTGGCATTTTCTTAGATAAATTAGATGTTTGATGTCTCCAAAATATAGATTACAAATAAATTCCACACTGAGAAAAAGGGAATCTCATTTGAAACAGAGCTTTTCAAAAACAAGCAATCTATACAAGGGATATAAAATATTTAATCAACCAACATGCATTTATTAAGTGTTTCCTGTTAGCCAAGATCTTTATTCAGCTTAGAGGGTGGGGATTACAAAGAAAGGCAAAAATACCCTCAACAGCCTAAATTAGTTCACACTCTACTGGGCCACACAACAAGTAAACTAGATACAAATGATACCTACAGATTTGAAGGAACGCCAAACATCATAATAATCTCTTTCTTGGTCAGAGAGATAATAACTAAACTATACTGCAGTGCTTCAAAAGAACTGTGTTTTATTCACCTTCTACCAATTTAGATCATAATTCTTCCTTGATTTTTTAGATAGTTTTCATGAATTGCTGAAGCCAAAAAAAAAATGAATCACTTGGTGGCCAATGTTTTAGCAACATCTTCTCCACATTTAGCCCAGTCTTAAGACATCAGACAAACAGTCTGAACCTGTGCTTAAAGCATTGCTTACTCATTATAACCTGATAGAATTTGTACTCTACTGACATAGCTCTTAAGAGCTGGGGGTTACTTTCCTACTATAATGGAGATTGAGAGTAGAGGATAAATATAATTATTTTCTGGAAGATATGAGATAACACTGTATTAGCAATAAGATTCCTAAAGCCCAGATCTAAGAATGTCACTACCCTGCTACATAGATTTTGGTGGTTCACAATTATTTCTAGGATCAAATCAAATTCCTTTGTCTGGCGTTCAATGTCCTTCACAACCTGATTCCAACCTATGTTTCCAGGTTTATTATATAGTACTACCTTTTTTGAACTCTATGGTTCACCCAAATTGGTCTTCTTGTTGTTCTTTATATGTGGTATTCATAGTCTCATTTTCTTGCTTTTTCACGGGCTATCCCCATACCTAGAAATTTTACCTCTATCTTTTAGAATTCCTATTTTCCTTCAAAGTTCACCTCAAAGATTATCTTCTATTTCTTTTCATTATTATTATCATTATAACTTTTTGTTGACAGAACATATGCATGGGTACTTTTTTACAGCATTGTCCCTTGCACTCACTTTTGTTCCGACTTTTCTCTTCCCTCCCTCTACCTCCTCCCCAGATAGCTGGCAATCTTATATATCTTAAATATGTTATAGTATATACTCGATATAATATATGTGTGCAGAACTGTAAAGTTCTCTTGTTGCACAAGAAGAATTGGATTCAGAAGGTAAAAATAACCTGGGAAGAAAAACAAAAATGCAAACAGTTTACACTCATTTCCCAGTGTTCCTTCTCTGGGTGTACCTGATTCTGTCCATCATGATCATCTTCTATTTCAAGCCTTTTTTGATTCTTTTAACTGATAGGGACCAATCTTCTCACTTCAGTCTTCCAGACAAATTGGCATATAGAAATGTATTAGTATACATGTGTGTCTGTATGTATACATATGTGCATGTGTACATGTATACATGTGTATACATGTGCACATGTACCTTTTAGCCATATTTTTAAGCTATTTTGCATCTCAGTCATCATTTACTAATCCCTTTATCCCATGTAAGACTTCCCTTGTTATAAATATAAATATTAAAACAATGATTTTTTTTAGAATTTTTTGAAAATTAGTGTTATTTGATTTTTGTAATTTTATTCCAAGTATTTAGAAAATTATCTGGCACATAGACCTATATTTACATAAATGCTTGTTATTGGATTGATTGAATGATTGATCATGTGATAAAAACATTGACAAAATATGTCTAAACATCTTGACATTTTTAGAGACCTTGATATGTTTCCTTCAAAATAATAAGATTAAATTTTATTCAATTCTCCAAGTTATATATATGAACCAGAGGCAGTATAGTATAGTATAGTGCACAGATAATTGACCTTATAACTTGGAATTTTTATATTTAAGTTGTAACTGTGACATACATTGACCATGTGACCTCAAGCAAATAACCTCTCAATGATCTGGGCAGGTATCTGAGACCAAAAGTTACAGATAAGGCATCAGTGTGTATTAGTAAAGGGAATTTCATCACCTATGAATGCTCTATGCCAAAGAAATCACAAATCCATTCCTTATTCCCTATAGTCTGAGCACCTATTATGTGTTCAGAACTATGTTGGGTGCTGCTAGAGTCTATACAAAGTAAAAGGCATTGACCTTGCTCTAGAGAATATTGCTTTCTTTGGTCAAAGAATTGCAACTACATTCTGTAGTGGGAACAAAAGGGAATAGAACAGATTACAAAGCCTATTTAATGGTCAGACACATTCTTGTTTGTGGTGGCAAGGATCAAACTTCTACCCCAAAGGAAGAAAATATTGGCCAAAATAAGGATTACTCCACCAAGTGTAAAATGTTTCTGCTTTGAGCCAAACATTTATTAAGAATCCAAATGTTTTCTCCCAGGGACATGTTTAATAACTACCTTAATGTTTCATTTATAGAACTATGATTTAGGCTTATGAGAAAGCATGTAATTAAAAAGAAAGCAATAGGACTATATTCTCTTTTGTCCTGTCTCTCACAGAGGTCACTGCTCTGATTCTGAACACATTCCCCAAAAAATCTCAAAACCTTACCATAGCTCACGGTAATATATAAGGAGCTAATGTAGTTTTCTTTATGTATTCTTCTCTGTCTCTGTCTCTTCTATCTTTATCTACCTGTTTCTGTCTCTGTCTTTCTGTCTTTTTCTACTAATGAACAAGAGTAATCTTTATTTCTTTATTTTCTTGCTTCATTGGTTTTTAAATACTATTAAGTTCTAGCTCAATTGTCATATAAATATATTTATTCAATTATAGTTTCCAATTTATAACTTTATCCAAGTTATATATGTATATATGTATATATACATATGTTGATATTATTGTTATTAATTATGATAATTATTATTAGTTAATTATTAATATATGCAGTATTGTTGTTTGTCCTTTATTCTTGAAGACTACCATGATATTAGGGAAGTAATGCCATGATATGCAAGTAAACTGGATTTGAATAAGGGAAGCCTTGGCAAGATCTTACTTTCTCCTCTAGAACCATCTGGGACCTTTGGCCAGATATGGATCTGGACAACTAGAGTTGGCCCTGGATGCAGTGAGAGATGTTGACTTTTTAAAACTAAGATCTTTAACAGGTCTCAGTTTAACTGAGGCAACACTCATTCAGTGATTAAGATTAGAAAAGAAAGAAATGAGGCAAAGAATGGCTTTTTTTATCTGGTCAACAAACAATACTGAGACTTTTTGATGGCCAATCAAAGGGAGCAAGAAGGATCAAATAAGATAAAATGTATAAAGAGCTTTAGTGTTAAATAGATGCTATTATTATTACTATTATTATCATTATTTCTTTCGAGTTAGTATGTCATAAATTCAATTCAAATATGCATGCTATGCCATTATACTACTGACCATCATTTAGTTAAACATTTAAAGTTCTTCCATTTAATAATTATGGGCTTATGATTTTTCCAGGCACAGATTTTTTACAAGATACTTTTTGTGAACAATCAGTAGAATACATTTTAAGCATGTAGTAAGAGTTAGGAAACGATTATGGGACAGCAGGGATAAAGAGTAAAGCTAGCTAACTTATAAATATAGGAATAGAAACCATAGCCTTGAGCTTGTGCTCCTACCAAAGAAAATAATCAGTTATATCAATAGGATAACTTAACACTAATAATAACAATAACCACAGCAACAACAAATAACTGGAGGGGCATAATGGCAATGACCAGGCAAGTAATACTTATGCTATACCTTGTCTTGCTTGGACAATATCTGGAATGCTGTTTCATCTCCTTGAGGGCCAAAACTGTCTTTTGTCTCTTTTTGGTCCTTTTTTAAAAAACTATTAGCTATTTTTAACAATAGCTTTTTATTTTCAAAATACACACAAAGATAGTTTTCAACATTCACTGTAGCAAAATCTTGCGTTCCAAATGGAGTGCATCCACTCAGTTTCCAGTTCTTTGCCATTTTAAAAAGGGACTGCTACAAATATTTTTGCACATGTGGATCTCTTTTTATAATCCTTCTGGGATACAGACCCAGTGAGACACTGCTGTTTCAAAGGGTATGCACAATTTGATAGCCCTTTGGGCATAGTTCCAAATTGTTCTCCAGAATGATTGGATCAGTCTTCAACTCTACTAGCAATGTGGTACAAATGTACCCCATTTTCTCACATTCTTTCTGACATTTATCATTACCTCTTCCTGTCATCTTAGCCAATCTGAGAGGTGTGTAGTGGTACCTCAGAGTTGTCTTAATTTGCATTTCTGTAATCAACAGTGATTTACAGCATTTTTTTCATATGACTAGAAATAGCTTTAATTTCTTTCCCTGAAAATTATCTGTTCAAATCCTATATGTACAAAAATATTTATAGCAGCTCTTTTCTCAGGACAAAGAATTAGAAATTGAGGTGATGACCATAAATTGGGGAATGACTGAATAAACTGTGGTATGTGATTATGATGTAATTCTATTGTTCAAAGTGTTAAAAACAAATGCAAAAAAAATAATGTTTTAAGTAATTGGAGAAAATAAAATATTAAAAAAGAGGAGATGGAAAAATATATGTGTATGTATGTGTGTCTCTATATGTATAGATACACATACATACACATATATATGTTTATTTGAGTCAGGAAAATTTTGACTCAATTTCTACCTCAGACAGATTTTGTGAATATAAACATATCACTTAACCTCTATGAACCTTTGTTTTCCCACACATAAAATAGAGATGGTGACAAAACTTACTTCATTAAATCAGTGTAATTAGCAAATGAATATGTGTGATTCACACAATACATAAATCAATATGTACACATATATATATTCATATATGTGTATATCCGTTTGATTCTCACACTGATTCTATGAAGTAGATGCTGTGATCATCCTCATTTTATGTATGGGTTAGCAGAATCATAAAGATGAAATGGTGGAGAGGTATTTATACACACATTTGTATATGTGTATATATAGAATATGTGTATATAAAAGTGTGTATCATGCACACACACACACACACACACACACACACACACATATTTACCAGCCTTAAATTTCTATATAAACCTGAGATTATTAACATAGATAGGATTCTGTGTTTTTGTGGAGAAAGCAGGAACTTTGGTTAAACGATGATGTATGTACTGGATTGACAAAAGTCTGGATAGAAGAAAATGAAAGAGTACATGTGATTTGGTCTACACAGAGAATCCAGTGCAGGAATAAAGGTTATTCAGGGAAGTAAAAGGAAAGACTGAAAGAGGAAATGAAGGATTGGGAAGATTTTTGTTAAACTGGTCAAATAGATTCTTGTTGAAATCATTTAGCTGCACAGTGTTTTGGAAAATGAGGGATATATGCTTTGATTACAGATCTTCAATCCACTATCAGTTATGAGTGGTAATGGGAGACAGATATAAATATTTAAAAGGCACACATTATCTGGAGATCATATTTTAGAGACTATCTATGGATGCTTCATTCTTGCTGCCTCCTGTCAAAATAGCTAAATGGCAGCAAAACTGAATTTCTTCTAACTAACTTATGAGAAAACTAGTTAAAAGCAAAGCAATAACCGGAAGACGAGCAGTGAGTTAATGATGAAGGAAAATAAAAATTATCCCAAGATGGAAAAAAGTTAATGAATAACCATGAATTCATGGACTGAATTATCCTTGTAGTCAGCTACTTACCTACATATCTGTAATGGGCAACAACTTAGTTTTTTTTTTTTTTTTGAAGAGAAATGAAAATGCAGTATTTATGTATTTAATAATGTGTGCAATCTTGATAGAGAAAGAAAACAAGAAAACAGTAGTGGGTAGATATTTTTTAAAATTACTTATTTTTAATGCTGGCTTATATAAACTAACTAGTAAAGTTGCTTATTACATATTTTGCAATGAAAAGTGCTAAATTATCAAAGAATGGCATCAGTATGCTAAGGGTACTTGTATTGTAAAAAGCCATCTGGAAAACATTTAAACTCTGTCATGGGAAACCATTTCTAAATGAACTTTCTTTAAATGTTGGACTAGCCTGGGAAATCTCTCAGAAGTGCAAATAAGGCATTTATCCAATGTTCAGTGGTCATTATAATGTCCTGAAATGACCCTGTAGATGAGACAATACTTTATGAAGGGGAAGGGAGGTGACTATAGGATTCCAATCTGGGAAGGGTGTGAGTACCTTCAATGGGCAGGTGGCATCAATGCTAACTTAAGCTGCAATTAAAACCCCCAGTGAGTGGATCTTATCAACTCCATGCCTATATAATTCATTTGTTTCTCCTTCCTGTCATATAACCTGTAAAACTTGAAATTGAAAGGTGGGTGGACAACTCAAGTGCTAGGTCTTGCTATTGAGAGTTATCAGATGCCAAGCTAACTCTTAAACTTATTTTCCTAATTCATATTTTATTGGAGCTAAAATAAGGCTACTTATATATTTAAACAAATGATAGAGACAGGCATAGGATGGATCATTGCTTCCCCATTAGAAATCTAAACTGATATGAGTCCCACCTCCATTCTCTGTTTTTCTTCCACTCCTCCTCAGCTATCATCATTATTCTTCTAAACCCCTTTTAACACTACTGCCCAGATAATCTTTCTTATGGATATATCTGATCATGTCATTCTTTTCTACAAAAATCTTTACTAGCTCCCTCTTCACTGGTTTCCTTTTACATACAGTTTAAATTTCAAGCTCCTTTATTTATTATTCAATGCCCTCCACAATTTGGAACTATCCTGCTTTTCCAATTTTATTTCATTCAAACTCTAATTTCAGGCCAAACAGTGCCTTCCATCTTCAATATTGCAGTGTCTACTATCACATTTTTTATCTATTATTACAAAAATTATATGTTGTTGCTTATTTTAAATACTTTCACTGTCCTATCATAAAAGTACTGCATTGCAATATGGAATGGTGCAAATTAAGTGTCTAAAATGTCCTTTGAATCCAAAATCGTACTGCTTAATATACTTCAAGTTATGAAAAAATAAAAAATTCCACGTACACAAAATTATTTATGTCAGCACTCTTTGCAACACTAAAGAATTGGAAACACTATAACATATAAATGTAGTGGAATATTACTGTGTAAGAAATAAAGAGTGTGATTAATTCAGAAAAGCATGAGAAGATTTACATGAATGGATTCAGATTCAAGTAAGCAGAGCTAGGAAAATATATATAATTATTATAACAATGTAAATGGAACAAATACAAAACAATTGAAGTTAAATGTTGCAAAATTAAAAACATGTTTGGCTCCAAAGAAGAAATGTAAAAAGATATCTTCCCCCTTACTCTTTTGCAGGAGTAAAGAATCTGCTTTGCGAAATATTACAAATAACATTGATTCCTCTATCTGCTGTTTGATTTATTTTTTTGTTCTTTCTTAGTATCTTAGTAACAGAGTCACAGCTAGCACAGTACTATTTTTAGTTATGAATATCTACAGAGATGATAATTATCCCACTTTGTTTGGCTTCCTATGACTTAACTGCTAGCTTCCAGGTCTAGAGATCAATATTAAACCAGAGTCAACCTTTCATGAACTTTTCACTCAGCTGGACTGGGCTTCTGACTTTTTTATGTGATTTGAGGAGGCAGTTGAAGGTTTCTTGCTTCAGAATATATTATTTTACTTTATTTTTGCTGGAGATACATCTATATGATTTAAATTTCCTCTTTCAAAATATAGATGTTTCTAGTACAGTAAACATATTGAGCTAGTTATTGATCATTCTCACTTTATTAATTAATCAGATTGCTTTCCTCCTAACTGGTAAGGTTTTCAAATGAAAAGAATAGGTGGTAGAATAGAGGGTGCAGGATCAGATTAAGTCAGGAGAAAAGGAGAAGTGAGTTGGGAATTTGTTAGCACTGACTATGGAAAACAGTCCTAGAAGGGAATGGGGATAGGGAAAGAATTATAAAATATCCAGAAAACACCATGAAGATACTGAGCTCTCCCTAGGACTAGGAAAGAAAGGAGTTGCTGATAGTGGGAGACAGAAAAGAAAAATAGAGTTCCAAAGATAATATTTGCCTCCTTCACAATTTCCTTACTTCCAATTTCTCCACTCTCAGTCCCCACCCAGTTAGAGTGGAGAAAAATAAACCAAAGGCCACATGTAAATAAAGAGCTAAATACCCCAACTAAATTGGGGCAATTTTTCTCTATGTTTTCAGAAAGAGATTTTTTTGGCTTGTATCCTTTAAAATTAATTGCACATAGAACTCTACTCAATAAATATTAAACAACATAATATATGCTTCAGTTATGTCTTATTAATAATAATTTATTATGTATTAAGATGAAAGATAAAAAGGGGGAAAGAGGGAAACAGAGATGAAAGAAAGATTCCAGGAAAAGAATAAGAAGAAGAGAAAGAAAGAAAAGAAAAAATACAGAAGAGGGGAAGGAAAAGGGGGCATAAAAGGAGGGGGGAGAAATAAAGGGTAGATGTGAACTCTTTTTATCTTTAAATGATCAAAGACTGTACTGTACAAGAAAATCATAGCAGCAGACCAAGACAAAATTATGGTTTGGACTGCAGTAACTGTGGCCAAAAATCTTGTATTGTATTTTTGTGGATTAAAGGAAATCAAACCAAGGGTGACATCCAGCCCTTAGGTCAGAAGTTCCCTGCCCCTCCTTCAACCCAGCTTACTTCAAGCTTGTCTACAACACAAAGTTATGGATCAGTGCTGCTCATATGAAGAAAGAGAAGTCAACAAGCCTTTGTTCTTTCAGAATTCCTATGCTGGCTTGTATTCTGACTTCCCAAATTTGCCTTTGCTTATATTCTTGGTTTTTGTTTTTTTCTCTTTGGCGTAGACCCCAACTTCATATTTTGGCCTCTCTTTTCCATAGTCCATCTCCTGGATTCTGACCCTGGCATGAAATTTGGACTCTGACTTCCTACTTAAGACACTTAATATTAACTCATTGATTTCTGGTTTTGACTTTGTCTAAAGCCTGAATCTACTAAATCCTCTGGATTCCTGGTTCTGACTCTCAACTTGATCTATGTCGGCTCATCTACCTCTGTTCTGTTTGCTGATGACTCCTTAAAATAGACACTGCTTGCTGTACTGGTCACTCTTGAGCACCAGCTGTGAGTGAGCCCTTTGTGGAGGACCATTGATTAAAAACTAGTAAGAACTTTCCTGCCATCTAATCAAACTCGTTCATTTAAAGACGAGTAACTGAGGCTTAGTGAAGTTACAGACTTAAGGTCACAAAGATAGTAAGTAGCAGAATTTAAGATTAAAACCTAACCCTCTCACTACAAAATCAGTGCTCTTTTCATTGTATTAGGTCTTTTAAAAACTTTCATTAAAATAGTTAAAGAGATTGTGTGGTCAAACATGCAAAATATACAAACTGTCAGATTGCTGGGAGAGAAAGTTAATATTTAAATAAACAGGTTTAAGACAAAATTCAAAGAATGTTGAGGCAATCAGTCAAATCTTGTTTGGCTAAAGTCATCTCCATCATTAGTCTTTATTTGTTACAGCTGACTGGGTATTGTCTGATTATAAAAACAGTTTGTCATCTAATCCCCCAATAAATTCTAAGTTCCTTAAAAGCAGGGACAGTTTCTTTCTTTCTTTTTTCTTTTTCTTTTTTGTCTTTGTATCCTCAGTCTAGTTATAAATATTGGTATGGCTAGTGTTTAATTAATCGCTAAATGAATTTTTGCCACATACTCACAAATAATTTTGATGTATCTATATGTACTTATATTGGCAAAAATAATTGTATAAGCTGAAAAAGTCATACTTCAAAGTGTCCCATTTTACTTTTTTGGGAAATAAAAAACCCTCAAAGGAAGTTTTCATGACTCAGAAAGGTTATGAGTTTGGGCATCTTGCATAATGCCATATTCAGAAAACTCCATGGTATTTAATGATCATTAGACCTTCTTTGTGGTAAGTCAACATTGTAATCAGTCCATTACAGATAAAGAAGTTGAAAACACAGGGACATTGAGGCTAGTCCAAAGTTGCATAAAAAGTTAGTAATGAAGTCAATAATAAAATTTTATGGTTTCAGAGTCTCTCAGTTATACTGGATTTGTTTGTTTGTTTGTTTTTGGTTTGTTTTTTTCAAGTAAGTGTTGGAAACTGCTTGACTCCCTGAGACTTTACAAATTCTAACCAGGTGAATCTATTTTTTTTCCACTTATAGGCTAAAACATATCCACATTCTGAGATTCAGTTCTGGCTTTCAGCAGGAGGTAAATGAAATAGCCATATTTCATGAGGTCTTTAGTTCAATATTTAGTTTTTTCCTTTAAAATGTATTAATGCTAAAAAAGCTTTTGCACACACAGAACCAACAGACACAAGATTAAAAGCTGGAGAAAAAATCTTTTAGCCATGTTTCTTAAATATATAAAGAATTGTGTGGAATTTATAAGAATCCAAGTCACTCCCCAATTAATAAATGGTCAAAGAATAGGAACAGATAATTTTCAGATGACAAACTAAAGCCATCTATAATCATATAAAAATACTCTAACTCACTATTGATGACAGAAATGCAGATTAAAACAACTCTAAGATACCACCTCACATCTCTCAGATTGGCTAAGATGATAGGAAAAGATAATGATAAATGTTGGAAGGGATGTGGGAAAACTAAGACACTAATGCATTGTTGGTGGAGTTGTGAAATAATTCAACCATTCTGGAGAACAATTTGGAATTATGCCCAAAAAGCTATAAAACTGCATACCCTTTGACCTAGCAGTGCCATTACTAGGTCTATATTCCAAGAAAATCATAAAGGAAGAAAAAGGACCCACATGTGGGAAAATGTTTGTAGCAACATCTTTTTGTGGTAGCAAAGAATCAGAAAAAGAGTGGATGTCCATCAGCTGAGGAATGGCTGAACAAGTTGTGGTAGATGAAGGTAATGGAATATGTTGTTCTATAAAAAATTATGAACAAGCTGATTATACAAAGGCCTGGAAAGAGTTACATGAACTGATGCTGAGAGAAACAAGCAGAACCAGGAATGTATTGTATACAATAATAACAAGAATGTGTGATGATCAACTATGAAAGACTTGGTTCTTCTCAGTGGTTTGGTGATTCAAAGCAATCCCAATAGACTTTGTCCAGAAAAAGAACTATGGAGATTGAATCTAAATCAACACATGCTATGGTCACTTGTTTTTTCTGCGTTTTTTTTTTTTTTTTCTCTCCCATGATTTTTCCCTTTTGTTCTGATTTGTTCTGACACATACTGGCTGTGTGACTCTGGGTAAGTGACTGTATTCTAGAAAACTAAGAATATAAACTGAAAAAAAGGTACCATCTTGAATAGATAGAGGTAACTGAATGGGATTAAAAATACACTTCTATGGTATCCTCCTATGTCATAGAATAGTTTTCTCATGAATTCCAACATGCATATAAATTCATTATAGGATAATTAGCCCTCAGATTATGAGCCCTTTTGACCCTCAAAGTTTTTCCAACTGAATAATACTTGGTCAAGTACCTGTCCTAGTATATTTTCTAATTGATCAATAGATATTTAATAAGCACCTATTATGTACCTGGTAGGACAACTAAATAACTAAATGGATAGAGTGGTAGGTCTAGAGTTAGGAAGCCCTGACTTCAAATTCTATTCAGATATTTACTAGTTCTATGACCCTGGAT
Source organism: Antechinus flavipes (assembly GCF_016432865.1). Taxonomy (NCBI): domain Eukaryota; kingdom Metazoa; phylum Chordata; class Mammalia; order Dasyuromorphia; family Dasyuridae; genus Antechinus; species Antechinus flavipes. The sequence continues at coordinate 222,468,261 of NC_067400.1, forward strand.
AAATCACTTAATCTGTTTGCCTTAATCCACTGGCAAAGGAAATAGCTAAGCATTCTAGTATCTTTGCCAAGAAAACCCCTTGGATTGTATAGTCTATGAGATCAGAAAAAGTAGGATACAATTAAATTGAATGAACCAGGTATGGTGCTAGGTTACAAAAGAAAGACAAAAACACAGTTCTTTATTTCCAAAAGTTCACATTCTAATTAGGGAGACATGTCGTAAATGATTATTTCAAACAAAATATATGCTAAGTAGATGAGAGAAGAGGTACCTGGAGTAGGGAGTACATAGGGAAACACTTCCTGCAAAAGACAGGATTTAAGCTGACTGTTAAAGAAATCCAGGAAAGCTAGGAGATAACAATGAGTAGAGAGAGCTCAAATACAAGGGATAGGTAAAGGCAGAGTCTGGAAGTGGAGTGGCCCTGCTTACAAAGGCAAAGTACTCAATTGTAAACCTAACTATTATAAGATGTCTTTTCCCCATAGATTGATGGGGATTTTTTTAATTACAAAAGAAGTAAAAACTCCTGTTTCACCTTCAAATGTTCATCTCAAAGGGATAGCACTAATTTCAACTGCTATTGATCCTCCTATGCCAGACATATGGGTGTCTGCCTTAATCTTTGGCCAATGACTGGGCCAATTGTCACCTCCAATGACTGTAAGATCTGCACCTGTTTCTACCAACCCTTTCAATGGTATGCCATTTACATAGAAAGTGAGCATAGGACAATCAGCTGTAACAACTGCAATCCAGAATTTTCCTGGATTCTGCTGTGGGAATCAAAATCAGGATAAATATCACCAAACTGCCTGTTAGGAATGTATATCAGTAAACCTGATGCTACTGTTTCTCCTGGGTGATGTCACACATTGTCTACCTGTATTACTGACTGGGATGTTAGCTACACATTCCCCAGTTTCCCACATCAGTGTATGGATGGACACTGTTTTGTAAGCACTCTCAGGAGGTGAAATGGTCAAGTCTATTGTACCTGGAGGTAAAGGATCTATAGGCCAGACAGGAACAGATTTCACCTCTCCAGGGAGTATCTCAGCTGCATACAACTCTATTCTCCCCAATTGTTATCCCTTTCTCCCATCAAGTTGCTTCCTGGCTGATTGATTAGGTAATCCCTTTTTCCCATCAGATTGCTTCTTGGTTGATTGATCATATCAAAGTACTGAACCTCTAAATTTTCTTTGGGTGTAACACTGACTGCCATCATGCCCCAAGTGTTTTTTGCCTGGGGCCCTAGAGCATCGCTCCACTTCCCATTTTCCTGAATCATTCTCTGAATCTACATTCTGATGCCTAATGGAAGCCTTTGTAGCATTTTGGACATTTGGTTTTGGGTCTTGTTCTTACACCCTGTTTTTTCACTTTATCTTTATGCCAACATTGAGCTTTCAAATGCCCTATTTTACCACACTGAAAGCATAGACAAGTCTCTCTGGAAGTCCCTTGCCAAAAAGGACCTTGTATTCCCATGTTCATCGTAACCTGGCTATAAAAGGTATCTGTGCCCACTATGGCACAGCATCTTATGATCTCCTCTAAAGGAGCATCCTTGTATTATCCTAGTATAATTCTTCTATAAACCTCATTAGCATTTTCTCTAGCAAGTTGTCTTATCATAATTCCTGGTGCTGCATTTTCACCATTAGTTTGTACAACAGCTGTCTGCAGACATCCCACAAAATCAGCAAAGGGTTCATTTGGACTTTGTACTATTTTGGTAGAGACTTCCTCTCTATCTTGTCTTCCTGGGAGGATGCCCCATGCTTTAATAGCAGCAGCAGCAATTTGCTCATATGCTGCTATGGGGTAATTAATCTATGCTAAAGTATCTGCATAAAGACCTACATCTGTTAGTTGATCAAAGGTGACTGGTATATTCAGGTAGCTTATTTCATTGGGCTTGTATCCTACAGAGTTCACTATACTCAGAAAGCCACAAGGTTCTAAACATGTCCTTGCTATAGATTTCCAATCATTAGGGGTTAAAATTTCAAAAATCAAATTCTCTAATAACATCTTAACATAAGATGATATAGACCCATAAAGAGTACAAGCCTTTTTAAGATCTTTAATAATTTCCAGATTAAAAGGAGTATATCTTCTTCTTTCTTGACCTGAAGAGTCAAATTCTTCAATCACAAGGTATGCTTCTATTCTCAAATCAGATGTATCCTGTCTTTCCTCTTTAGCTTTAACTAATGCCTTTTGTAATCATGTCATAGGGAGTGGACAAAGTTCCTTCATGGGTGGTACTGATAGTGTCACTGTCCCTCCCACTTCTCCTCCTCCCTCCATCCACAAAGGGAAAATTGAAGGAAGAGGATCAGGAGATGGGGAATGTCCTAATGGTGCCAGCTGAGAAGCACCACACTCCTTAAATTCATCAGCACTGTACTTAACTCTTTTCTTGTCCAATTCTTCATGCTTTTCAGCTGCTTTATCAGTATCATTCTCCTCCTGCTCTTTTTCCTCATACTTCTTGTCTGGTTGTCTACATTAAAATTTTTTCTTATTTTAAAACTTGTGGGACTCCTTAAAGCCAATTGTATTATGTTGTATATATAGAATGTTTCCTCAGGAATTGAATCAGAACCCTTAGCTTCATAATATTCAATTAGTTTCTCTCCCACCAGTTTCCACATATAGGGCTCTAATTTTTCTTCCTTAGAGAGCCAAGGAGACATGCATTCTAATATATTTAAGAGTCCAATGATTTGCTTTCAAGTTACCAACAAACCTTGTTTCTTTATTAACCTAACTATGCCTGCTACACACTTCTCTTGGGGTGGAAAAGGCTCTTTTCTTGGTATTTGCCCCATTTCACCTGGAGAAAAAAATTGAAAGTGACTAGTTTAGCTCTTACCAAAGTTTTCTGCTTGTCTGTTTTTGTATTCACCCTATTTCCTGGTCACAGGGACTTCTCCACTAAGTTTATGATCATGTCAGTCAAACTGCTGAGTGTAGGTCCTTATGTCCAGAGCCTTGAAATGTAGTGTGCTTCTTCAGTACCCAATTTCGGACACCAAAATGTAATGTCTGGGCTAGCTTTCTTGAGGATCTCTCTGGAGTCTGGAGTTGGAGATCGAGTTTGAGCACACTCTCACTTGAGTCCCTCTCAAGTCTGCTTCTTTCAACTCCACTCAGCCCTTATATATCTTAGTACAATTACATCATTACAGAGCACTGAGCATGTGCCAACTGTAGAACTATTACATCACTATACTAAGTACTAAGTATATGTAAACTAAAGAACCATTATTTCATCAATCACACTGAATAAATATCCTTGTTTCAAGTATACTTTTCCAGAGTTTTGGCCCTCTCTACGAAGGAGTCAGAGAAATGCTTCCAATAGAATAAGTTTCAATAAAGAACATGTTAATAGTACTTCCAATCCAACAATAAGAAGGGCAATGTCATAAACAAGCAATATTATGCTTTGGAGGAGTTTATTTTTATATTATTTTTCATTCAATTGGACAAACATTTGTTAAACTCTCATTCTGTGCAAATCAATGATTGTAGTGACAAAAAATAAAATTGTTCCTGTTCCAAAGGAGTTTATGCTTTAGCAGGAGGGAATAATGTGCATTCATACATGTATATACAAATACATATACCAAATTCTATTTATCATATAATTACATGTATAAGCATGATCAGATAAAATAATAATATTCAAAAAGTGAAATATTTCATGTTGGCACAGAGGGAAAAGTATAGCTTTTCTGCCAATATTTCTTAAAAATCAGGGCTTGAGCCAAGAAAAATACTACTCACTCAAATCAAGCTATTTATTAGGCAAAGGATAGAAGCTACAAACAGATGTAAGAAATGGAATAATCCCTCAGAATCATGATTCTTAAACTCTGGGAAATAGCTGCACAGATATGATTGGAATATTCACCTACCAGGTGCTTGCCAGACATTGCTTCAAACCAGTAATTTATCTAGATAGTGATGACCCAAGGGACTAAGTCTGTAAGTAACAGCTTTTTATGAATAACATGAGTTTGTCAGAAATCACAAATCTTCATATCATTTGGTTTATAATGTCAAGAAATAATTATGAGAGGGAAATATCATAGTATTACCAATTGTGAGTAAGCATTGAAACCTAGCCAAATAGTTCTGGATAATTAGACATTTTCAATTAGGGTTCAGTAGAGTAAACTAGAGTTGTACAAATATAGAAAGAAATACCAGGAGTACAAAGTTGTTGTTATTTGTCCTTCCTTTTAGAGGACCAATGATATCGCAGGGTGATAATCTTGACTTGCACAAAGTTGTCAGCTTCACTCTGTCTTCCTGAGTCATTGAAGTTCAGGGACAAGACAAAAGTCAGAATGACTGGTAATGGCCTAGGATACAATAGGTGACCTTGGTGACTTTGATGTCTGACCAAGCTCTAAGCATACCACAGTTCCTGCTTCAGCCTTCATGGCTATGGAAACAAATTGTTCTCATACATCCATTCCAGTAGAGAAAGTCACCAATGGGTTTGTGGCCTGTTGGTTACCCTCAATCTGGCTTAGCTTGGTCTATGGGGTGTATGGGTGTTCAAGGAGAACTAGTACTTTTGATGTGAGGGCTTGTCAAGCCCTTTTCAGAGCTGTTCATTCACCTTTCATGTCCTCAAGGTTCAAGGTGGTTCCAAGAAGCTGTAAATCCAAACCCCAGTAAAACAAACTGGTATAATAAGGAGCAAGTTACAAAATGAAGAAGGTTAAAATTCATCTCATAATTCTTCATGGCCCATGATAGCTAAAGCCTGTGCCCCAGTACTGGTGAATATTTGAAAAAGGCTTCATGACAGAGATATTACAGGAACTTTAAGAGTTCTTAAAGAAAAATAAAATAAAATAGATAGATATGTGGGGGACTAGAAGAGGAATTCTATATTAGTACAGGGATAATGTGCATAAATACACAAGATACTGAAGGGCAAAATTAGACTGACTGATGAAGAACAATCCACTTTGCATGGAGCATGGAATATTTGAAGAGGAAATCATGAAATTCAATAGAGGGGGTAATTAAAGCCAGAGTCCTATATTACTTTTCTCTGGCAGTCACCCACCCCCAACCACAGGTATATTCTTAACCTCTGCTGGTTCTTTGCCTAAAAATATGCCCAGGTCTCCCTAAATGTGAAACAAAATTAGAAACAAATCAAAAGTTTTTCCCTTGACACTCCTAAATATGTGTGTATGTGTATACTTTTTCTCCCTTTCCTTTACTTATAATTTTTTTTTTAATCTCACCTTCACCTAAATTGAAATCGAAATCAGGCTCATTTTGGTAATCAACTTAAAAAAAAAAAAAACATTTTCTCCATGAAATTTTAATCCTTATCTGCATCAAGTAATTCACAAATGGATTCATTGTGTCATGCTTTGTATTATATAGACCTGTATTCATTTCTTATGATTCCATTAGACTATAGTTTTGTTGAAGCAAGTGTATTACCTCTAAATTCTCCTACTGCTCGTACTATAATGACTGTGATATCTGAGCAGGTTTGAAACATCACACTTTGCCATAGATTATTAAATTTAAATTTTCTGCTTCCAATGTAATTTAAAACAACACCATCACCTAAATTTTTTTTTTTCTGTTCAAAGAACTCTGTTATGCCCTGTAAGGGAGGGACAAGAGAGATAACAGAGTTCTTACCTTCCAGATTTATATAATCTATTAGTGGAATTGACAGACACACAAATGAGAATGTGAGTTCCTACAGAGAAGGGATTATCTTCTGCCTTTAAAAAAAATAGCTTTTTTTAATTTTCACAATATATACAAAGATAGTTTTCAACATTCATCCCTGCAAAAACTTATGCTCCAAATTTTTCTCCCTTGTTTCCCCCCACCTTCTACCCTGAATGGCATGAAACCCAGTATATGTATAACGTACAATTCTTCTATACATATGTCCACATTTATCATGCTGCATAAGAAAAACCAGATCAAAAAGAAAAAAAAATGAGAAAGAAAAAAAAAAGCAAGAAAACAACAACAAAAAAAGATGAAAATGCTGTGTTGTGATCCATATTGTCCCCACAGTCCCTTTTCTGAATGCATATGGTTCTTTTCATCACAAGTTTATTGGAATTTTGCCTTTATATCACTAACATTTAGCATAACCCCTACCATATAATGAGTACCATGTGGCATAGTGGATAGAAGGCCTGGCTTAGAGTCAGAAGACCTAAATTCAAAATATGCCTCACACACTTATTGTGACCCTGTTTGCCTCAGTTTCCTCATCAATAAAATGGGATAATAATACCAGCTATCTCCTAAGATTTTTTTGTAAGGATCAAATGAAATAAAAATCATAAAGGACTTAACATATTGCCTAAAACATTATAACTTCTATATAAACATTAATTATTATGTAAGCACTTAATAAGTATCTTCTGATTGACAAATCACAATGAAACAAAATAGGATATGAAAAGTATATAAGATAGTCACAAGTTGCAATAACTGTCCAGAGGGGGAAAATAGCATTTCTGACTTGAGAAATAAAGAAAGGCTTCATGGAATTGGGAGTTCCTAAGATAGGTCTTAACAGAGGTATCAATGAATAGAGTGAGAATATTTCAAATTAATCAACTAGGAAATATCTATTAAACAATTACCATAGTCTAAGAACTGTGCAAGACTCTACATGAGCAAAAGAAGAGATTCAGAAAAGGGAAGAATGAGTTCATGGAACACTTTGGTTTACATAATACATCAAGCAGAATGGTATATAATAAGCCTTCAAAGGAAGATTGATTCATGATTGCAGAAGAAATTGAATGCCATATTTAGGAGAAATGTTTATTCAATAGGCCATAGAAAAGTTCTAATTAGAGAAATGACTTAAGTACATATGTACATAAAGAAAATAAATCAAATTTGTGGTATCCTTAGCAGAGTTTTAAGGTGGGGAGAGGGTGGGAGAGAGTGCCCTTTAGGAAGCTATTGCAACAATGCAACCAAAAGGTAAGAAAAACCCTGAACTATGGTGATAAGTAGAATTATTGTATCATTAAAAGCAAAAAAAAAAAAATTGAGGAGGGGGATGGAAACTATGTCATGTGTCAAATCAGTTGAACTAATTTGGAAATGTTTAGCTTAGAGAAAACTTAAGAGAGATGTAGCAGTTCCTTTAAAGTATTTTAAAGGCTGACATATCTGAATGAAATCAATCAATCAACAAACATTTTATTAAACACTTACTACTTAGCCTTCAGGCTAAGCACTGGGAATACAAAGAAAAAGTAAAAACAATTCCCTCCTTCCAGAAGCTTGTTATTTTTTAGTTATTTAGTCCTGTATGACTGACTTTTTGTTACCCCAAGGACTATAGTAAGTACTCTAGGCCCTTCTATTCTCCATTATTTCTCAAGGTCCCTTCAAGTTCATGTTCATTGTTTTCATGATTCAATCTCTACATCTCATTCTCAGTCATTCCCTATTCTTTTTGCCTCCAATATTTCGGGGCTTTTTCCAATGAGATGCATCTTCTCATTATGTCCCAAAGATGCATCTTCTCATTATGTCCCAAAGTATTCAAGCTTCATATTTGACCTTCCTGTAAAAAGGTTGAGTTAATATCTTTAAGCGCTGATTGATTTGAGCTTATTACCATAAGGAGTCTCAAAAGTTTCCTCCAGCATCACAATTCAAAAGCATTGATTCTGTGGCACTCATCTTCCTTACAATCAAATTCTCATAGTCTTACTTTGCTATTGGAAAAACCATAGCTTTGACTATATTGATCTATGTCACCAAAGAAATGTCTCTGTTTTTAAGTGTTCTATCAAGCTTCACCATAATTTTCCTTCCAATAAGAAAAGTGTTTTAACTCCATGGCTATAGTTGCTATCTACAGTGATCTTTGAATCCAATAATATAAAAATTTGAGACTGCTTCCATTTCTTCTCTCTGTTTGCCAGGAAGTGATTAAACCAGTTGGCAAGCCACCTTTAATACTTTCCTCTTTCATCATCATCAAGAAACTTCTTAATTTCTCTTCACTTTCTGCCATCAGAGTTTACTTTCTAATAAGGGAAGACAAGTACATAAATAGGTACAAATAGGTCCATATAAGGTAAATTCAGAGGATTTACAGGTACTCTTGAAAGGAAAAATATGAGAAGCTGGAAAGATAAGGAAAGGCTTTCCATAAAATATAATTCTTGATCTGAGTTTTGAAGTCAGAGATTCTGGGTGAGAAGGGAGATTAACCCAAGCATAGGGAACATTCAGGACTAAGTTCCGAACTCAGAAGAAGGAGAGTTATGTCTAAGGAATATTAAGTAGACTGTTATAGTTTTTACTGTTGAGTATATAGAGGGAAGAAATATATAAGAAAATGAGAAAGCTAGAAAGAGGGCAGTTATGAAGCTAAACAGAGAAGTTAATATTAGCTTTAGGGAGCCACTGGAGGCTTCTGAATGGGATGCTATATGGTCTGACCCACAATTTAGAAAAATTATTTTGGCAGCTGTAGAGAAGATGGATTGGAGCAAGTAGAGATTTGTGGCAGAGAGACCAGCTAGAAAAATATTGCAATATTGAAAAAATAAATAAAGAAGGAGTACTGCCAAATTCCTTCTATGACACAAATATGGACGTGATATTTAAACCAAGAAGGGCCAAAACAGAGAAAGAAAATTACAGACCAATTTCTGTAATCAATATTGATGCAAAAAATTTAAATAAAATATTAGCAAAGAGATTACAGCAATTTATTAGCAGGATAATACATGATGACCAATTGGGATTTATATCAGGAATACAGGGCTAGTTCAATATCAGGAAAACTATTACCATAATTGACCATATCAATAACAAAACTAACAGAAATCATATGATAATCTCAATAGATGCAGAAAAAGCTTTTGACAAAATATATCACCCATTCCTATTAAAAACACTAAAGAGCATAGGGATAAAGGGACCTTTCCATAAAATAATAAGCAGTATCTCTGTAAAACCAACAGCAAGCATTATTTGTAATGGAGAGAAGCTGAACCCATTCCTACTAAGATCAAGAGTGAAACAAGAATACCCATTATCACCACTATTATTCAATATTGCACTAGAAATGTTGGCTTTAGCAATAAAAAAAGAAAAAGAAATTGAAGGAATTAAAATAGGCAAGGAGGAAATAAAACTATCACTTTGTAGATAATATGATAATGTAATTAGAGAATCCTAGAAAATCATCCAAAACTTACCAGAAAGAGCTTTAGCAAAATTGTAGGATATAAAATAAACCCACACAAATCATCAGCATTTTCATATATTCCTGACAAAGCCCATCAGCAAGAGATAGAAAAAGAAATTGCATTTAAAATTACTGTAAACAAAATAAAATACTTAGATGTAAGACAAACCCAAGAATTATATGAACATGGTCACAAAAACACAAAAATTATGTGAACACAAAAACACAAAATCACTTCTCACATAAAGTCAGATTTAAACAATTGGGAAAATATCAATTATTCATGACTAAGTCAAGATAATATAATAAAAATGATAATTCTGCCCAGAATTGGTCTACTTGTTCAGTTAAATACCAATCAAACTGCAAAAACATCATTTTATGGCACTAGAAAAGATAATCACAAAATTCATCTGGAAGAACATAAAGTCAAGAATATTAAGACAATTAATGAAAAAAAATACAAAGCAGTACCAAACCTAAATCTATGTTATAAATCAGCAGTAATCAAAACCATTTGGTACTAGCTAAAAAAAAAATAGAGTAGATCAGTGGGATAGATTAGATACATATGACACAATAATCAATGCCTATAGCAAGCTAGTACTTGATAAACCCCTAAACTCCAGTTTCATGAATAAGAATTCACTATTTGACAAAAATTGCTGGGAAAACTGGAAAAAATATGTCAGAAACTCCGCAAAGACCTACATCTCACAACCCATACCAAAATAAGATTAAAATGGATACATGATTTGGGCATAAAGGATAATACCATAAACAAATTAAAAGAACAAGGATAACTTCTTACCTATCAGATCTTTGGAAAAGGGAGGAATCTATGATCAGAGAAGAACAGAAAACACTATGAAAAGCAAAATGGACAACTTTGATTACATCAAATTAAAAAGATTTTGCACTAACAAAACCAACAGAAACAAGATTAAAAGGATAGTGCAAAGCTGGGAAAAAATCTTTATAGCGAGTATTTCTGATAAAGATATCTTTTCTAAAATATATAAAGAACTGTATCAAATTTATAAGAATACAAGTCATTCCCCAACTGATAAATGGTCAAAGTATATAGACAATTTTCAGATGATGAAAGTAAAGCCATCTATAATCATATGAAAAAATGCTTTAAATCACTATTGATGAGAGAAATGCTGAGTAAGCAACTCTGAGGTACCATCTTACATCTCTCAGATTGGCTAAGATGATAGGAAAAGATAATGATAAATGTTGGAAGGGATGTGGGAAAACTGAGACACTAATGCATTGTCAGTGGAGTTGTGAAATAATTCAACCATTCTGAAGAACAATTTGGAACTATGCCCAAAGAGCTATAAAACTGCATATCCTTTGACCCAGCACGGCCATTACGGGTCTATATTCCAAGGAAATCATAAAGGAGGAAAAAAGACCCCACATGTGCAAAAATGTTTGTAGCAGCTCTTTTTGTGGTAGCAGAGAATCAGAAAAGGAATAGATGCTCATCAATTGGAGAATGGATGAATAAGTTGTGGTATATGAAGATAATGGAATTTATTGTTCTATAAAAAATTATGAAGAAGTTGATAATAGAAAAGCCTGGAAAGAGTTACATGAACTGATGCTGAGAGAAACAAGCAGAACCAGGAAGACATTATACACAATATCGGCAAGAACATGCAATATTAGCTATGAGAGGTTTGGTTCTTCTCAGTGGTTCAGTGATCCAAAGCAGTCCTAATAGACTTTGGATCAAAAATGCCATCTGCATCCAGAAAACTAAATAAGGAAACTGAATTTAAATGAACACATGCTATGTTCACTTCTTTTTTCTGTTTTTTTTTTTATCTCTCCCATGGTTTTCTCTTTTGCTCTAATTTTTCTCTCCCAATATGATTCATAAAGCAATGTGTATTAAGAATAAATAAACTTACTACAATAGAAATTTAAAAATAAAAAAAATAAAAATATTGCATTAGTCCAGGTGAAAGATGTTGAAGGTCTAAACTTGTTTGGTGATTATATAAAAGAAAGATAACATACATCAGAAATGTTATGATAGTAGAAATAATAAGATTTGGTTTCTGCTTAGTCCCAGGGGGCAGAAATAAAAACCATGGGTTAAAGTTGCAATGGCTGAGTTATGTTTAGTGCAATGAAAAATTACTACTAAGACTGTTGCAGAGTGGAAGGGAGATAGCAGATTTCTCATTATTGACTGTCAATTAGCAGATGCTGAATGACCCCTTCTTAGGAATAATGTTAAGAGAACTTCTGCTAAGGGATAAATTGACTACAATACCTTTAATATTGCTTACAAAATGAAATTTGTGATTCTATAAAATGAATTGTCAATTTTTTGAATCTGGAAAATGAGGGAAAGAGTCAAAAATCATGGCATGAAGATTTGGAGCATCAGTGACTACATTGATAACATGAAAGTCTAGAGTAAAAGCAAGTTTAGAGGAAAACATTATAAATTCAATTATGATTATATGGATGATAGACTTACTTCAGAAGTTAGTAGGACACCTAAATTGGAGAAGTGCAGGTAGTAATTAGACGTGGGTATGTACCTTAGAAGAGAGGTTAGTTTTTCAGGACCTTAGGTTACATAAAAGGTAAAATGCCTTCGCCTTTCATTCTGTAAATTTGAAAAATATATATTTGGTGTTCCAAAAATGTCATATGTATTTAATAAATATAAAAAAATTAAAAGATTGGATGTCAAAAAAAAGTTGCACCCTTAAATTTTTATTGTTAAGTTTATCTAACTTTGATATTAAAATAGCTTATACTCACTTTGTGGGGAAAAGTATTTTGTAAGTGGCATAAAAATAAAATTGAGTGAAACAGAAAATTATGTAAATTACCATTTAAAATTTTAAAAAATTCAAAATTTTAAGTAGGCAATTAGATTACAGACTTTCATGCTCTCCTACCTCCAAAGACTATATGATACTATTTTTTGTTCTATATATTCTCATAAGAATTTCTAGTATCTGTTCCTGTGGAATTTATCCTCTCCTACCACCTGCTACACCAATAGGAAAGCAGGGACCGTTTCTTCTTTTTTTCTCCCTATGTATCCTGAGTATACTATCTGGCACGTACTATGGGAAGTGATCACAAAATACTTGCTGATGAATTTTTTGAATGGTAATTTTCCATGAACAGAAATCATTGGGATGAAATGTACAAATGAGTTCTTCATTCATATTATCCGAACCTCAGAAGAAAGCAGAGAAGCCTAAGTCACCAAAGCATGTGGATTTTTTCATAACAATAGGTATAGTCAACTAAGTGATATGGTGGTTAGAGAGATGGTCTTGGAGAAAGATCTCAATTCAAATCCTATATCAAATTCTTCTTACTTGTGTAATCCTGGGCAAGTTATTTATCCTCAAAATAACCTACCACAGTGTTGCTGTTAGAATCAAATGAGATGATGGATGTGAAGCACTTTATAACCTAAAAATGTTAACTATTATTATTAGTTCATGGAGACTAGATATTTTTGGTCAGATATTCCCTACTTTCTGCTCATGTGACTTTGAAGAAATTAAATCATCATTTAAAGATTAATTGATGAATTTTAATTTTGAAATATGAGATGGAAGTAGACAGATCTTTCAAAGCATTACACTGAAGAATTTGGCAAGGATGAAAAGTGTACCTATTGACATTAGTAATGAAAACTTGAATCTTTATAAGAAAATAAATATAGTCATCAAAAAAATCCATTTAAATTGGTATATGAAATGCATGTTTGTTTACTCTCACCAATATAACCATGAGACAGCATTAATCTTTTCACTAATAGTCACTTGTCAAGAGCTGTCAGTTTCAGATGGTGTTTTAGCATGGTAGAGTGTTATGAATTGCTTTTATGCTGTTGGATTAGCAGAAAGTCATTTCACAGTCAGTCATATTAATGTAACATGTTAGAAAATGAGCAGACTTTAATTTCTCTGTGCTGGCTTCTTTTTGACTAAGTGCTGATATTGTAGAGCTGTGTATCCAAAGTGAAAATGAGTGAGCTATTTTTCCTTCATTTGCTGCACTTCAAAGAAAACTGTCTGAATCATAAAGTATCTTTTTAAAGTGGAACATGCAAAATATGTCTTTAAGCATGAAAGATTTGAGCTGTTTTACATTCTCTAGAACTTTTTATTCTATTTAAGTATCCAAAATGTTCTGGGCACATGCACATGTGGAAATTTACTCTTTGCAAAGAGTTCACTACAGTATTTCCCCATTACTAAGTGAATTACTTATTCCTTAATGTCTGCATTCTCTAATGTTATAAGAGGTTAGACATTGATTATAGCTTTAAATATAGTACTTGTCAATCTCAAAAATCTTTATGGAAACTGTGAGAATGCAAATACTTCAGACTGATTTTAAGGGAAAAATGTTTTCTCTTGTATTTGTTTATTTTTCTTTTTATTGTATTTATGATTTCATTGGCTAGAGAATACTTGGTAAGGCACTTCCTCTACTAATGAATAACAGCACTTTTACCTGCAAGATATAGGCTAATGAGAAGGTAAAGTAAATAGTCCAAGGTCACATAACCAAAATGAAGAAGCAAGATCTGAATCTAGACCTTCATGATTCCAAGTTCAGCTTGCTATCTACATCATGCTGACTCTCTTTCAAGTATATGAATATGTGTGCATGTATATATACATATGTGTATAAATATACATATATGTGTAATGTTCTGATTAGCTTTCTGGAGGTCCTTCAAATGGGCCTTGGTTTCAGCAGAATAATCACCACAAGAATAGTCAGGGATAAAGTCCAATGTCTTTATTGTCTCCTCAGTCTCCCAGTCTACGTTAGCAGTCTCAGACAATCAGCCAAGTCAGCATTCTGCACAATCAAATGTAATGTCCTGATTTCTAGAGTCTCCACACCAAGGAACATTAAAATATAGTGTCCAGACTAGCTCTCTGGAGGATCTCAGGACCAGCTCGAGTCCTTGGTCTTAGTGGAGAAGTGATAAAGGCAGGAGAGCCACCATGAGGTTGGTCAAGTCTTCTCTACTGTGGCTGAATTTGTCCCCAGTTTATATACTTTATTACAATTAAATAAATTAATCATACTGAGTATAAAGCAATCATTGTATCACTAGGGAACCATTATTTGTTGTAAGATTAAATCAATCATATTGAACTAGAGAACTATTAATCACCATGCTAAACTAGATAACCATTGTCTTATCAGTTCCACTGAGTTAACAGCTTGTTGTAAGAATCCTTGTCTCAAGTATATTTCTCCAGAGTTCTGCCCCGTTACATATATGCTTATGTATATGTGTATTTATATATACATATATATGTATATACATATTTGCCATCTTCTGTTCAGTTATATCATTTTAGCAGCTAATAATTTGCTACACACCAGAGATTAGAAGCTTGGTAGCATAACAGAGAGGAAAGAGCACAGGATTTAGAATCAGAAAATAAGAGTTCTAACCCTGTCCCTGTCATTTTTGTGACTTTTGAGAAATCACTAAAATTCTGTTTGGTTAAATCAATAATCTTCGCTAAGTCTCAGTTTCCTCATCACCAAAATAGATACCAGATGACCTCTAAAGTCTGTTCTAGGTGTAAATCTATGTTCTCTCACCCTTCATATACATATTTGTTTAATTAAAAAAAAATCCTTCAATCTAAACCATCAATCTAAAAGTAACAATCCTAAAATATTTTGATACTTACAGAAGACAGCTAATTGCATTCTACTGTTCTCTTCTTTTATCTTGAATTTTCCTTTGCTATTAATTATATTTGTTCTAATCTCCCTGGTTTAAAGATCAATCTCTGTGGGAGAGAAAACAAATTAAAATAAGAGCTGAGTATTTTAGTCTTCCTTTGTTGTTTGTTATCATCATCACTTCCAGCCCAGATAGTAGTTCTACACCTTCTACACCTTTTATTTCCAACATAGCTAAACACAGACAGACAGACAGACACACACACACACACAATTTTGTTGTTGTACATAAAAATCAATTTTCAATATTCTCTGAGAAAGGTTAGGACAATAATGATGGATACCTGCCACTTCAGAAACTGGATTGGCTAACTGCTTCCAAGTTGTTTGATTTCTTTATGTGCATATTCACACATATATGTATGTGTTCATAAAGGTATGTATGTATATATATATATGTGCACATGCATATATATCAGCATATACACATTTATGCTTCAATTACATGTGTTTATATGTTTATATGCACATCTATGTATGTGTATGTGTGTGTATATATATATATATATATATATTTTTTTTTTTTTTAGTGTAATATAGTATTATATTACAGTATAATAGAGCAGTATAATAGAGCTAAGCAGTATAATAGAGAGTCAGGTCTGGAATCAGGAATACTCATGTTCCTGAGTTCAAATATGACCTCAGACACTATGTGACTCTAGACAAGTCATTTAATCCCATTTGCTTCAGTTTCCTCATTTGTAAAATGAGCTGGAGAAGGAAATGACAAATTAATTACTCCAATATCTTTGCCAAGAAAACCTCAAATGGGGTCATAAAGAGGTATATATAGCTGAAACAACTGAACACAGCATGATTCAAGAGCAGTAGCCTTCAGTTAACTACTGTTGTTCTCAATGAAGCCTTGGTTCCTTAATGAATAAAATGAGGAGGGGAAAAATACTAGTCTGTGTCTCTTGAGTAGCATCTTATGGGTTAGTTTATATGCTTTAAGGGGGAAAAAATGATGCCTAAATTTGTAATCTCTTTTAAATGCATTAAAAAATAATCTGTTTAAAATATATTTTTGAAACTATGTATCTACAAAATGTAATTAGGTAAAAGGAAAAAATATATAATTGAAAGCAATAGAGAAAAAAATATTGAAAATTTTAAAACACACCTATTTTTAATGGTAGGAAAGGGGAAGAAGGTCCAAACTTATGATTTAATCAATTTGGGAAGTTTCTGGTATGGAAATTTCCTTCACTGATGCAAATAAGCAATTATCTGTAATCTATAGTCTTAGGGAAATGAGAGATTAAATGGTTTTAACAAGCATGTCAGAGGCTAGATTTAGCTAGTGTGTATTAGATAAGAGGATTGGAACCATTATTCTCCTACTAGATACTACATCTGAAGAAATAGCTTATCAAAGAAATTTAAATCAATTATGCCTCTTTCTAGAAATCATGTCTTTTTTTTCTTCTTCAGGTTTAAACCTAAAGATTAAGGAATCATAGAATGCTTCAAAATGGTTCAAAATTGGGAGGGGGGAATTCCTCCTCTCAAAAGATGGGGGAAAATGATGGGAAATCAGAAAAATTTTTGATTTGCCTAAGTTCACATAGCTATTTAAAGGCAAAGTCATGAGTAATGATCAAATTTCTTAATTATCACATTAATGGTGTTTCTGTCACACCATGATGCACCTTTAAATTACAAATATTTTACTACATGATTTTTACAAAGGGAAGCTAGATAATGCAGTAAATAGAGTGCTGGGTCTATACTCCTCTTCCTGAGTTCAAATCTGACTTCAGACACTAGCTGTGTGACATGGACAAGTGACTTAGCTCACTTTTCTTATCAGGAAAATGAGTAGAGAAGGAAATGGCAAACCACCACACTATCTTTGCCAAGAAACCCCCAAATGGGGTCAGAAAGAGTCAGTCACAATTGAAAAGGCCAGAAAATACTTAGAAAGATGACTTTTTTTTTTTTTTGTAATGGTAAGATACAGTAGTATTATAAGTAATATTTAGAAATCATGTCTCCCCCCAAAAAAGGCAGTATGGGGTGGTAGAGCACTCCATAATACAGGTTTGGAAACCTGGATTATGTTAAGGACTCTGACCCTAAATTATTATTTGACAATAATGTCATTTCCTCACCCTAAGCCTTACTTTCTTTAACTTTTAAATTAGGAAACTGGAATAGATGAGTTTTAGATTTCCTTATAGCTTTAATGTCCTATGATTCTAGACATCTTGATTTATTTCTTTTATTCATTTTTTTTCTTTGCAAATAATATTTTTGAATAAGCAAAGATTTAGAATACCTCTGTTGTGTGGAAAATTAGAGCACTATACCTTCAAGTGATTTGAGAATTAATTTAAAACACATTTAGGTCAAGTCATTTAACTTCTCGTTCCTTTATGTCGCAAAAGCAATAGATTAGGGCAGGTAGATGGCACAGTGGATATAGAGCCCCAGCCTTGAAGTCAGGAAGACCTGAGTTCAAATCTGGCCTTAGATACTTAATACTTCCTAGCTGTGTGACCCTAGGCAAGTCACTTAACCCCAGTTGCCTCAGCAAAAAAAAAAAAAAAAAAAAAAAAAAAAAAAAAAGGCAAGAGATTATATATAAATTGCTCACCTGAATCAGTCTAAGGAATTTCCATACCAAAATCCCATAAACTGAAAAAATCACAGACCTTGACTAATTTCTTATTTTCTAGACTACTAAAAAAAAGAGTTGTATTTTAAAATGTTTAATATTTTAATTGATAATCTCCTTTCAATGCCTTTTCCCTCAATGGTAAATTCCCTAAATGGTAAAAAAAATATTTTACAGATATATGGCATAAAAATGTGTATTAAAATTATTTCAATTTGTAGATACAAAAATTATCCATTCATTGTCATTGATTTCTTCATTTTAATTACTATTGATCTGTACAATAATCCAGATTGCTTGTAAAAAACTAACTTTAAGTGTAGAAAACATAAGCTTTAGAGTATTTCAAGTGTTCTTTAGATTATTTTGAAGGTTTGAACAAAAACCTTTTTTTTAAAAAAATCAAAGATTGAGTCAAAATGCTTTACTGCTATACATTACTTCTCTTCTAGTCATATATGTGTGGAGCATAGAAAAGTGTTACTCTGCATTAGCACTTTTCAGGTACACACTTAAAGAGAGCAGGAGGTCAACATCATGATTGTCATTTTTCCATAAACAAAGATAAAAAGATGTTTTTCAGTTTTACTCCATTTGTTCTTGTTTTTGTTTTTGTTTTTGTTTTTAGTTTTGTGGATTTTTTTTTCTCCCTATCACAGTCATTTCTCAATATACTTCCCCCTCCTCCCTTTCCCCACACACCCAGTACTCTGTGGTAAGCAAAAAAAAAAAAAAAAAAAAAAAACTTAAGCAATATATTTATTCTACATAATATGCACATTTTTTCTCAATCCAGCACTTTCATCAAAAGTACTTAACAGAGACATTCTTACATCAAATGAAGAACTAAAAACTATTCCACAGAATTGTTTCATGTAACTTTTTAAATTTTTCATTCAGTCAACAAGCATATTCCAGGTATATACTAAGAGCTAGTAATATGAAAAATGTTTCCTGGCCCCCAAGAAGCTTATATTCTAATGGAAGAAACAACATGTAAATAACTAGATATGTAAAAAATAAATACATGCACACATAGAAAGATCATAGTATATACAGAGAGAGATGGACAGAGAGAGGAACAGAGACAAATACAGAGACAATCCAAGAGAGGGATAGAATAAATCAGAGGAGAAAAGACAAAGGAAGAGTAGATGGTGTGATCTCAGAGGGGAGAATACTAGCAGCAGGAGGAACTAAAATAATTCCTGAAGAAGGTGAAGTTTGAGGTGAAGTTTGAAAGAGCGAGAGAAGATAAGGGATAGCTGTGAGGCAACAGAGCATTACAGTCATCCAGTAAAGCTTTGCATTGACAAAGATAAAGATGGAAGATGGAATGTCATATTTGAAGAACTGAAACTGAATTCTTTAGAATACTAAGCAAAAGAAGCTATTTTCTGCTTTATTTCTTTCCTAACCTTAATCACTGATTAGGTACTGCTTCAGTCAAACTGAGACCTATTAAAGATCTTAGCTTAAAAAGACCAAGTCTCCCATTTGATCTAGGCCATCTCCAGTCATCCAGATCTATATCTTGCCACTGGACTCAGCTTCAGAGAACAAAATAAAGCAGGTGACTTTTCACAATCCTTCCTCACTTAAATTCAGTTCACTTGCATGTCACAGCATCACCTCTCTGATATCATGGTCCAATTTGAGAAACAAGGACAAACAACATCAACAAACATCAATATTGAATCCAGTAGCACAATGCAGAGAAAAGGGCCCTACCTTTAGAGTCCATACAGCTCCAATTTATTTTGTAAATTTCCATTTGTAATTCACACTAAAAATGTATTTTAGAGTACACAGATGCAAAGTATATATTCACTCAAATATATATGGTACTTATGGTGTTTTGAGATTTGACAAAAGCTAAAGAAAAATACTTGATAATTTTCTTAAGCAGCAGCAGGGAGACTAAGAGGAATTCTTCTTGGATAGTACTCCATGCATTTCTCCTCAGTATTGTTTGACTGCAGTGGTGGAGACAACAAATAGAAAAATGAAGTAAAAGTGGAAACTCAAAAGTTTAATGGGTAAAGAAATAATCTAATGATAATGTAAAGTATCTAAATGATTTTCATTTTCATCTACATAACAGGAAATCATGAAAAACTAGACATCATTGGGTTTCTGAAAAGAAACAGGCTTATTTAAAAAGATTAGGAAGGCCTTTACTCTCTCTGATTCTACTCAGTACAACAGGGATTTTTGAAGATTTGGAATATTTAATTTAATAGTGGAACTTTGGAGTTCTTCTTGTTTAACATCCTCATTGTAAATGTATTAGAGATTGAATTGACTTTATGGGAGATCATATCAAGGATTGTGCATATGGCTTCTCTGGAAACTTCCAGGGAACCAGGAGAAATGATGACTCAGCATTTGGGCATGTAGGAAATGAGGCGTTTCCTGGCTGTTTCTGGCCATGCGGTGACTTAAGGATGAAGAAGTAAGCACTTTGAAATGATGAAGCAATTCCTTTATTGGCTGCTGAGTCAAATGAACCAGTGACTCAGTGGCTCTTTTAAAATAAGATTTTGGTGAAACCTTAGATTTTAACATAAATCCAAGATTTAAGAAATTTGTCTCTGGAGAACTCATGGGGTTTTAATGAGCTGAAGAGTGTAAGTTAAAAAAAAAAAAAAAAAAAAAAAAAGCCTGGTCTCCCTTTCCCTCCATTCCCTATTGGAGACCAAACTTCCTCAGTCCTTAACTCAATTGTATAGGCACACCTCATTATATTGTGCTTCACATAATTTATTTTTTATTTACTTTTTTTTTTAAACAAATTTAAACTGCAACCCTGCAATTGAACTTTATCTGTGCCATTTTTCCAACAGCATGTGCTCATATCATTTCTTTGTGTCTCATTTTGATAATTTGTGCGATATTTCAAACATTTTCCATTATTATTATATCTCTTAAGTTGATCTTTGATGTTACTATTATTATTGTTTTGGGGGTACCACAAACCACACCCATATAAGAGTGTGAACTTAATTGATAATTGTTGTATATGTTCTGATTAGTCCACCATTCCCTGAGATACAACAATATTGAAATCAGACCAGTTAATAATCCTTCAATGGTCAAGTGAAAAAAAGAGTCAGTCAGTGTAGTAAACTTCATTGTTGCTTTATTTTAAGAAAATAACAAAGCTGCCCCGACTTTCAGCTTCAGCTTCCACCACCCTGCATCATCAGCAGCCATCAACATTGAGGCAAGACTCTCCAGCAGCAAAAAGATTGCAACTCACTTAAGACTAATGAAGATTAGTATTTTTTTTAAAGCAACAACGTATTTTTAAATTAAGGTATATACGCTTTTGGAAGGTATTATGCACTGGGAAACCAAAAAGTTCTTGTAATGTGTTTTATTGCAATATTTACTTTATGGCAGTGGTCTGTTACTGAACCCACAATATCTCCAAAAGATGTCTATATCATATTCCTAGGTGTAAATCCGAGATAACATCAACAGAAGGGGTAGGAGGTATAATACTCCAGTACTGTAGGTACAGTACTAAGAAATTCCTCAGCTTTAAGAGGAAACATGTGAAGTGACTTGCCAAGTTCACATAGGCAATAAATGCCAAATCCCAGATCTGCTGATTTAAAATGCAGTCCTTTTTCTACAGAAGAGAATGGAGAGACTGTAGAGGATAGTGCAAAAATCTTAGTGCCCTTTTAAATTATTAAACCATAAAGCTATTAATGCTATTAAAACTTAAAACTACACCAAGAATTTGGGGCACCCTGTTTTTCCATCCCCCAAAAAATGGTATGCTTTCTTTGGATAGGGACAGGATAGGGCATTGCTATACTTGAAATGTTAAATGTGTTTTCACTCTGCTATTCTGCTATTGTCAATACTTATGTTGCAGCTTCTTTGGTACCAACATGTCTCCGCATTCATAAAGACAACCTTAAATTCTAAACATACAAATTATATTTATTTATTCATTCATGTGAAATGAATATTTGTATTTGTTGTGGATACAAAGTCACAGAATTCAGAAACAGAAGTGAAGAGTGAATGGCTCCAGAGTTTCCCCAGGGACTTAGGAAGCATGCTGGATAATTTTATTCTCTCTCCAAAAAAGTATAGTTCTGAATAATACCAGAAAATAAAATGGTAAGGAAGCTGTAAGAGGAATACAGATAGCCTACTGTAAAAGAAACAGCTTGTTTTGATCAATAACATTTGGAAGACTAGTTTTTCATTCCTTTGGATAGATCCTCATTGAGTGTAGGTATTTAAGTGACCAAACACATGTAAATATACAAAATATTTTTGATTTATAAAATATTAAATTTCAAGTGGTGTAATCTTTTTAACAAATATTTTATTACATGTATTAATACAAGTCAGTGTTATTTTTATGTCTTAAACATATTCTAAATTAAATGCATTATACATACATATATACACATATATTATATATGTATATATATATATATAAAACTTTGATATTTCTGTGTACTCGTGGTGTCTTAAGAGGATCCCAATTATGCCAAGGAATACTATAAAATTCTCAAAAATACAAAATCACTCTATTTTACTTAAACTTAAATATTCTTCTCTAATTCTGTGCCTTGAAAATGTTACTAAATAGCTTTTGAAAAAAATAAAGGCTTGATTATACAGGTCTATATATTGCTTAAATGAATTATTTCATAATTAATAATATAAATTATTTAAATCATAGGCACTGAATTTCTGAGCTTAAAAAGGTTTTTGAGATCATGGAGAGGGAAGAGGTTATTAAGCCTTTGGTTTTTAGTAAATTTTTAATATATTCTATTTAATTTGAGAGGAAATACATTCTAGAGTTTATCATAAATATATATGTATATAAAACAAACTAATTTTTCATAAAGAAAACTTTATTTAGTGTATTACATTTTTAAAAGATCATTAAATTGTTTTGTCTAATCCACAATTTTTTTCTCTCACTCCACTTTCAGACTATTCAATAGAAATAACTAGATCTAGATTTACATATATATATATATACACATT
This sequence comes from Antechinus flavipes, assembly GCF_016432865.1. NCBI lineage: Eukaryota > Metazoa > Chordata > Mammalia > Dasyuromorphia > Dasyuridae > Antechinus > Antechinus flavipes. The sequence continues at coordinate 222,490,946 of NC_067400.1, forward strand.
TTTTCTCCCCTGTAAACCTTTGACAAGTTTCTCATATACTCTGTGGCTATGTATATCTCAGGTTTGGAAAACCTGATCTATATTGTAAATTATGAAATTTATTTGTATATGTTTCATTTGAATTTTACACTTTTTCTTTTAGAAAGTTTTGATTTTTCTCCCTTTCCTCTATTAAAGAACAAAATAAAAGGAAAAAAAAGAAAATCCTCAAAAATAAGCATAATCAGGTAAAGCAAGTTCCTTGAAATATATGTCCCATTTTACATCTTGAAGTTACCAGTTGTTTGCAAAGAGGTGGGTAGTATCAGCTGAGAACAAACTCTAAAATCTAAAAGGGTTTTATAAAGAATTTTAGCTGGAAAAAGGTATAGTTCTTTCTTTAATCTGTATTAAGTTTTATATCACATAAAGTTAAAACAAAAATGAAAAATGAATACTTTGCACATATATCGGTTGCTTGTGATGACATCAGCAATCAATATAACTTGGGGGAAGTCAAACCACAAACATTTTGGGTGTTCTCAAGACAAGAGCTACGTGGAATCTATAGATTCCTTATAGGGGCATCAGCTTCCCCAGAGAGTCTCTGAAATTAGCGTGACATAGCCAATTATTTCATCACATAAATTTAGATTCAAATAATATCAAGAAATATTTTCCCTACAACAGCATTCATCATCTTCAGTCCTGTGGAATTCTAGTTTATCAGTGCATTGATGCCAGTCACAAAATTTTGAAAGTTGTTTTTCTTCACAATGTTTTTATTATATAAACTTTTCCTATTTTTGATCATTTTAATTTATATTACTTTATATTGATTCTTCCAGTTTTCTCTGAAACTATTTAACATTTTTCAATTCACAATAATATTTTAGTATATATCATTACAACCTTGTAGTTCATTTAGCCATTTTCCAATATATGGATACCTCCTTTTTTCCAATTTGAAACTACTATGAAAGGAATTGCTATAAATATTTCTGCGCCAAACAGATAGTGAAACTTTTCATTCAATTGGCCCTTTTTATGGAATAGAAAATTTAAGAGTCACCATCCCAGTCTGCAAAGAAAACTGACAAGGGAAAGCTTAGTTTCTTCATTAAAAAAAAAAAAAAGTTTTAATAAGAACTGATTAGAAATGCCATGAAATTCTAATAGTGGTTGGACCTGTTTTTTTTTTTTTGTACAGGCATAGGAAATAGGGTCTTCTTAGAAGAGCCACTGTTTCCCACGATATATAGTATTGACCACAGACATCAGAACAACCATTTTGCATTATCTCTTCTTTGGACTCCCACACTACAGTGTAACAGAAAATGGCAACTTGGAGAAACATGTGGCTAGGGTCTGTGCTTACCAAAAATGATCTTGAGAATGAGCTGATTCTTTGATGGTTTCTTTATTCCTTTTCTGAACATAGGATAGAGTTTATAATTCCTAAGAATGATCTTTCTGTGTAATTTTGAGAGGTTCCAAGAAATTTAGAGTATCTGAGCGCAATTTTTCAGATACCAGCTTCCTAGAAGAATATGAGGATCCTCAACAGGGACTTGTCCTTCAACCTGAAGAACTAAAACCATCCATAAGAAGGCAAGAAATCTATTTAAACTTTCCTGAATTTGCTGTGGTCATGAGCTGCTCACATAGTATAGCTTGAAAATAAATGGGAAGTATTTGCTCAGCACAAAAGTATATTTACCTTCCAAAAGAAATCTAGTGGAAAATTTGAATGTCCTGTATCTCATGGGTCTCTTTGAGATAATACATGTCTTAAAAATCTTAGTATAATTTTAGGGTGTTAAATCTTAAATATAAAATATTACATAAATATAGCTGTTAGTATCTTCTGTGATGGATAAAATAAGTGTTCTATACCTGTACTTTCTGTGTTAAGTGAACTAAAATCTGTCAAATGCCAATTTAGACTCATTTAGACTTAGAGAGACAATTTTCCATTTTTAGGGAATTCTAAATTTTTGCCAAAAAATTTCCACTGAGAGTCCTGAGTAGGAGCAAGAGCAAAGAAGAGAAAATGATCTTTGGATCTAACCTAACATGTATGGACCAAAATCATGGGATAAAGAGGGGTGGGGGTGGGAGTGGGAGAAAGGCTCCTGGGTTACTGGTGACAAAGGATAGCCATTTATAACCCCATCTCTTTCTTCCTCAGAGATGACTGCACCTGTGTAACTGAGGTGAAATAAAGAAACAAGTCATGAAAACTGAATAGATGGAAGAACTGGGAAGTTATAGTATTTAAAGAAACATCAATATGTATGTTAGTTATGTTAGTATGAGAATGGAATTGGGGTTGAAAGGGTTAACAGTAGTAAACCAGATTCTGAACTCTGAGAAAAGAGGAAGAGAACTCTGGGGAGTGATAGATCAACACTACCAGGATCCAGATTGTCTGATAACTTTGGATGGAGGATCCCTCAACTTGGAAAGATTGCTGTTTAGTGGCAGTACAAGGAAGTAGTAATGGGAAGTAAAGATTATTCTGATAGCTCCATTAAAACTGGGGTATATGAACCAGTATTGGAAAGGATAGCCAGGGATATAGTATCAACTGATAGAAGCCAGATCTCAGTATCATAACATGGAACAAAGGAGAAAAAGATCTAAAATAGAAGAATTTGTAAATTGTGATTAAGATCCATGGCTCTTAATTTTGTTATCTTTAAAATGGGGATCATCTATATACTATTTACTCTTGGAAATGTGAAGAATTACTCTATAAATCTTTAAAATAATATATAAATATTAGGTAGCATAAAAGAGTCTAGTTTAATAAACCCACTGAATAGGATGAGATAGGACTGCCTCACAGGAAACTGGGCAATGATTTGTCCCAAAATTCGTAAAAGTCTATCTTTTTAACAAGATTTTCTGGTGATGTTATATAGCTACAAATACCATGGAATTGGACAGTTTCAGAAGAGTCATAATTAGCAATGAACCAATAGCAACAGTGATTTATATGGTGATGGTAAGTAACTAAAGATACATTTAAGTTGAAAAGAAAACAAGTAAATCATGTAGTAAGCATAAGAATAATAGACAGGTGCCTGATTAAGCATTATTATCTGTAAAATATGAAAATAACCAGAAGAAGATTTTCAATATATTCATGGAAGAGTTAGTGTAAGACTTGAATAGATACTTCCTGGGTTGAGAAGCATGGATAGATTGCTGTCTGCCATAGTAGAAGTATCAAGTTTGGTGAATTCATGAGCTTATTGAAGAGCATAAAAAAGGCCTGTTCTTGCTGTAAATTGTTATATGTTCTAAAGTTTTCCCTTGCTCTAGCATTCTGTGTATTAAGTTTTCCTATCCCTTGCAGCTTTAAAAATTTAAGGCTTCTGACCTTCAAAGTCAATGTCTTCTAAGATGGCATATAAAGTCAGAGTAAAACTCAAAACATATAGCACTCTGTAAGAAAATATAACATATATATTATATTTTTTTCTCATCATAGGAGATGTTCTGGCAATGTTTGAATGACTTCCTATCCAGGGTGTATTAAGGAGGTTTTAGCATTATTAGAATGAAAAGAAACAGGAATCATCTAGTCCTAGGATTTGTACTTTTTTTTTTTTTTTTTGGTATGGTACACTCCTTTGTTATTCTGATATACAGACTGGTAAGTTTGTCTGCCTCAAATCTCTTCCTATTTCAATCCACTCTCCAAAATTCAGCTACTAAAGTCACTTTGCTAAAGCACAAATTCAACCATGTCACTTCCCTACTAAATAAATTTCAATGGGCCCTTTTTGCCTCCAAGATCAAAATTTTAAAAAATTAAAAAAAATTCAAATTAAAAGCTTTTCTTGCCTTTATCATTTTTAATACATTATTTCTACCACCTTGCCCTATGATGCAGTGATACCAGACTCCTGGTTGTTTTTCAAAGATGCTCTATCTCTAGGCTCTCAGGAATTTCCTTTTGTTGTCCCCCATGTCTAGAACAACCTTCCTCTCCAATTCCACCCATTGACTTCTCTGGCTTTCCTTAAATCCCAATTAAAATGCCATCTTTTATAGGAAGCCGTTTTCAAACCTTCTTAATTCCAGTGCCTTCCCTGTGTTACTCTTTCCTATTTATCCTGAATATTGTTTACATATATGTTTTATGTCGTCTCTCTGTTAGACTGTAGGCTTCTTGAGGACCAGACCCTCCTTTGCCTCTTTTTGCTTCTATATTGCTTAGTACAATGCCTAAAATATATAATAGTTGGTTAATCATGTTTATTGATTGATTTTTGAAATCTATTGATACCGTCTCAGAATATTTTTAAATACATAAAATAGTTTCCCAAGTAAGTATTCCATGATATTTAAATATAATTATCAAAATATTAAAAAAATAAATTCATGAATCTCCCCAAATCAATCAATTGACACCAGATTAAGGACTTTTGATTCCAATCCAAGTCTCTCTTGGATATAGATAAGGAATATAAAATAAGGAATACTTAGATAAGAAGTATCTTAGGATACTTAGATTTTAAAAAAAAAATGAAATGATTTCCTGAAGCTTTGCAACAAGTTAGTGGTAGAGTTAGAACTAGAACCCAGATGTTCTGCATCAAATCCAATATTTTTTCAATGTTCATTATGGTTCTTTCAATATAGTTCTCTGAACTGTAGCTGAAGTTCCTTCCAATTCTGATATTATAAGATTCTCTGAGATTCTATACTAACATTCTTATATCTAGTCTGGTTGTATTTCTTAGCAGACTGGAAAACCATTAAAAATCCATTCCTACATTCTGCTTTTCATCCCCATTCTATCAAGTCATATGTATATGACATGGTTTAATTTTAAAAGAGCCTCAACAGGATTTTCATTTTAGTAGCAAGGCTTCTGATTTTTGCTTTGGGGTTTTCATAAAGAAGGGGCTTACTAAGATTCTAATTCATATTTTAGGCTATGCAGTTTTAACAATATTTATTGTAGTGTCTGATCCTCATGCATTTCCAATTACAAGTCAAATAGAGGAACATATTTGACTATTCTACAATCAAACATATCTCAGCTATACCCTGGAACTGGAAGAATATAAGCCTCTGTTTTGTTAGGGACCATACCCTACCTGGAGATAGATACTTCAGGTAATAGGACAGGTCATGTGATTGATAATTTCTCAAGTTTGATCTAGGCTCTTCTTTTCAAAGTTCATTGAATGTTTCATGTAAAATGCCAGGCTATGTGCATTTTCTGAAATAGACTTTTAAATGATGCATAGTCTTCATGGATGATTTAATTCAGAATTTACTCATTAAACTTGTAGATTCCATTAATTGGGTGGGGCTCCTGAGGAACTGGAAATAGAATACAAATAACTTTAACTAATTTTTGTTGTAGTTTTAAAATTAACTTCTTGACTATCATGGTTATTAAGCTTGGAAATATTTTAAAAATTAAGGAAGTTTAATGAAATTTCTTCCCTGAAAAATTTTTTTTAAATGAGAAACTAATTCTACTTGAATGGTTCAAGTACAGGCCTGCCTGGAGAAAGGAATCTGGACTAAATGACCTCTTAAATTCCATTCTGCAAGCTTGAAATACATCTGGATACACACACACACACACACACACACACACACACACACACACACACGGGTTGAAAATGTCTTTAGATAACAGACCACAAAAATTTGCTTTACTGTTTGATTAGCAATAAGAGAAATTGGAAACTAAGAGCAAAAGTGAATTGAAGTAAGAGTGATACAACTAATTAATAATGGATAGATGGCATATTTAACTAGGAGTCAAATTCTTTAAAAAGAAAAAAAAAGGGGAGGGGGGTCCAGAAGGAATAAATTTTGTATTAGGTAGGAGGAAAAAGGCATGGGCTCCTTGAGTGTACAGATAAATATATACATAAGAATCTGTGGAAGAAGAGATCATTAACAACACAGTGGAAAATAGCTCTTCGTTTATCTTTTTTTTTTTTTTTTTTTTTTTTGGAAAAAAAAGAAAAGTAGCCAAAATGCTATAAAACTTTTTTTTAGCTTTTTATTTTCAAAATACATGAATAGTTTTTAACATTCACTCTTGCAAAACCTTGTGTTTCAATATTTTTCTCCCTCCCTTCCCAAACCCTTCCCTTAGACAGCAAGTAATCCAATATATGTTAAATATGTGATGCTAAAAAAACTTTGACTCCTTTTCTTGGCATTCAAGGCATTTTGGTTCTAATTTACAAATTCAAACTTTTCAATTTTATCTCAATCTACTTTCTACTTGATTTCTTCTTGTACTCAATGTTCCTTCTAAATAAGCCTATTCATTGCATCACCATAAAATGTCTCCTATTTTCGTATCTTCATGCTTTAGCTCATATATAAAGTACTGGGCTTGGAATCAGGGAGCCTGGAGTTCAAATCCATAACCTCACTAGCTATTTAAGGCTTGGAAAACTAATAAACCTCTGTATGTCTCAGTTTCCTCTTCTGTAAAATAGGTGTGCTAATGATAGCATCTCCCAGGACTGTTATAAGGATCATATGAGATCATATATTGTAAAGTGTTTTTCAAAATCTAAAATGTTATATAAATGTTAGCCATTATTATTAGACTGAATAACATGGTGATTGAGTTGACTAGGCAGGCAAAGGCACAACCCAACTGGGGCCCAGAAATACCACTCTGAAAAAATTACAACTCTCTGGATAATCTTAAGGTTCTTGTTCAGTTAGTAAGGATTAATTTAATAAGAAATTTCTTTAGGAGAAAGTCCAATATCTGGCCTCATGAAGAGAAATGAGACTATGAGATCTGATGATCATAGTTATAATAGCTATAAATAGCTATTATTTATGTCCAATTCCCATGCATAGTTATTTTTTTTCCCTTTGGGCTAGAAAGTGGTAAACTCACCTGGTAATTCAGATAGATAACATTAATTTTTTCTAAAAATATAATTTTAATTTTTATAATGCAATAAAAAAATTCACAAAAACTCTCCAATTCATTCACATTGTCTATAGAATTAACTCCTAAATGATATGCTTGGCATTCTGCTCTTCTGATAATCTAGTTCCACTTAATCTAACACACACCTCTCTTGACTTGCCTGCAAAATATTCTTCTTTTTAAAGGCTTAGCTCAAGCTAGAGAATGTTGAACTTGGAATCTGGTAGACTTGGGTTAAAATCTGGCCTCAGGCATTTATTAGCTGTGTGACTCTGGGCAAATCATTTAACCTCTCAAGGCTTCAGATTACTCATCTGTGAAATTAGTAGGCTAATATGATATCCTCTAAAGAACCTTCTAACTCTAAAATTTATGATTTTATGATCATTTCCTGGCCATTCTGACTAATAAGACTTTTTTCCTTCTCTGAATCCCTACATCACTCCCTGAGGACTATCTAATGGAAAGAGCACAGGACTTAGAGCCAGAAGCCCTGGATTCTGATCCCAGCTACACCAATTACCAGTTGTTTGAATTTGAATAAATCACATCGCTTTTCTAACCCTTCGTTTTCCTATATGGAAAATCAGAATAAATATATTTACTCTGTTTATCTAACAGAGTTGTTTAAAGGTTTGAAACAGAAAAGTAATCAATCAGTTAGTATTTGTTATGTGTCTGTTATGTGCCAAGAATTATGCTAAGTAGATGCTGGAAACACAAGTACAGAAAATGAATTATCTCTATTTTCAATGAACTTACTTATTCTAATAAGAAAGATAATAAAGTATATGTAAATATATATACTACATAAATATAAGGTTAATTAACAAATGCACATTCACAAAGTATTTTGGAGGGTTAGCACTAATAATTAGGTAGTCAAATAGTCAATAAACATTTCTGAAGTGCCTACTATGTGCCAGACATTGTATTAAGTAGTAGGGATACCAAGACAGGCAAAAAACAGTCCCTGCTACCAAGGATCTCAGTCTAATGGAGAAACAACATAAAAAAAAAATGTGTGTGTATATATATATATATATATATATATATTTGATAAATTGAAGATAATAGCAGAAGAAAAGGCCTAGCAATAACATGGAAAAATAAAGGCTTCTTATAGAAAGTGAAATCTTAGCTGAGACTTGAAGAAAGAAGGAGGCCAAGAGATAGATGAAGAGGGAGAGAATTCTGGCCATAAAGGACAGCCAGTGAAAATACATATAGTCCTAAAAGAGAACTCTATGTTAAAAACAAACAAACAAATAAACAAACCAGAAATGAGGCCAGTATCATTGGTTCACAGGGTACATGGAGGGGATTAGGTATAAGAAGCCTGGAATGGTAGGAAGGGACAAGGTTTTGAAAGGCTTAGAGACACAGCATCAGCCCTAGAAAATTTCTAGTTCAATTTGTGTCTGCATCATAGAGTTCATAGTTCATAAACTAGTATAAGCTAAACAAGTATTAAGTGTGTCTGAATAGAACTAATCAATCTGGATATTTCAAGCCAAATTTTAAAAACTCAATTACTTGGGGAATTCAGAAAAAATTTCACCCACTCAATTTATCAGATAATAAAGATAATACTAGCTGTCTCCTTCTGGAGTTTTTGGATGGATAAATAAAATAACATAAGAGTAATGCTTTGTTATTATAAAGAAATAAAAAATTATGAAACAAATTTTATATTCATGGTCAGAACAAAAAATCTTTAATCACTAGAAGACAGTATAAAATAGAAATGTTTGTTTTTAAAAGAAAAATAAATATTAAATATTTTTCTATTACATGAAAATGAATACTTTGTATCTATTTCTAATATGATAATTTCAAATTAGGAAAAAATAATCCTCATTAATCAAGCCCTTTCCTTTCAAGTTTGGCACAAGTTTCCAAAACTTCTTTCAGCCAGCAAACACTTGATCTTCCTGCCAAGCAAAGAGATATGGCAGCCAAGGACAACACTAATTTGTAATATAAATTTCCTTGTAAGATCTTATTTAGGAGTATGGCAAAAGATTGTGAGCAATATAATTTCATAAAACAGGGAGAAGCATTGGAGGGAAAAATGGATTTTCAGAAACATTGGTCAGAAATTCAACTAAGCAAAACTATCCCAAGGACATTCAAAGATGAAACTGTAATGAGGATAATAAATAAATGAAAATATAGAAAAAGATTTATAATGATCATAACAAATTCTTTTCTTCAATTACAATAAAGTCAGAACATTTTGACTCAAATAGCACATGAAGTTTTATGTGAGGAAGTAGAAATAGCACTGAAGAAAACAATGAAAACAACATTCATTCAACAGTTGTGTACAAAGAATGTCTATGCTAGGTGCAACACAATATAGAGGGCATTGAGAGGCTGATTCTTAGGGTATTTGGATGTTAAAGACTTGGAAAGAAAATTTTATATTTGCTCATTACCAAAAATGGTAACAGAAGAAATAATTCTTGACACATAAACTAATTTTTTCATCTCTATAAAATATTCATGAGAATAAACTGTACATATGGAGAAAGCATCCTAGATGAATGTATAAGAACAGAAAGTGCAGGTTTGCATAAATGATATTCTATAGTAGACCACCTGATTGAATGAAAGTTAGAGAATGTAAGATTCCAAATACTTGTTTGTTTATTATATGTGATTCAATAAAACAATACCTGTAAGGTTCTCCTCAATCAGAAGTCTATCATGAATCCATCAAAAATTATAGAAGGTTACTTGAAAGCTGAAACAACAAAAACTTTGACATTGATTTCTAATATTAATCTAAACACAAAGCAGGAAGAAATGCTTGCTAAAGGTGTTTGCTACCATCATAGAGAATGTCTAGTACAGTCTAGATGAAAGAGGAATTCCCTATTGATGATTAAGTCCTGCTACAAAGGAGAGGAATTAGATTTGTTCTGTTTGGCCACAGTGGTCAAAGGGATAGAAGTTCTAGAGAAGAAAGTTTAGGTATAATAGAAGAAAAAAATCCCTAATACTAAGGGCTATCTAAAAGTAGAATGGGCCACTTTGGAGGAAGCATCCCTCCTCATTGGAGGTCTTCAAGCAAAAGGTGAATAATAATTTGTCCAGTGTTACATTGTAGAGAAAATTCTTTTTTCAGATATGTGTTGGATGTCCACTATTTTGTGATTCTCTTCCTGATATGTCTTCAGAATTTGATGGGCTGCCATGTGGAAGAAAAATTAGTCTTATTTTGTTTAGTATCAGAAGGGGATCTAGAAGTAGTGGGGGGAAATTGCAGAGGCAAATTTAAGCTTGATATGAGGAAGAAGTTCCTAACAATTTGAACTTCTCCAAAGGAGATATTATAGATGTTAAAAGGCATGATGACTCCTTGTCTGGCATGTTCAAATGACAGTTTCTTAGGGAAGTGATTATTGAGCTCTCTTCCACTTCTAAAATTCTGGGTTTCTGGTGAAATCAACCAAGTCCAGATGTTGATAGTGCAATAACGTAATTGTGGCCATTCATGTTTTCATTCCATTCCATTAGCATTTTGAAAGTATTCTCCTATTTTCCAGACATTAGGGAAACAAAGATAGTGACTCATGTATCAGAAAATTGAAGATAATAGATAAGTACATGGTGAAAAGACACAGAGATAATTGGGCAATTTTTGATGCTGTAGTTTATTGATATGCCTTTTTTTCTTGTGCTGGATTATAGCTCAAAGTTATCAACTCTGCTTCACACAATGATGTTTGCTTTTTATAAAATAAAAACACAATATATCATTTGCTCATTGAGTTTTCTCCAATAAGTAGTTTTGCTTAAATTGCTAGGAGGGATGCTTAAGATTCAAATATTTTTTTCAAATCGTTCAATTCCCAAGCTTAACTTAATTTTTTTCCATTTCTATTTTTCTATGAAGAGATTCATATCTTGAAGAAAGATAACTATTTAAAATCATAATGTCACTCAATTTAAGAGAATAAGGCAGTTCTCTGAATTAGTGATGGCAATATTAACAAGTTCTTGGTTGGAAAGAAAATAAGAAAAAAGACTGAAGCCCTGGAATGATAAAGCCTTTTTTTACTTTTGATTGTTCTTTCTTCCTTCTTATTTACTCTGGTAAACTTTGTACATGCAGCATTTAACACAGTATCTGGCACGTAGTAAGAACTTAATACTTTTATTTATCCCCTGTACTCTTATTTATCTTTATCCCTAAATATGGACTTTGGCTGCTTAGGACAGCTTAGTATAGCTAACACTGATCTTCCTTAAATCCCATTTCCTTTTATTTCTGACCTGTTGTGCTAAGGTTAGCTTATAACTTAGACTAGTTACTGCTCTACTAGAAACTGGGTCTAATCATTCTTAGGGTCAAAGGATTTAGAGCTGTAAGGAGTTTACCTACTCTAATAGTTTAGTTTTTCAGTTAAACAAATTGAAAGGAGAATTGAAGTGATTGTGCAAGGTCCCCACGGATTTTAAATAATAGATTCAGATTCAAAAGTAGGGTGTTTTGACTCCAAATTCAATACTCTTGGCTACTATATACCATATCTCTTCTAAAACTTCTGATACCACACTGACATTAAGAAATTAGTAAAGATTACAAACCAGTACTTTTTGATAAATTTTAATTTGATGAAATTACTTGTTAGTAATTTATTTTGTAAGGGAGCTTTAATAGGCTAGTCATGTCAGAAAGTCAGGTCAATCATTTATTATACAAGTCAATTATTCAAGACACCAGCAGATGAGCAAATAGTAAAAAACGACAAATAGGATAAGTTTCAGTGCCCTTTATCAAGTCTAATGAACATAAGACTGGGTTACATAGGATTCGTTCAGAAGAAGAACCTGTAAGGAGAAGTCTATGAGAATTAAGCTTGTTTAGAAGACAGAAGGAAAGGAGGAGAGCAGATAGAGCTGTTGCATACACAGAGAGAAACTGAAAAGAACCTATCAGCTTACTCAACATTTCTAACTGGATCAATAGTAAGTGACTCATCCTTTGGACAATCCTTAATGTCACCTGAAGCAGCAGCTCTGTATCACCAGAAAATGAAGGATTTTTTCCCCAGTGAATTTCATGTTACTCTTGTTTTCCAGAACATGTGTTTGTTTCCAGATAATCTAATGAAAACTTTAAAATCCCATAACTTTTGTTGAACAATGCTGTTTAAAATGACCCTTTTTACCCAAACGAAAACTTCTTCAGAGTCAGACACAAGTTCATGAAACTCTGCCAACAAGTCAATCTTTTAAGTCTCTTTGAAATCAACCATTTTTAAATTCCTCTTTTAAATTTTCATACTTCTCCCTAAACTTTATCTCATACTGGTTAACAAACTGTAAACTTATGTTTCTCTTTCTGGTATAAAGTGACTTAATTTCCCACATTAACATTGCTTTTAGTGATGTTTTTGCAAGAACCTTACCACAATTTATTTCCATGTCATGAAGGTCATTTTATCCTATGATTAAGTTCTGTAAGATCTTGCAACATTTTCCTCTATTCAGTATCTGTCCTGGGAGATAAAAAGCTATATATCACAATAGTCATTCATTTGGTTATAATCTTAGATTTACAATTGGAACAAATGTTTATGTCATTTAGTCTAAACCTGTGATTTTCTCAGTCTAGGGATCTCTCTTTGCTATTAAAGGTCATATAGGATCATAGATTTAAATGTAAAAGAGTTTTAGAAGTCATTCAGTCCAATTGCTTCACTTTACAAATGAGAAAATGAGGTTCGACAATATGTACATAGTAACAGAGATAGTATATTACAGAACCAAAATTCAAACCCATTGTGCCTGATTCTAAATCCAGAATAATTTCAATTTATAGTGTCGTCTCCTCTTCTCTTACCATTTTATGACAAAACTGAGTTTCAAAGAAGTTACCTAATTTCCTCAAAGTCACACATATAAAAACAAGTATTAATTACGTTCTCCTCCAAAACTTTTTTTTTTTTGGGGGGACGGGGAATATAAGAGGTGCTGTTTGCTAACCCTATCTAAGAAGCCTCATTATTTGATCTTTTAAAAAAAGGAGCTGCTGAGGCAGCTAGGTGGTACAGTGGATAGGAGTCAGGATAAGATAGCAGCCCTGAAGTCAGGAGAACCTGAGTTAAATGTGATCTCAGACACTTAACACTTCCTAGCTGTGTGACCTTGGGCAAGTCTCTTAACTCCAATTGCCTCAGCAAAAAAAAAAAAAAAAAAAAGAACTGCTATAAAATGTTTCTCTTTGGAGGGGACACAGAATTGACTGGTGTCTTTTCTGTGTCAGGAATCTGATGAAGGGTATTCTCATGTTTGGGGCAGGACTATAGACAAATATCCAAAGTTGTTTTATGCTTGCTTTAAATAGCACTATATTTTAAGTGTCCATGGAGATTCTGGGGCACTAAGGTGTTCTATGTTGGAAAAAAAATGCTTCTTAGACTTGTTTCTTGAGTCACCATCTCTCCAAACCAATTTTCCAAAGTCCATCTGGTAAAAAAGGAAAGAGTTAGGAAATGGAATCTGTTGATTTGGGTAATCAGGTAATCAATAAGCATTTATTACGTATGTACTGTGTATTTGACATTGTGCTAAGTGCTGGGTATATAGAAAAAAACAAAAGGTCCTGCTTTCAGGGACCTGATAGTCTAATGGAGAAAAAAACATGAAAACAACTCTGGACAAACAAGTTACATACAGGAAAGATTGGAGATAATGTAAGAGGGAAAATATTAAGAAGGACCAGGAAAGGCTTTTTGCAGAAAGCAAGCTTTTCATTGGGATTTGAAGGAAGCCAGGCAGGATAGGAGTCAAAGATAAAGAAGAATAATATTCCAGGCACTGGGAACAGCTCAGGAAAATGCATGGAGTCTGGAGAAGGAATATCTTGTTCAAAGAACAGTAAAGTTGCAAGTGACACTGGATCACAGAGTATAAAAGGGTAGTGGCTTAAAGTGTAAGAAGAGTGGAAAGGTAGAGGCAGGGAGATTATGAAGAGCTTTGAACTCTAAGAAGAGGATTATATATTTGATCATGAAAGTGATAGGGAGCCACTGGAGTTAATTGAATAGAGGCTTGACATAAGTCGATTATTTTGACATGAGTGGACTATGGACTATATATTTGAATGGAGAGATACCAGAAAGACCAATTAGCAGGCTGCTGCAGTAATCTAGGGTGAAGTGAGAAAAGTTGACTCTCCATTCAGGGTTTCAGTTTCCATATCTGTAAAATGAGGGAGTAGCACTAGAGAATCTTTGAGGTTCCTTGCAATTCTAAATCTATAATGCTATGAAGGCATATGAGGCCAGTTTTATTGGGTACTGAAATTTTTTTTTTCTAAGCACTCACTCCTATGCTGGAACTGTATAAATTTCTCCTGATAACCTCAAATTAGAAAACAAACAAACTAAGCAGTAGTACTTAAAACACAGATAAAACCGAGGGTAAGGCACTACAGATTTGTTCAGTGCCTGGTATCTATATCTGAATATATGTGGGGTTTTTTTTTACTTACCCTTGGACACACAGAGGGAAAACTTTTCTTGTTTGTGGAATATTTCTTTGACTATTTTCTCATCTATAAAATGATAGGAAGGAACTAGATAGCCTTTGTGGTCCTTTGCAGTTTGAAATCTACGATCTATGATGGGGTGAAGATATCATACATCAGTTTGACTGGGTGCTGAAGTAACGTTTGTTTGGTTTTTCTCAAGGACTCATATCTTAGAATTGTCTAAATTTCTGTTGATTACCCCATACTAGGAAGAACAAACAAATATAGACAAACCACTTTGTAGAACAAAGATAAAATACTGAGTGAGGCATTGCAGACTTACTTAGTTTCTGATGACTATAATCATCTGTGAGTATATGGGGAGATTTTGCTTTTCACATGGACAGTATATATGTACATACATGCACACACACACACATATATATGTCTAATTTTGTTGTTATTCAGTCATTTCAGTCGTGTTCAAATTTGTGATTCCACTTGGGTCTTCTTGGCAAGATACTGGAGAAGCTTGTCATTTCCTTTTCCAGTCATTTTATAGTTGAAAAAAATCCTGCAAATAGAATTAATTGACTTGCACACAGCTATTAAGAGTCTGAGGCTAGATTTCAACTTAGGTCTTCCTGATTCCAGGCTGTGCACCCTTATCCGCTGTGTGGATATACATATGCATATATACAACAGTTATTACTTTTCTCATGTTTGTTTCAAAAGTCCCTAAAAAATACTTTCCTGCCTATATTATATATGTGCGTGTTTTTGTGTGTGTGTGTGTGTGTGTGTGTGTGTGTGTGTGTGTGTATGCAGCTTAGGTTTGTCATGACTTGAATTTATAAATGCATTCAAATCATTGATGAACTAAAACTATTTTCATAAAAAAACTACTACTTTTTCATTCTTTTATTGCTTATCTCTATTTTCTAATGCTGATAAGATTTCATTTTAAGTGTAATTTTAAAAAGAAATCTTTGTTCTCTGTACTGTCAATCTCTTCTTACTGATGCAAGAGCTAGAGTCATAGTATTGCACATCTGAATGTGTACAAACATATCCCTCTCGTGCAAGTTGCCCACATTTCATAGACACATAGCATCCCTTTCACAGAATCACTGGATTTCAGAACTGGAAGGGCCCTCAGGCACCTTGTCTGATCAAGAATCTCCTCTATAGCTATTCCAATAAATAGCCACTTAGATTTTGCTTTAAGACTTCATGTGAGGACAAATTCTATTTTGGGACATCTCTAATAATCACAAAATCCTAGAGTTGGAAGGACATTCTAAATCAATTTGCATTCAATGAAGAGCCTCCTTTACAATGTCCCCTAAAAGAAAATGACCCAGGCTTTGTTTAGCATCGCAAGACCATAGATTTAGACCTAGATGGGGCCATATAATTTATTGGAGGATATAACATATAAAAAAGGTTATTATCATTCAAAATGGAATACAATAGGGACAAATGAAATATCTAGACAAAACATTCTACAATTCATGGTTGTAGAATATTTTGCAAAGTGGTTTTCACACAACTTGTAGAACAGGATTCAAATCTTGTTATTGCTACTTTATATGTGACCTTGAGCAAAAACCCATTTTTTCTATGTCCCTTAGTAGTGCACATTTAATTAGTCTAATTTTATTGCTACAAAAGCTGATTCTCAAAGGAGGATAAATGACTTATTCAAGGTCACTCAGGTAGTATCCTTTTCACTATTTCATATGTCTAGTACAGTCAAATTATTTATCCCACCCTGAAAATACCCAAACTGTTGATTCTTCGTTCTCTTTAATTTCTTCTATTTCATTCTTTTGACATATTACTTGGGACATAATTAGTATAACCAATGTATTTATTCTACTATCTGTTTGGGACTCTTTTTAGGTTTTTGCAATTTACAAAGTATTCAAGAGATTTCAATCATAAACTCTTACATCCAAAGTTCTTATTCTTCTGATGTTGAGAAACTCTCACATCTTAAAGGTTCAGCTAGAACAGAACTTATTTAGTAAGCTAACTATAGATCTTGGTGGACCAATGACCTCCTTAGCAGGTTTGTGTTGATTTTTTCCTAGGTGAGAATCAAATTATCAATTTTTAAAAATGTGTATAATAGATGGTTATCTCTTATTGAGGACATATTTGGACAATAACAAAAGGAATCACAGCAAGGCTAATAATAATGGCCGGTTTTAATAATAACACTCTGCAATTCATTTTATAGACATTTTCTTTAAGAGAATTGGATTTAGAATTAGAGAACTAGGGCTAAAATCCTGGCTCTACTACTTATTGACTGTATCATCTCCAGTAAGTCCAATTCATCTCTTTTTCCTCTCTCATACAAGGCAGCTTGGGTGGTACAGTGGA